>NC_045439.1:156276321-156403510 GCF_002776525.5 Piliocolobus tephrosceles
CCCCCGAGCTCCGGTCCCTGAAGCTAGATGACCAAAGAATAAATTTGCAGTTTTGCTTTTAGCCTTGCCTACTCGCTGGTTCTTTTGTGCCCACTCTGGTGGTCTTAGAAAAACAAATCAATTCCGTCCTCATATAAGTATCTTTGTAACACAGAATTCACCTGCTTCCAGAACGTCAGGATGTGTACCCAGGACAGCTCTGACTGCCTGCTGCTTAAAACCAAGCCCAGGTCAAAAATCCCTCTCGGTACTGTCCCTGACATGCATGTAAGCGACTGTTTCCTACAGTGTCCTAGTACTGAATGTTGACACTGACCTATGAAACTAAGTGTGGTACTTACTGTGAGGCAGAGAAACCATCAACCGACCACAAGGTTTGTTCCAAGAACAAATCGAGACGAACCAATAATGCAGAGGCTAATTTTTTCAAATTGATAATAATACAGTTCACATGCAAGAGCTTTTGAAAACTCTTCCATATGATAAATATCACATTACATCAGTAGAGATGGAAATTAGAGTGCTCAACCAGGTGAATCAAATTTAATCCAGCTCTTTCCATCCTGTTTTCTGAATATCTTATAGTATTTTAAATTAGTTTTGAAAAATTAATCTGAAAGTATGAAAGACGCAAATGAAATCTGGGTCTTGCAGAGATCTGACAGTCTAGGAGCCCAATTCCAAGAACACGTTTCTCCTGCAGCTCCACCCAGGGGTCTCTGCCCAACCTCTGGCCTGAAGGTCTCCAGCCTGGGGGGGAGCACCTCCTTCCATAGAAACAAACACCGTTACTGCATCTACATGAAATTGCTCAAAAGAGTTAAGAGAGAATGTTGCCATCACTGAAGAATGGGCTGAATGAGAAAGAAAGAGTAGTGGACATTAAAAGCTTAATTGCCAGGCTTAGCTTTTCCCTTAATGTGGGAAACTGACTTAATGAAAACAGAGGGGTCTCTGTGAAGCTGCCAAACTCAAAGGAGGCAGGGCAGCATGAAGAGACATCTGAAGGCAAGTGTGACATCCAAACTAGGAGACGCTCAGAGAAAGAAGCAACCAGGGACGGACGACCTCCAAGAAGTGATGTGTTTGCACTGAGGTGCTGGCCATGGTGCTGACGGGGTCGGCTTGGGGAGGGCCGGGGAGGCAGAAGATGAAGGCTTGATCACCGACTGGATAGAAAGACAGGGACAGGAAGAAGAAGGAGCTTGGCAGGTGAAGTGCAGGCACAAATACTTACCCTTCTCTGCTTTCAGAATGTGAATGATCATCCTTTCTGTCCTTTATAGGACAAAGACCTCAGCAGAATAAATAACCAACATGTTAGTCACACTAAAGAACCACTCTGAAGCACATAAGAATAAGCAGAGTAAGATGAACATGACAAAAACTTTAATAGTAAAGAAGAAAACAAGTTTGTTACAATAAAAGTTATACCAAACTTGTTACCAGAACAACGTGGTAAGACTTTAATTATTTTTAAGTCTTTAAGATTCAAGACTTTAATTATTTTTCTCATCCTCAAAGGTCCACTTCATGGTTTTACTAGACGAACATTTTGCAGAGTACTATAATTCTCTATCTTTTAAATACACATTCACATTATGGTGAAATTGGGAATATTCTAATATTTATTTGTATTAAGAAGTGTTTAAGCAGTCCCTTTCCTCTGCAAACTCACCAGTACCTGCTGTTTTGACTTTTTAGTAATAGCCATTCTGATTGGTGTGATATGGTATTTCATTGTGGTTTTGATTTGCATTTCTCTAATGATAAGTGATATTGAGCATTTTTTCATAGGCTTGTTGACCGCATGTATGTCTTTGGAAAAGTGTCTGTTCACGTCCTTTGCCCACTTTTTAATGAGTTTCTTAGTTTTTTGCTTGCGCATTTGTTTAAGTTACTTGTAGATTCTGAATATTAGACCTTTGTCAGATGTATAGTTTGCAAATATTTTCTCCCATACTGTAGGCTGCCTGTTTTCTCTAATGATAGTTTCTTTTCTGTGCAGAAGCTCCTTAATTATGCACCATTTGTCAATTTTTGCTTTTGGTGGTGGTGTCATGAAATCTTGCCTGTTTCCATGTCTAAAATGGTATTTCCTGGGTTATCTTCCAGGGTTTTTATAGTTTTGGGTTTTTACATTTTAGTCCTTAATCCATCTTCAGTTGATTTTTGTATATGGTGAAGGGGAGGGGCCCAGTTTCAGTCTTCTGCCTATGGTTAGCCAGCTATCCCAGCAGTATTTATTGAATAAGGAGTCCTTTCCCCATTGCTTGCTTTGCTGGTGGGGGTGTAAATTAGTTCAATCATTGTGGAAAGCAGTGTGGCAATTCCTCAAAGAGCTAAAAACAGAACTACCATTCAGCCCAGTAATCCTAGTACTGAGGATAAACCCAAAGGAATATAAATCATTCTTTCATAAAGACACATGCACGCATATGTTCTTTGCAACACTATTCACAATAGCAAAGACATTGAACCAACCTAAATGCCCATCAATGGTAGACTGGATAAAGAAAATGTGGTACATATACATCATGGAATACGATTCAGCCATTAAAAAGAATGAGATCATGTCCTTTGCAGGAATATAGATAGCCATTATCCTTAGCAAATTAATGCAGGCACAGAAAACCAAATACTGTGTGTTCTCACTTACAAGGGGGAGCTAAACAATGAGAACACATGGACAGGAAGAGGGGAACAGCAGACTCCAGGGCTTACTTGAGAGAAGAGGGTGGGAGGGCAGAGAGATTCAGGAAAAAAAAAAAAAAAAAAAAAACTGTTGGGTACTATGCTTAGTACTCAGGTGAGGAAATAATCTGTACACCACACCCCTAAAGTCATGAATTTACCTATATAACAAACCTGCACTTGTACCCCTGAACCTAAAATAAAGGTTAAAAAATAAAAAGAAGTATTAACAGCTCCAAACAAATAAGAGTAACTGCCCACTCCCTGCAGTGGTTCCCACTGAGCCTCTGGTGGCCCCACCCCAATCCCCATGGGGTCTGGAAAGAGTGGCTGAGTCCTCCCTGGCCCTTCCCTGATGATAGGGGGGTGGCAGCGCCCTCCCTCCATATCTCTGGCCCGCCCTCGCCTGTTAGGTACTCTGGACTTCTCCACATCCTTCCCCACCCCTTCTCGCCTCTCCCACAGGAGTCTGCAGGACCAGGCCGGCAGGTGGCTCAGCTGAGCATCTGCAGACACAGCACACAGACCCCACAGAGAAAAGGCACTCCCAGACCACTGTCACAGACAGCTCATGTCGGGGCTGTGAGGGGCTCAGAGGAGCCGGTCACAAGTCAGGCAAGTCTGTACAGGGACACGGAGGGCAGGCAGAGGTCAGGGCAGCTGTGGAAACTCAGGGCATGACTGAAATGCATGGAAGGATGGTTCAAGAATAGCCCAGCAGCTCCCCTCTGCCCACGAGGGTCCTCACTATCAGTGAGGAACTAAGACTGCAGGCAGCGAAGCCCCTCCCCACCGGAACCTTGCAGGGCTCCCTCGAGGGGCCACCACTCCTACCACAGCCACTGTCCTGCCCATCCCAGTGACCTGAGGGGCCCCACCCGCTGAACATCCTGCTCACTGGCAAGCCTGGCTTGGAGGCAACGCTGGAGGCAAAGCCAGCAGGTCCTCCCCAGGCCTTCTGTGCAGACCCCTATGAAGAATCCTGCTCAGCAGTAGATATTTATTGTATTTTAATATCAGGGCCAAAAGCTACAGTTCGCTTTTCAGTTAAGTAAACGTGTTTCCACTAAAGGGTTTTAAAACCTTTTTCCTGAAAGAAGTGTTCTAGATTATCAAATGCCTACTGTTCATATTGTTAACTTTTACTCCTTTAAAATGCATGTTTTTTCGAAGCCGTGTTTTATACACTTTTCTATATAGACGACTCTCAATTAATTCCCTAAGCCAAACCCAGAAATGTTTAACACACACTTTATTGATACTAAGGCACAAATGACTAGTGGCCTAGAGTGTTAGCCACAACAGTCTGCTTTCTCAGCAGCACTCACACCTGGTACTGACAGCCCCTCACCCACCCCCATCTCCCATTCCCCATCCCGGAGCAGGCAAGAGGGGAAGTGGATATTGGGAATCCTGAGAGAACAGGGATTTGGGGCAAGCAGTAACCAGAGAAGGGAACCCATAGCCCTTCACCTCCGTCAGCTCCCAGAAGCCACTGAAACAACGGGAAGGAGGCCCCATGCCACATGGTGTGGAATGTGGCTCAACTAATGTGATGTGGCAAATGAGCAGAACATGGGCTGCTTTGCTGTTTCATCTGCTTCTGTTTTCTCAGTAGTATCTGGCCTATCAGAGACAATTACACCACACCACAGTCACAGTCCTATCTGCCTCTGAGTCCTAAGTGCAGATTCTTAAGAAGAACAGATGGGAATCCTCCAGCGTCGTAGGGTAGGTGTGAGTCCGTGCTCCAGGCTCCAGAGATGCTTCTGCAAGTGTGCTGCCCAAATCCACATCTTTTCTGCTACTGGGAGCTCTCTCATCTTTAAAATACAGAATGCATTTCTCGTATTTGGAGAAATATATTTAACTGGTGTCTCAACGTAACACTTGAAGTAAAACCCAAAAGTAGAGGGTGGGGGGTGGTGGAGAGGAAAGAGCAGCCATATCCCAGCGGAGGGGCTAGAAGGAAGAGAAAGAAGGCCTCAGGAGACCTGGTCAGGCGGCTGAGCGGCAGGGGACGCAGGACAAGTGGGCAGAAACGAATGGAAAAGCTGAGAGAGGCCGAGAGGAAATTACACCGGAGGAGGCAGAGCCAAGTAATGAGCAAACATAAAAGGAAATGCCTCCCTGCTTCCTGCCCTTTCTGAAATCACCTGGAGGCAACTGACCACACATAGCCTTCCATCACAATAAAAAAGGAGATCAGAAATTTCCCGGCTGTTCAGTGGCCTGCCAATGCCACACCATAGTCACCAGCCTTCACTGAACACACTGGTGCAGGGGGAGAGAATGTGGTAACTCCTTAAGAATCTGCACGTAAACCTCAGAGGCCGGTAGGACTGTTACTATGGTGTAGTGGTCACGGTGCTGCAAGGCACGACAGGACAATTTCACAGCCATGTCCTGGAAGTGGCAGAGGGGAGGAGGACTGGGCCTCACAAGCAGATGTAGTAACCCAGGAATGAAAAGCACACATTTACTTAACCGAAAAGTGAACTGTAGCTTTTGGCCCTGATATTAAAATACAATAAATATCTACTGCTGAGCAGAAATCATCACAGGGGTCTGCACAGAAGGCCTGGGGAGGACCCTGCTGGCTTTGCCCCAGTAAATACAGAGCACAGACACCCCCACTGGCCAGTGCGCCCTGGGCTGGGCTGCATGCTTCCTGTTGATTTCTTGTCCAATTATGTCAATAATACATCCTCAAGGAAGGAAGTAGAGAACACACAGAAAAGAAGAAAAGAAATAACATATATCACCACCAGGAAATAACCACTGCTAATATTTTGATGTGTTTCCAATCAGGCTTTTTTTTTTTTTTGTACATGCACATTGTACAAAATTGGAATCCTACTATATAGCAGGAATCTTGCTGTGTTCATTTAAAATAACAAGAGACCTTCTCCAGGCTGTTGAATATTCTTTGAAAGCATGGTTTTAATGGCCATAGAATCTGGGAATGGCATAGTATAGCCACCCTGCTATTGTTAAGATATTCAAGCTGCATCCAATTTTCAGCTCTGATAAGTAAAGCTTCAGTGAGTCTCTTTACACATAAATTTTATTGATGTCTCCAATTTGAATATAAACCCTCAGAAAGAGGATGATTGAGTCAAAGATCACAAACATTTGTTTTCCAGAAGGTTCCATCACTTGACATTTCCTCCACTGGAATATGAGAGTATTTATCCTCCAGCACTCACCCATACTGAGAATAAATATTTGTAAGACTCCACCAGTTTGGTGGACCCAAAAACAAAAATGAATTTTTTAAATTTGCATTTCTCTGACTACTTGTGGGGTTTGGTATTTTTCTATTTGCCTTTTATTTTTCTTCAGTGACTTGCCAACTGGAGTCCACTGCAGACTTGTTCCATTTGATGTTAATGTTTTCCTATTGATTTATGACTGCTTTTAGTATAATAGGGATGAACTGGCAGATGGACAGCGTATGTCCTGATTTGCCAATTCTGTTGATGGTGTTTGACACACACAGGATGCTAATGGATGTGTGGTCAATTGTATCACTCTTTCCCCTTATTATGACTTCCACTGCAAGTAGAGTGTCATGGTCCTTCAGCCTGGGATCCAGACTCAGCTCCCCCACTCACTATCTCAGTGACCCTCTGTTTGCCTCAATTTCCTTGATTGAAAGTGCAGGATAATGAGAGTGCATTTAATCCATATAGTTAGTATGTGGCACCCAGCCTCAGAGATGGCCCCAATGCCCCCCACCTCCTATAACGGCATTCACATGTAACCTCCGCAGGTCCAGCCAGCAGGGACCAGGGCCTGTGAACAGCCGCGGAGTGAGCTTGGAGGCAGATACTCCCCAGTAGTCCCCAGAGATGACGCAGCTCCAGCCAACACTTTGTGAGATCCTCAGCCAGAGGCAACCTGCAAAGCTGTGCCAAGATTCCTGGCCCACAGAACTGGGAAGTAATACACATTCGTTGCTGTAAACTGCTACGTTTAAGGGTGATTTGCTACGCAGCAGGAGATTACTAATGCATTATACATGTGAAGCACTTAGAACAGTGGCTGTGGTAGATCACACAAAAAAGGCCTAACACGTTGACAGTCCTCCCATGGAAAGAGGAAATCCTTCTCCACCTAGGGTAGCTCAGCTTGACTGTGTGATTTGCTCTGACCAATAGAGCTGTGGCAAACATGAAGTCGCCTACACACAGGAGCCTGCCTCTTGCAACTCCTGAAACCCTGCTCCCTCCATGTGAAGAATCCCAGCCTGCTAGGGGATGAGACCACAAGGCCCATCAGCCCTGCTCACCCAGCTTGCAGACAGTCATCCTAACTATGCAGCCCATCACTCCTGCCCACCCCAGCTTACAGGCCATCAACACAGGACCATGAGTGAGCCCAGCAAAGACAGCCACCCAGCCAAGCCCAGCCTGCATTTCCAACCCAAATTACCCACTGAATAAGTGGTTGCTGGTGGAAGCCACTATGTACTGGAATAGTTTGTTACACAGCATTTGATACCTGATACAGCTGCCATCCTAACCATGTGAGGCCACCACCCCTGCCCACCCCAGCTTACAGCCAGCCATCCTAACCATGTGAGGCCATCAATGCACAACCGACCATGAATGAGCCCAGAGAAGACAGCCACCTACCCAAGCCCAGCCTGCATTTCCAATCCAAATCACCCACTGAGTAAGTGGTTTCTGGTAGAAGCCACCATGCTCTGGAATAGTTTATCACACACCATTTGATACCTGATACAGCTGCCATTATTACTACTATTATTGTCTTGGGATCAGTTACATGGTCATACATATTTCTTAACAGTATATTTATGCTTTCACTTTTTAACTAATCCACAGGAAACTTATTTTTGTATATATTAGGTGAGGACCAAACAATGTTTTGCCACACAGCCAGTTCTCCCTTCTCCATAAAACTGCAACACCTTGCTTTCATATATTAGAATCCAGAGCAGGGGCTCCCAACCCCCAGGCCATAGACCAGTATTAGTCCATGGTCTGTTAGGAACCAGGCCACACTGCAGGAGGTGAGCAGTGGGCAAGTGAGCGAAGCTTCATCTGTATTTACAGCTGCTCCCCATTGCCTGTGTCACCACCTGAGCTTTGCCTCCTGTCAGATCAGCAGCAGCATTAGATTCTCATAGGAGCATGAACCCTATTGTAAACTGTGCATGTGAGGGATCTAGGTTGTGGCTCCTTATGAAAATCTAATGCCTGATGATTTGTCACCATCTCCCATCATCCCCAGATGAAACTGTCTAGTTGCAGGAAAACAGGCTCAGGGCTCCCACTGATTCTACATTATGGTGACTTGCATAATTATTTCATTATACATTACAATGTAATAATAACAGAAATAAAGTGTACAATAAATGTAATGTGCTTGAATCATCCTGAAATACAAGTATGAGCACCGTCCTGGTCCTGATCCATCCACAGCTCTCAGGACAGCCACATCTTCCATGTCCCCTGCAGAGCCTCCCATGGTGGCAAGGGGCTGCACTGTGCAGGAGAGCAGGCCTGGTGCCTGCTGGAAAGGGGCATCATGAGAGACAGGCACTTGGGGCAGAGGCTCAGCTACAGTCACAGCAGCCCTGAGCCTCGAATAGGGCCTGTCCTGCCAGCGCTGGCACCTGCTGCTGGGGCCCAGTTATACTGCCTGTTCCTTTGACTGTTAATGAGGGCCTCTCTAACTAGCAGTGGAGGCCTCTCGCTTCCCCATCAGCATGAAGCTGCTAAGTGTCCCCCAAAACAGTCGAAAGTGTCACACGGGAGAGAGGTAAGAGAAACTTCTGCTGCTCCTTGGGTTCCAGATTTGCAGTTTGATTCCGCTTGCCTCCATCAAGGACCACACGAACCCCAAACTCCATACAAGAACACTGCAGGCCAGTGGGAACCTACTGCCCGTAGCCTGCAGGATGAGGCGCGGCTTCCTCACACCTGAACCAAGAGGACCAGCTGTCTCAGCCCACAGAGCCCAGGCCTGGCAAGGAGCTGGAGCCTGTACTAGTCAGGTCCCTCCACAGAAACAAAACTGACAGGACACATCTATCAGAGGAAATTCGTTATAGGAACTGGCTCACACAATTACAGAAGCTGAGAAGTCCTATGACCTGCTCTCTGCAAGAGGAAGACCCAGGAAAGCTAGCATGTCAGTCAGTGTGAGTCTAAAGGCCTGAGGACAGGGTCCAAAGGCCCAAGAACCAGCAGCACTGATGTCTGAGGGCAGGAGACAATGAATGTCCCAACTCAAGTAGAGACAGCAAGTTTGCCCTTCCTGTGCCTTTCTGATCTATCCGGACCCTCCACAGACTGGAGGATGCATGCCCACACTGGCAAGGGCAGATCTTTCCTCAGTCTGCTCATTCGAATGCTTATCTCCTCCTGAAACACTCTCACAGACACAACCAGGAATAATGTTTTACCAGCACCCCTAGCCCAGGGAAGCTGACACAGAAAATTAACCACCACAGAGCCTCAGGCACAGTAGAGAAGGAAAGCAATCCTGAGCCCACCAAGCCCTCTACCCAACCCCTTCAGCTCTTCTCAAAGTCACCCTGCCCCTCATCCCAATTTGGGAGCTTCCGATCCCTGCCCTGGACTTGGAGGTGACCCAGGAGTGATGCACTTGAGATGAGCCAAGGTCAGGTCACGCCTCCTCTGGATCCTCAGTTGACCCAACTTCTCCAGCACCATGATGTCAAACAATCATAGCTAATAGTACACTTTTATATGGAAAGGGAGGATTCTCTGCTGAGGATAACACATGCTTTAACACAAATGTTTTTTCTGGATTGCACTCATGTTCACTTTCAGCAGAATATATCTCCTCTGACTTCAGGAAATCATTCCCTTTCTTTAATGGGGTAGCATTTTTTCCACGGACTCCTTGGTACATTTTCTCAGTTTGCTTTTCCTCACACAAAGGAGATTTATCCAGAGCCAGGGCTTGCTAATGGCAGGCGTGGATTCAGCAGGTGTCCGGCGTTGATTCCCACATGTTCCCAGGCGCAGGGCGAGAGGAACAGTCCCAATCCCCAGGGCAGGCAACCTTCACCCAGGCCAGCTGCCACGCAGGGTTGACAAGGGATTGTTCTGCACCCACTGACTCTTTCTCCCACCCATCCAATCAACAGGGGTCCCAAGAAGCTAAGATTTCCATCATTTCCTGCTGCGGGGCTCAGCCAGCCTCCCGCGCCACTCCACGCATCCCCAGGCAAACTATCAGTCCTGGTCCTTCTGGTCAACCCAGCTGTTTCTTAAAAAGAGACCTTCAAAGATGGGGTGGAAGGCCAGGCATCTGGCCCATGGCCTGTGACCAAGTGGCAGCTCTATGAAATCGCTGGGGTGACACTTCCTGGGAGGGGACAGTGAATCCCATCGTCGGCCCTGAGGACAGGCACTCTTCTCTAGGGGACAACGTAAGCAAGGCCAGTTCCACCATCCTCATAGATTTCTTCTCACCCTTACTACAAGAGGGCCTCATTTCTCCAGTCTTCACAGGTACAGTATTTTAATCCAACTAGAAGTTGTACATGATGTTATATAAAGATTATCGCCAACAGCCAGTTATTATCCCTAATCCCCTCAGAGACGAACTACACCGACATTCAGAAAGGTTAGGTGACTGCAGGGTTGAAAGCCAGGAGGGAGTGAAGCCGGGGTTTGTACAGAGCCTTGGCCTTCTCCTGTGAGCCCCACATGCAGCAACACCTTGGCCCAGGAAGCCCACGGGCTCCCTTCTCACACTCTGTGTGGGGAATCCAACCTTTGGGAGGTAACTCTTCCATTAACACAACTTCTAATTCAATTAATTACTTGACTTGATAGGTTAGTTCCCTTTGTTACTACAAACACCACTACCTGCAAGCTATGGTAATATTATCATGCTTCATTAAAAATTATCAAGCAATTTACTTTCTAATAGAGGTATAAACACGTAAACACAGCTATTTCAGGCCAGATGAAGTGGCTTACACCTGAAATCCTAGCGTTTTTGGAGGCCAAGACAGGAGGGGTGCTTGAGGTCAGAAGTTCAAGACCAGCCTGGGCAACACAGCAAGACCATGTCACAACAAAAAACATTTTTAAAAAATAGCTAGGTGTCGTGGTGCGTGCCTGTAGTTCCAGCTACTTGAGATGCTAAGGCAAGAGGATCCTGTGAGCCCAGGAGTTTGAGGCTGCAGTGAGCCATGATAGCACCACTGCCCTCCAGCCTGGGTGACAGATCAAGACTCTATCTCTTAACAACAACAAAGACAGCTATTTCAGACTAAACGTTTAACTTTAAAAATATGAAACAACGTATGTCTCAGTTACAATTCTTAAATCATCATGTCTGCCTGAGTGCCGTTGCTCATGCCTGTAATCCCAACACTTTGGGAGGCCGAGGCGGGTGGATCACCTGAGGTCAGGAGTTCGAGATCAGCCTGGCCAACATGGTGAAACCCCGTCTCTACTAAAAATACAAAAATTAGCTGGGCGTGGTAGCGCGTGCCTGTAAGCCCAGGTACTTCGGGAGGCTGAGGCAGGAGAATCACTTGAACCCGGAGGTGGAGGTTGCAGCAACCCGAGATCGCGCCACTGCGCTCCAGCCTGGGCGACAGAGCGAGACTGTCTCAAAAAACAAAACAAAACAACAACAACAACAACAAAAAACCCACAATTCTTAAATCATCATGTCTAACTGGAGTCAAGTCATTAACACATTTGAGAAATTTAGCAATGACAAAAAGACGATTAGGATTCTTCTAAGCTAACAATTCTAAATTCTAACTAGAAAACCAAATGTTCTGGCTTACTGCCACAACAGAGAACAACATCCAAGCCACTATCACCTCTTTTCCAATTAGTAAGCCATTGGTGGTGTGAATAAAACCTAAAAGTCAATTTTCTACGAACTCTAGCAGGAAAAAAAGTGATTCAGCTTTACAATTATCTTCTGACCTGTTTTTAGTCTTCATGTAACAAAAAACTTGTCAAGTTACAACTTTCTTATAGTGCCTCATTATAGAAATTTATTCTATACAAATGGGATTTTCTCAAGACAATAACTATGGCATCAACACGAGGATGCCTGTAAGACATCCATATTTATCTGTTTTCATGGATGTTGGACATGCCCGACACTATCCCATTTTGTAAATGTAGTGTCGTGTTCTGTGTGATGTTTGTGATAAATGCATTGTCACAAAAAGCCTCCATGACTCTTATTTCCTTTCATTTTACAAATGCCAAGTTTATTTAAATCTACTGTCACATGACTTTGTTAACCAAACACAACTGTTGAAACGGTGTTCTAAAGCAATGCTTCCATCAATATCAACACATCAGAAAACACGAGTTGCTGCTCAAAACAATTTCTGATGGCCCAAAACATCCCAATATTTTGCTCAAGAAAGGTAATTTTTCATTGATGGCGTTATTGTTTTTTTACTATGATAAAATACACAGAAAATAAAATTTTCCATTTTCACAAGTTTTTTTTTATATATATATTTTTTGAGACGGAGTCTTGCTGTGTCACCCAGGCTACAGAGCAGTGGCACGATCTCGGCTCACTGCAAGCTCCGCCTTCCAGGTTCAAGCGATTCTCCCTCCTTAGCCTCCCGAGTAGTACAGGCGCCTGCCACTGCACCTGGCTAATTTTTGTATTTTTAGTAGAGATGGGGTTTCACTATCTTGGCCCTGCTGGTCTGAAACTCCTGACCTTGTGATCCACCCTCCTTGGCCTCCCAAAGTGCTGGGATCACAGGTGTGAGCCACCATGCCTGGCCATCATTTTCACCAGTTTTTAAGTGTACGATTCAGCAGCATTGAGTACATTCACTGTGTTTGCAACCATCACCACCACCCATCTTCAGAACGTCTTCCCAGACTGAAACTCTGTACCCACTGAACAACTCCCTGTTCCTCCCTACCCCCATCCCCGCCAACCACCATTCTACTTTCTGTCTCTGTGGGTTTGACTACTCTATGTCCCTCAAATAAAGTGAAGTCATACAGTTATTTGTCCTTGTGTGACTGACTGACTTCACTCAGCACCATGTCAAGGTCCATCCATGTTGTAGCACATGTCAGAATCTCCTTCCTTTTTAAGGCTGAGTAATATTTCATGACAGGTGTAAACCACATTCTGTTTACCCATTCTTCCATCAATGGATACGTGCAGTGCTCCCACGTTTTAGCTACTGTGTATCGTGCTGCTATGAACATGGGTATGCAAATATCTCTTTGAGCCTCTGCTTTCCATCCTTTGAGTATATACCCAGAAGTGGGACTGCTGGATCACATGGTAATTCTGTTTTAATTTTTTGAGGAACCACTATTCTCATTTGTTCAGTGGCTTACACCTGTAATCCCAGCACTTTGGAAGGCTGAGGCAGGCAGATCACCTGAGGCCAGGAGTTTGAGACTAGCCTGGTTAACATGGTGAAACTCCATTTCTACTAAAAATAAAAAAAATTAGCCCAGTGTTCTGGCGCCCACCTGTAATGCCAGTTACTCAGGAGGCTGAGGCAAGAGAATTGCTTGAACCCAGGAAGTGGAGGTTGCAGTGAGCCAAGGTTGCACCATTGCACTCCAGCTTAGGCAACAAGAGCGAAATTCCAACTCAAAAATAATAATTATAATAATACAATTAAATTCCTCAAGACGAAAACAAAAGTGATGGCCAAGTGTCTGGTGTACTCTGCAAGTTCTGAGAAGCACTGGGAGTCCCATCGCAACTTTTTCAGCAAAGGAATACTCTCTCTGGACGTGACCCCTGTGTCCAGAGGCCAGCGTCAGCCCAACTAGGCTCTGGGCAAGTGGCTGCCGCTTATCACAGAAAGAAGAAATCCAACCAATGAGAATCCTCTACAATAAAATGAGAAACAGACTCCTAAGATATGTAGTTTCTACTCCTGTTGATAGTTTTTTTAAAAAATGAAGGGTAGGAAGTTCTAGCTAATAGTGATAACTGGACGTTGTGCACCTACCTCTCTCCTCCCTCCTGAAACCTCCCAGGTGTAGACACACACAGACAAGGAGATAGGGAGGTGCCTGCAGGGGTAGGAGAGTCCAACAGCCTTTTCAAAGCCTTCACATGGACAAAGGAATGGCGACTGAGATGGCAGGTACATGGAGGGGGATGAGGAGGCTCAGGCCGATTCCCCTGCAGAACTTGGGAGCCTGTGGGTTGGAGCCATGGGGGCTGCAGGAGGCAGGCTGCAGAGACATCCACCAGGCTGAAAACCAGGGGTTGGAAAGAACGCTTGGCCCAGGCGCCTCCACCTGTCTCACGAAGCACTGTGACCACACACCTCGGAGGATACTGAAATCCAGTCCCTGGAGAGAGTACCAGGAAAGGTCCAGTGGCTCAGGGCTGAGTTTAGCAACCAACCTTCACCTGGTCCAGGGGCTGCTTAGGGGATGGGAGTTTTCTAAAACTGGGCATGTGGCTACACAATTATACAATGTATTAAAAAATCACTGAGCTGTAGATTTACAATAGGTGAACAGGACAGGCTGTAAATTATACTGTAACAAAACTTTAAAAATGCACAGATGAGAGAGAGAGAGACAGAAGTAACCAAAATACCAAGGTTCTATAAACTGGCAAGTTTTTGATTATTTTTTCCTGCTACCCAACAAAATATGAGTCTGAGAACAAGATAAGGTGAATTATTTTTAAAAATAAGAAATGATTTCCATGTGACACAGCAATTCCACTTCTGGGTACATACCCCAAATAACTAAAAGCAGGAACTCGAACAGATACCTGTGCACCTATGCTCGTAGCAGGATTACTCACAGTAGCCGCATGGTGGAAATAACCCAAGCGTCCATCCATGATTGAACGGATACACAAAATGTGACACAGACACACCGTGGAATATTATTTTGCCATAAAAAGGAGGGAAATATTGACACATGCTCCAACATGGATAAACCTCGAGGATGTTATGCTGAGTGAAACAAGCCAGCCACGAAATAACACCTACTGCAAGATGCCACTCATATGAGCTGCCCAGAGCCATCGAATTCATTGAGATGGAAAGGAGAATGCGGGGGTTCCAGGGGCTAGGGAGAAGGGAGATCATGTTCAATGGGGACCATTTTAGTTGAGGAAGAGGGAGTCTTCCGGAGATGGATTGTGGTGGTGGCTGCACAGCAATGAGAATGTACTTAATGCCACTGAACCGTACTCTTAAAAATGGCTAAGACAGTAAATGTTATGTTATAGATATTTCACCATGATATATAAAAAAAAGATAAAGAATGCTATTTTTGCCCAGAAAAGAATAAAGGAAAAGAAGGACAGCTGAGAAACGTGAAAGTGGATGTCCCTGCAACTGGGGGCACCTGCACAGCGTGAGGCAAGAACAGCCACTTTCATTACCAGCTTCTCAACACAATTTCACTTTGACTCTGTTGTACACCAGACAGATTTTTAAGCATTAATTTTAAAACATGATGGAGAGTGGTGGAGATGAAGAAAACATCAAATCATGGAAGCTACATGCCAATAAGCCCGATGTCAATCACGGGCCAGATCCGAGAGGGGATTATCAGAGCAGAAGACTCGTGAGTACTTCAGGAAGTAAGTGGTAGGCCAAACGCATCCCGTTTTCTCTTTTAATAAGGTTATGAGGTTGGCATATTAGAGGAATGCTACGCAGATGAGGGCCTTCATTTCAGCAAGAAGTTAACACAGTCTCTCGCAGACCCTATGAAGAGGAGGCGATGTGGAGACCCCCGGGCAGCGGGCAGCGAGACCGCTCATGGCACAACCTCGGAAACTGCAGGAGCAGCTGGTCCAGCCACAGAGCTCTGGCCCTGCCTGGATGCAGGATGGGGAGCTTGTTTAAAACAGGCTGACAACATCGGGCCTGCACCCTCAGAGACAAGCCTCCCAATCGACATGAGATCATCTCAACAGGCTGGAATGCTAACTTCTAAAGCAAACAGATGAATTTACCGGTGTTACAAATGTTCTGTATTTTGGGACCACAGTTCATTAACTGCCATGAGCCGCAGGCCACAGCAGAGAGGAAAGAAGCATGGGGCTTTAGAGGAGCAGCCCCTTCACCTGAGGCAGTGACGATGCAGGTGGGAGCTGCCCAGGCCATAGTGGAAACCACCCAATGTCTGCCCCCGACAACACCCACTCAGTGCTGGTGCCATGTCCAAAGTGACAAGATGTCCAGAAGCCACCAGATGAAAACTGAGTGACCAGTCTTCAAATGTGTAAGTAGGAAAAAGAGCTACGCAGGGAATGGGGTGCAGAAGTGGTTTTCTCCATTTGCAGGACTATAATGTTGGAAGGAAAGTAAGGACATGTCTTGGTTCTCCAGGAAGAGCCAGGGAAACAGAATCATTGCCCAAAAATAAATTTGGCTCTAGTTAGAGCTGCCTGACAACTGAGCCGCGTGACACGGCAAGCTCCCCATCCCCAGCTCAGGGAATCAGAGTGCCCACACATCAGAAATGCCACTGAAGGACTGTGCACTCTGCAGAGGATTGACTTAAATGGACCATAAACACCTTCTAATACCCTACAGTAAAAGAGTAACAGCTGTGAAAACACCAACTTCCATTTGCTAAGTCCTGACCGCAGCCAGGCAATACTGGATGTACTCTAAAGGCTTCCTGACTCTGATTCTTCCATTCCCAAATTGTATGGTCCATTATAAATACAATCAACAATCAAACCCCCCAAAATAAAGGTATTTCATATAAATCATTAGCTCTTTGAGATGACAGTTATAAATAATTTTATGATTCTCTGAAAGGAAGAGTTATCACGTTTATAATAAAAATTGCCTAACACTAACATTTAATTAGTCCTAATACCTGACCAGCTTCTTTCGAGATGTCAGGGGTACACCTAACAATGTTCAGATTTGATAAGTCTCGAGGAAGAAGATAGCTCCTTTGTTTGCGGCCTGGGATCTGGCATTGCTAAAGCTAGATTGGGCCAGGCCTGGCTGTGCCAAATACTGATGAACTGCTAAGTTCATTCATTTATCCAACAAATATTTACTGAGTGCCAGTCATGTGTCAGGTGCTGCTCTCTGTACCTGCAGAGAGGGCAACGAGCCCTGAGGCTGGAAGAATATGGTTTGAGGATCAGGAAAACCAAGATGATGGCATGATGGAGCAAGGCATGAGTTCAGCAGGAAGGGCCAGGGAGAGCAGCTCCCAGCATCAGTGCCTCAATGGGCAGGTTAAAGAAGAAAGGAAGGGAGGGCAAGAAAGCAATGAAACAGACTACATAAGAGAACAATGAGGTGCGCTTTATGTTTCTGTCACGGTCACTCTAGCTGCTGGGTGGAGATGGTCTGAAGAGAGGCAGGAAAGACAGAAAAGAGACTAACCAGCAAGGAAGACACTGCAGCCCCCAGGGGAGGGCCCAGGGGAGGCTGCTGCTGCCCCCAGGGGAGGGCCCAGAGGAGGACGCTGCTGGCAAGCAAAACTCGAGTTCCCCCAGAGGAGCAGTAGCAGGGGTGAAGGGAGGGAAGCCAGCCTGGGTGTGTCCTGCAGGCAAAGCGATGGGCAGGGCTAAAGGGAAAGGAGAAATCGAGATGCCCCTCAGGCTTTAGGAGTGAACAATGGACAAGAAGGGAAGCCACGTTTTGAAGATGTGCTTAGGTGGTGTTCCACCCAAAGTTCACATCCAAGTCACTGCCAAAATGCAGCCTGCCAGACTCGTGGTTTGTTCATCTATCGGTAAACAGGGATGGATAAAGGCAGAACATGCCTGTTCCCTTCAGAAACTAAATAGCGAGAATAAAGTACCATTCCATTTCCAGGGTGGCTCGGCTAAAATGCCAAGGTAATGGCCACCTGAGCATTCGATGGGAACACAGTGTGAGATGCAGGTGAAGAGGATGCTTTTGAAGGCTGCAGTGCTTTGTGGTTGGGCTGTCCTAGTTACAGGCCCTTCCAAAGCTGTGTCAAAGAGATTCAATACACAGAGACCACCCAGTGAAACTACCACACCCCCCTGCTTTCATCACATCACTCAGAGGAACACATGTAACTCTGAAGAAGTTGAACATCCATAGCCCAATTAAGACCATCTATGGCCAGGCACGGAAGGCACTGTCCAGCTCTGTTCCCCTTCCAGACTGGCCTTTCTACAGCATGACTTACCAGCCTTCAATCAGACTCTGTTTCCGCTCCCCTGTCCCTAACTTGGGGTCCCCACAACCCACTGCCCTTCTCCATTATCCACTGGATGAACCCTGCCCCGCAATCATGGCTAGCTCCAGTTCTGCCCCTCCCTGAAGCCTCTTTTCATCGTTCCTGCCTCCAGATGCCAAACAAACCGCTGCCTAAAGACCTTGCACCAGAGCACATGGCTCACAGCTCTTTCTCCTGCGAGTAGATGGTACGGGCCGGACGGAACACAAGCTGCTTGAAAGCAAGATCATCATGCATTGTTTTAATTCCCCTAAAGAACCTAGGACAGTGTTTCCAATTCTGGGAGCACCCTCCCTCCAATAGTGATCGATTGTAAAGCCATAAATATTTCTAAATGTATACTGTACATAATTAAGAAATTCCAAGACAGCAAATGTTCATTTTATAAGCTGGTTCTGGGGGTGGGATCTAACTTGCATCACTAGACCACCAATGGTACCTAAATGCGAGTGATTAAGAAAAGACAGGCTGGATATGGTGGCTCACACCTGTAATCCCAGCACTTTGGGAGGCCGAGGTGGGTGGATCACTTGAGGCTGGAGATCAAGACCAGCCTGGCCAACATGGTGAAACCTCATCTCCACTAAAAATACAAATGTTAGGCAGGGTGAAGGGTGCCTGTAATCCCAGCTACTCGGGAGGCTGAGGCAGGCGAATCGCTTGAACCCAGGAGGCAGAGGTTGCAGTGAGCCGAGACTGCACCACTGTACTTCAGCCTGGGCAACAAGAGCAAAACTCTGTCTCAAAATAAAGAAAGAAAAGAAAAGACAGATAATCCAAATGAACATTTGCAGAGTTGATTAAACTAATTAGCAAAGCTTTAATAGTATCTGGCGTTGCTTTTCAATTATTAATTGGATGCATTTTTGTTAAACTTCTGAATATGATTTTAAAATATAGTTTTAATCATTAGCCAATAAATACATTTTTTAAAATTATATGACAATTAAATCTGTTTTGAAACTGTTGAAAACTTTCTTATGTAACCCCCGTTTTCAGGGCTTCAAGCAACTGTGGAGCTACAAAAAGAAATATTGATATGATTTGTTAAAAAGTTCTCCCAGCGTAAGGTAACACTCACACAAAACCTGCACAAAAGCCACAAGAGCAGCCCCGCGCAGCCGAACGCAGTGGCCTTTCTTCCCTGGGACTCTGGCTCAGAATGAGGCTGGAAGAGCACCTGAGGTGGTTCCACCCCATCCCAGCAGCCCCCTTCCAGAAATGCTGATACATGCAACATCCACCAATGGATGAACCTCGAGGACACGGTGCTGAGGGAAGTACGCCAGTCATAGAGGACGAACCCTGTGGAATCCCGCTTCTTTTTTGTTTTGTTTTGTTGCGTGTTTGTTTGAGACAGAGAGTTGCTCTGTCACCCAGGCTGGAGTACAGTGGCGTGATCTGGGCTCACTGCAACCTCCGCCTCCGGGGTTCAAACAATTCTCCTGCCTCAGCCTCCTGGGTAGCTGGAATTACAGGCGCCCACCATCACGCCCAGCTAATTTTTGTATTTTTAGTAGAGACGGGGTTTTGCCATGTTGGCCTGGCTGGTCTCAAATTCCTGACCTCGAAGTGATCCACCCGCCTCGGCCTCCCCAAGTGCTAGGATTACAGGCGTGAGCCACCACGCCAGGCCCCATGATTCCACTTCTGTGCAGTACCTGGAGTAGTCGGATTCACAGAGAAGTAGAGTGGTGGTTGCCACGGCGGGGGAGGGGAAACAGGGAGTTGGTGCTGAATGAGTACAGAGTTTCAGCTTGGGAAGATGAAAACGTTATAGAGATGGATGGTGGTGATGGTTGAGCGACAGTGTGAATGCACTCAACGCCACTGAGCTGTACACTTAAACACGGTTAAGATGATCAGTTTCACATATGTGTATTTTACCACAAACATTTTTTAGTAAGTTAATTTTTTTAAAAAAAGTCTCCCTTCCAGCTCCAAAGGCTACCTTCGACACAACCTCCTGGAAGGAACCCAGCGGGTCCCCGTGTAAGACTCTGATTAAAGTTGCAAACTACCACCTCCGTATTTCTATCTATAGTTGAATTTTCTTTACCACTGAAGAAGTACTTTTGTCTCCTTTTCCAAATTCAGTGTCCCTGGGTCATCAAAAGTAGGAGCTAAAACCACTGATTTTTTGACAGGCAAGCCACAGAGGTTCAATATCATGTATGTTCAACACAGCTTTAAAAACCGCAGAACAGATTTCTTTAAATCACTAAAGAAGCCCAAGACAAGATCAAAGAATGGATCCCAAATTAACTGAAAATCTTCATACACATACCACAGACAGCCATAGCATGTGTGTGAACACGAGCAGGATCCAGCAAAGCCACTCTAGGTGGGCAGAGGGGCTGCTCGGTGCCCCCCACTGCCGCGTTTGTTCTGTTGTGTGGTTGAGCATCCAGAGGGTCTGGAGGCAGTGCCAGTCCACTGAGGTCACAGGTGAAGCCCACAGGCCCTGGGCCCTGCCAAGGGCTAAAGGACACTCATCAATCAGCAGGTGAGAGTACATTTACCCACTTCATCTCAGGGAGCCTCCTGCCAGCTCCCTTGCAAACTTCATTCAACTCACGCCTCCCTCCTTCCTGCCCAGTTCACCTCTGTTGCAATCCAAGGCAGGCAAATACTTGTCACTCGGACGACCAGGCCCATCCTTCACCCTGGCTGCCGCTACTAATCAACTATGGGGTCTTTTCCAGGGAAGCCCAGACACACTTCGAAATTCTTCCCAGTCTTCCAAACACTGCCAGAAGCCACAATCAACTGACCAGCGTTGGCAGACGAGGTGACGCGTGTGACTCTTCTATAGCATCCTGAGAGTGGCCAGCTCGGGGCTCATGCTGCTAGAGGACACTCTGCCTTCAAGATGTCTGAGATGAGGCAGTCCCTCAAAGATACGCTAGCCCTGACAGTGAGCAGCTCCCTCTTGATTCTCTTCTAGATTAATTTTTTAATTGGTAATTAATGTTCATTCCTTAATACCAAGTCACAATTAAAAATTGCTCCAGTCACAGTCATTTGACAAACGTCACGCCTTGTTTCACGTTAGCAGCCACTATTACAGGTGATCACTACACCCACTCAAAACACTGACTACGGCTCCAAGTGACTCTGCTCAGTAAACGGAGGTGGGGCATTGGAATTACTTGACATTTTCCTGCCGACTCCAGGATTCATCAAGCAGAGCGCAGCCCAATGCACTGGTTTCTGATAGTGCCCCACAGAGCCCCAGAGGATCTAGGGGACAGTTCATGGTCCTGGGTGGGGAGCTGCTAGGCAGAGAGGGTTGTAATGCCTGGGCCCCGCCTTCATCCAGATCAACTCCATTTCCACACACTGAGCTTCCTCATAAGATGTCATCGGCAGAAAAGGCTCCATCACTAAGAATAAAAACATTTCCCAACTGTTGGCTAGTGCATTGTGCAGAGAGTGAATGTGCACATGGAAAAAGCTCCAAGAAGGACTTCTGACCACCCAAGGGCCCCTCGAGCTGCAGGGGCAGCCAGCATGGACTGGGGTGTGCTACAAATAGCAAGTGAGGGCACGGGTGGTTGAGAGTAGGCACAGGAGAGAACAGAAAGACAAGCACAGAAAACAGAGATCCTGAGAGGTGCCGGGATAGCAGAGAGGCAGGAGAGGTGCCGGGACAGCAGAGAGGCAGGACGGCAGCTACAGAGCAGGAGGAAGGGCTGGCAGATCCCTAGGAATAAAGGGAGCTGCAAAGCTCCAAGCAAATGCTCACCAGAGCCCACATGCCCACCGTAACCCACACAGCAGCATGGAAGCCAAGGGCCACAAGAGGCAATGCACGCATGCACCAGGGCAATACGTAAGCCCCGCCCCTGCCAATAGGACAGCACACCTCTAGTGCAAAGGCCCTGGCTGTTTCTTTGAAAACAATTCGTCACAGTGATCTACAACACACTGTTTCTCAACCTTTTTTCTATCTCATCCATTCTTCTGAAAAAAAAAAAAGATTCTGAAAAGGCTGCATGCATGTTCACCTGTACACGTGGAGATTGAAAAACCAGCAGCCCCAGGAGAATCAGAACCTGCAGGCCAGATGCACAGCACTCTGGTTCAAGAGCAATGCCGACAGTGGTCCCCCAAGGGGGAGTGGCCCTGAGGGCAGGGGAGGAGCAGAGGGTGGAACAGCAACACGCGGTGAGGGCCCGGAAGGGCTGGGCCAAGCAACAGGTCAGTGAGCCCCCACACACTGGGGAGAGGAGCACCCCAAAACAAGGGCATCTCCGTGTGGAGAGTGGAGGGGGCTGGCTGGATCCAAGTGATGTCGTTATCCTAACCCTGCTCTATCTTCCCCCAAGAAATGCAAAGCAAGAATCATCACGAGGCCTCAATGTCCTCATGTTACAGAACCAAGCTCTTCTGATGGTGTTGCCTTTGTTGTGTTGTCTCCAACTCTGGGGACAACTTAACTGCTGAAGCCAGGCCCGTCATGGAATTCACCCAGTGTCAGCAGGGACAATTCAGGAAGAGGGGGCACCAGCAGGAAAACAGCTCTGGAAGGGCAGGTCTCGAAAATCCAAACCCATCTTAAAAATGGCATCATGATGAACTGTTCAGACAAGGCAGCTCCGGCTTGAGTGTGTGTGTGTGTGTGTGTGTGTGTACAAAATATTTAACTATATATATATACACATATATATACACACACACACACATATATATATATATATACACACACACGTATATCTATTTGAGACGGAGTCTCGCTCTGTTGCCCAGGCTGGAGTGCAATGGTGCAATCTCGGCTCACTGCAACTCCACCTCCTGGGTTCAAGCAATTCTCCTGCCTCAGCCTCCCAAGTAGCTGGGATTACAGGCTCCCCCCTATCATGCTCAGCTAATTTTTGTATTTTCAGTAGAGACGAGGTTTTACCATGTTGGCCAGGCTGGTCTCCAACTCCTGACCTAATGTGATCCGTCTTCCTTGGCCCCCCAAAGTGCTGAGATTACAGATGTAAGCCACCGCACCCGGCCTATAATCAATTATATCATAAGTTATTCTATAAATTAGTGTAATAATACATGTGATATACATAAAAGAATCCCCCTTTTCTCCATTTTTTAAAGATTTTAGGTTTAAGCATACAAGTGCTTACATTTGACTACCAGAAAAAGAATAAAAAATAGATTGTAACTCTCTGCTGAAGGATAACAAAACAGCCCCTGGCTGGTCAGTACACTCAGTCACCAGAGAAGTCTTCACAGTAGTCCCAAGAGGCCAGTTAGGAAGCAGGGAAAGGAGGCAGGGTAGGTTTTTGGGGGTGAGGGCAGCAGGGGAGGGGCAGCTCACCAGCACTCACTGGACAGCTGGTTTACCTGTTGGACAGGATGGTGTTTTTCCAGCAATCTCACTTGGGCAAGAAGGAGGAGCAGGTGGCCCAGCTTCACCCTATGATGAGTGTGACTTTCTTGCAGCCACACTATACCCGGGCTGCCCCCACCTTCTCCCTTCCCCTCTCTGGATACAGCTCTGACTAATCCGGGTAACCTGTCCCTGGGCAGCTAGAATACGTCCTCGTCTATAGCTGAACGTTGGTGTCTCTTTTCCTGGAAAACTGTAACGCTTCCAACAAAATAAGGAGGCCACCGAGGGCTGGTGGCAGCTGCAGTTCCCCCCACGTAGAGGATTCCCTGTGGCAATCCAGACCCAGCATGGCCAGATCTTCCAATTCTGCAAAAGAATTCAAAGTCCATTCCACACTGTGAGCTCTCCCAAGTTTTAAGTATTATCAAATAAACATTTTTAAACACTGCATGAGCTAAAGAAAACACACCTGGGAGCAGAAGGCCACCTGTGGTCTTTGTTTTAGGACCTCTGAACAGAAAGATAGCCTTCCGTGCTCAGGGTGAACAGAAAAATAAGTTTTTGAAAGAAATAACAACTTGTCAGAAAGATGTCTACACTGATTTGTCACGTCAATACCAGGCACAGCAGTGAGGGATCATCAGACACCGGATGTCCTCAGTTCAAGAAACCTCCTGAGGCTGCTGGCAGACTGACCTCAGGGCCCCGGCCGCGGCCCCAGCCCCACCTCCCGGACTGAATGCTGCTGCTCTAGCGCTCATTCATGACAACGAGGAAATCTCAAAGCTTGGAAGCCCCCGGAGGCTCCAGTTCGACAACACACCCAAGGTCTCTCCGTGGGCCACGGCAGTCCGGACTCCCACATCAAGCTGGGCCTCCAGGAAGACAGCACCGAACCCAGCCATGGATTCTCGAGACGACCTTTAAACCCCACCTAGAGCCTTCAATAGCAACCCTGAAGCACAGTGCACGCTGCTCTACCCTATGACCTAGTTACAGACAGGCTTGTGACTGTTACTAGGAGTGAGAGCAGAGGTCCTCATTGTATAAAGACCAGTACCCATCCTGCTACCTCACTGAAACGGAGGGAGAAAGCCTAAATCACCACGTTTAGAGTTGGTGGGCGAGATGAGAGGCTACCTATGGTTCAGGGAAACCAGCAAAGACAAGCCATCCAGGCTGGGGTGGGGGCCATCCCCACGCTACCCCAAGTCCCCAGAAAGGCTGCGCCTGGGGTCAGGGCACCCCTCCTGGGTAGGGGCCCTGAGATGACAGTTCACAGAGAGCAGCCCTTCAGAAAACACAGTCATGTTTCTCAAACACGTTAAAACAGAAATGACAACGTTTCAGTTTCGTGGTCAAGTCCAGTCCTTCCAGTTATCTCTCCCTGACAATCTATATGCCCTGGTCACTGTGTGGGGACTTAGGGACCTCTTTAGCCACACAGTTCAAAGTCATTTCTGTTTTTTTTTTCCTCTGGAGACAGGGTCTCACTCTGTCACCCAGGCTAGAGTGAAGTGGTACAATCTTGGCTTACGGCAACCTCCACCTCCCGGGTTCAAGTGATTCTCATGCCTCTGCCTCCCAAGTAGCTGGGATTATAGACATGTACCACCACGCCCAGCTGATTTTTGTATTGTTAGTAGAGACAGGGTTTCACATGTTGGCCAGTCTGGTCTTGAACTCCTGACCTCAAGTGATCTGCCCGCCTCAGCCTCCCAAAGTGCTGGGATTACAGGCGTCAGCCACCGTGCCTGGCCAAGGTCATTTCTCAGGGGGGATCTTTTGTGTAGATGTCTTGTCTTGCTCATTACATATTGATTTTTCCTAGTTTTATTTTTGGAAAGAAACCCCATTTTCCCATTGTGGAAGCACCTCCTTATATAAGGCAAATGTATGAACATTTTTATCCTGCAGAAACCTGTGTGCCCTACATTGTATGATCCAGAATAGATTCTGGCCCTCCACCATAAAAAGCACATGTTCACACCAAAGCCGGCAGAGACACGCGGCACTGAGAGAGAGAGTGTGGGAGGGGGTGACAAGAATGGTCTGTGAGCCCCCAGTCCTCACTGCACAGATGCCAATAACCACTGCTATTTCCGAGGAGTGAGCTGGAGACAGAATGCTGAGCGGGTCCAGGCTCACAGCGGCTGCATCTGCGCACACTCTTGGTGTCGTCGCTACTACCGGCCTGCACAGGAAGGCCCACCCTGCCACAACGGTCCCTGCACAGGGCTAAGTCTTGTGACCACAGCCCCATTAAAAAATGCTCTGTGCTCCACCCAGCTCCCTTGGCAACCTCACAGGGTCCCAATCTCAGAGCGGGACCCGGAAGGACTGTTCACTCACCATGCCTTGGAATGCATTCAACTTGGCGGAGGCCTGAAGCTGACTCTCACCAGGGCAGAGGAAAAAACACAACCCAGTGGGCAAAAGGGGCTGAGGGAGGAGGAGCAGGGGGCGAGGGGGCAGTGCCGGACAGAAAGAAGGCGACGCCAAGAGCAGACACATCCCTGGAAGTTCACATGGAAAGAAGTGAGGAGGAGGAACGGTCCTTGAAGGGCCGTACCATCCCGCAGAGGGGACATCAGGCTGTCTGAGAGAGGGGTGTGCGTCCTGAGAAGCTAGTTAGTGCCTCTGATGCCAGCCCTAGTGTCTACTCTCCCTGATCGACAGTGCACCCTCTCCAGGTGGGCCTTCCCGAGAGGAGAGACCTCCAGGGAAGCAGGATCCAGGGAAGGGTGAGTTGACCCACGGGGACAGGTCTCCTATTTCCCTTCTCAGGACATCCCTGCCCAAGTGGTGAGCATCTGTATCTCGCTCACAGTAAGATCTGCTCATGAGACAAGAGTCACTAAGAAACATTCACAGACAAGATAATTACATTTGGGGAAAATGTGACAGATCTGAAGTGAAAACAAAGGCCAACTTACAAAATGTCAAGAGTCCAACAGCCTGAAATGCAAAGCAATAATACGCACATATACATTTTAGACAGCAAATTATACTCTTCCAAAGGAAACTTTAGCTCTAAATTTTTATAACTAAAATCTGCAATTCTTTTTTATCCTCCCAAATAACAACGTTTTTAATAGGAGACTGGCTATTTACATAACACGTTCAATAGCGTGAAAAGCATTCTGTGTATTTCATTATATGTCTACTGTTTCAGAAGCCACCATAAAGTTGACCACCTGCCACTGCCACCCCATAAAAGGGAAAAAGTCTATGGGTAGTTCTATTGGACTCACTGGGAAGCCATTAGCTGACCCTGCATTATTTTCAGGCTTCTGAGCTAAACTGGGAGAAGAAAATGGCATTAGAATGCCTGTTCACCAAACAGCCACTCAGTGGCTGCTGCCGCAGACACCAAGGAGGTCAGTATGAGGCCCACAAAGAGAAAGGACACATCCCTCTTCGTGGTCCAGCCACCAAGGTTTTACCACCACCAGGCAGGGCCAGACCTGGACATGCATCCCCAATACCCTACCTCTGCCGCTGACCACCCTGTCCTTCCTGGACACTTCTGGAGCTGAGGACAGACATTTCCCTCGACTGCAAAGATGAGGCAGAAATGCCACCTGGAAGCAGGGGACAAGTGAGTCTCTCACACTTCCCTACAGGAGAGGCCACAGAGGCACCAAAGTGAGAGTAGAGAAACACCAATTGCCAGCAAGGAGTGGCCAGACCTCTCACACACTGCTGGTGGGAGCGGACAGTGATGCTGCCACCCCGGAAAACCGATTGCCAGCCTCAACAACAGTTGAACATAGGCACACCCTGCGCCCCAGCAATTCCACTCTCCTCGGCATACACCCATCCAAACAGGCGCATATGTTCACCAAGGCCACGTACAAGAATGTGTCGGCAGCATTGACTCTAAGACCCTCCAAGTTTCCAAACTGGAAACTACCGTAATGCCCATCAACAGTACACCAGGAAGTAAGTGTACTCACGCAAGAGAGCACTCTACAGCAATAAACATGAATGAACCACTCAACAATACAGATGGCTCTTCACAAACACACCGCTGAAAGCGTAAGAGATCAGACACTAAATAATACATGTTGTATGAATCCATTTATATAAAGTTAAAAAGCAAGAAAAAACAATACAGGATGCTAAAAATCAGAAGAAACGTTCCCTTTTTGGGGCAGTACGTAGAAGGGAGCACAAGGGGGACCCTGAGGTACAACCGATGTTCTGCCTTTGGGTGCTGACTACACAGAGACATTCAGTTTGTAAAAAACATACTGAGCTATACACTCAACTGTTTGTGCAGTTCTCTGCATGTATGTTAGACTTCAACAAAAAGTGCAAAAAAAAAAAAAAAATAAGGGCTGAGGAGAGAAACTGTTGCTAGGAGACAAAGAAACGAAGATTCTGGCTTTGGTTATTAGCCCTTAGAGTTTGGAGAACTGTGGATACATGCTGAAAGCCCATTAAATTTTTCAAGGAATCTTAGGACCAGAGAAACACCAAACCTGGCCATCGGTGGTCTCTGATTACTCTGCAGCTACCAATCTCCAGACCTGTGCCTAACAGAACATGGCTGAGAAAAAGCTGCAGGCCTGGGGAGGGGACCCTGTCCATCTCAGACATGGCCGGGGAAAACGGTCCAGGAAGATCTCTATACAGGCCATGCCCACCCCCTACGCAGGGCAGACTCAAGGCTGTACCCACTTGGGGAGGGGGTGGGTGTACTTCATGTGGGCATGGGCATTCCTGAGGTGTAGACGGGTAAGAATGAACTGGATGGCCCTCGCTGGTCAATCACTCCCCTGCAAATCAAGCTCTGCTTGCCTCTGGGAATCACTGTCCAGCAGAAGCATAAGACAAGCCTTGGGTGTACTTTACAATTTCCTCCTAGCCACATTAAAAACAATAGAAAGGAATTAAATTCAACAATGTATTTTCTTCAACCCAATACATTAAAAATATTATCCTTTCAATGTGTAAACAAAATAAAAAATATTAATGAGATGTTGTACATTCTTTCATGTACCTCAAGTCTTTAAAATCTGTGTGTGATGTAGTTTGGATATTTGTCCCCGCCCAGATTTCACGGTGAGATATAATCCCTGATGCTGGAGGTGGGACCCCATGGCAGGTGTCTGGATCATGGCGGCAGATCCCTCATGGCTTGGTGCCGTCTTTGTGATACTGAGTTCTTGCAAGATCTGGTCATTTAAAAGTGTGTGGGGCAGGCGCGGTGGCTCACGCCTGTAATCCCAGCACTTTGGGAGGCTGAGGCGGGCGGATTACGAGGTCAGGAGATCGAGACCATCCTGGCTAACACGGTGAAACCCCATTTCTACTAAAAAATACAAAAAATTAGCTGGGCGTGGTGGCGGGTGCCTGGAGTCCCAGCTACTCAGGAGGCTGAGGCAGGAGAATGGTGCGAACCCGGGAGACGGAGCTTGCAGTGAGCCGAGATAGCGCCACTGCACTCCAGCCTGGGTGACAGAGCAAGATTCCGTCTCCAAAAAAAAAAAAAAAAATTGTGTGGCACCTCTCCAACCCCCGCTCCTGCTCTCCCTATGGTATGAAGCTGCTCCTGCTTTGCCTTCCGCTGTGAATAAAAGCTCCCTGAGGCCTCCCCAGAAGCAGATGCTGCTGTGTTTCCTGTACAGCCTGCAGAACCAAGAGCCAATTAAATCTCTTTTTTTAATGAATTACCCAGGTTCAGGTATTTCTTTAGAGCAACACAAGAAGGGCCTAATACAGTGGGTGTTTTACACAAACAGCAGCACATGGCAAGCAGCACCAGCCACACTTTGGTGCTCAGGAACCAGCTGGACAGCACAGCTAGGGGAAGGAGCACCTGCTCCCTCCCCACTTCTCCGCCCCAAGGACTGCTGTGAATAGCTTTGTCTGAAATTCTCTCTTTCTCTCTCTCTCTCTGTCTCTCTCTCTCCCCCTCCCTCCCTTTTGCTCTCTTTCTCTCTTTCTCTTTCACACACACACACACACACACACACACACACACACACGCTGGGACGTAGAATGAGCTGTTCTAGCCCTCTAGCCACAGAGGTCAAGTCAATGAAAGATCTGCCAGGAATCTTGCAGAGGAAACAAACGCCCTTCCCCCTGGGCTGAAGGTGAGAGAAAGGCTGAGAGGTCTGTCATTGTAGCCGCTGTTGAGGCATGAAGTAGAGGCTGTCTAGGAATGGAGCCACAGAGAGACGAGAACAGAGTCCAGGAAGACAGGAAAAGCAATGCGGTTCTGTGGACATGGCTGGAACCTCTGCGTCAACAGATATGTCCCCTACTCTTGGAATTTTCAGTTTCATGAGCGAAAACATTTGCTTTTTCACTACGCAAATTTGGGTTGCACTGATGTGATCTGTGATTAAAATAGTCCTAGATAATACACCTCATTACTCTAATTATCTCTGCTTTTTTTCCCTTCGGGCAACTTTAAAGTTTCATATTGTTGTTGAATTCTTCTTACTGATTCAAGTTACTAGTATGCTTTTAATAACATGTCTGAATATATCCAAGCCTCAAAACAAGACATTTCTTTTGAAGCTACAATTTCAGTTTTAAGGGCTCATCCTACGAAAATAACCAGACAAGTGTCCAAAAATGTGTATACAAGACCATTCACTATAGCAAAAGAAAAAAACACACACACAAATGACAAACGCACACTGAGAAAGAAGTGGGTGTCCAGTCCTAAGGAGATAGCTTCCGTTTGGCACAGAGGGCCCTCCAGTGGGCAGTGTTCCGCGTTCCCTGCGTGGACAGCACCCTGGTAGGGCAGGGAGGCCACGGGCTCACTGTAGCACAGTCAGAGAAGGACGTGATGCAAAGAAAAGGAGCTGGATGTGGTGGAAGGAAGGGAACATGCGGAGAGTCAGGCAGGGCATGGGGAGGCAGCATGGGGCCCGCTCTCCCAAGTCCCAGAAGAGAGGAGGAAAGTCAGAAGGGGGAGGAGGGGCAGAGCCTGCCAACCTGGACTGCTGTCAGAGCAAATCTGTGCCAGAGCAAACCTGGTGGACACTGGTTTGGACACACTGAACATCCCATTTCCCAGGCCATTTTGACTTTCCAAAGGTGTGAGTGGGACCCAGAAAACCTCACGGCTGCAGTTGGGGGATGAAAGTCTGGGAGGTAACAGCTAGGCAATGTGGAGGGGAGACAAGGGGACCACCGTGGCGAGGAGGCGAGGTGGCCCCCAAGGACCAGATGGGGGATGCGTCAAACACTCAGGAGTCCTACGGAGGAACCCAGGGGAACTGAGTCAGCGAGGGAAAGTCCCCAGACCACACCCAAGCATGGGAGAACAGATGACAGCAGTAAGCAGGTGGAGAAGGAGTGCTGCCTTGGGGGTCCATGACGCCAACGGATGCTGTGCCCAGAGTCTCTGCTCCTTGCCCCCAGTGACATCAGACAGTTACACCATCCCTGCTCCCAGATGCCATTCTGAAGAGGAGCCTGCAGGGCAGGCAGAGGCTGAGAAATCTGAGAGGCTCAGCACTACCTATGGGGCACTTCTCAATCAGAAGTGTGCATAGGAATCCCATGCGAATGCCGTTAAAATGTGGATCCTGCTTCAGAATATCTGGGGTGGGGCCTGAGACCCTGCATTTCTAACAGGCTCCCAGGAGATGCAGAGATTCCTAATGGATGGGCCACACTTGGAGTAGTAAGGCCCTCAGGGACCTCTGTGAATGAAAGAGAATTAAAACACCCCTCCCACTCTCAAGCAGATGCAAGATTCATGCAGAAGACAGACTCATTATACAAAAAAATATATTAATAAGGAAGACACACATTCCGTCCACATCTGAGACCAGTGTGAATACTGCACTCTGCAACTCCACTACACCTACTTATAATCTAATAAAAATTCTGAAGGAAACATTTATAAGGCATAAAGATTAAAAATATTAAATTATATGTTTAACATAGCCTGGCTAAGTGCACTCTGGGGGTTGAAGGCAAGGATAAGGCCATACGGAGAAGAGCAGTGCCTTGATCTTCCTCTATAAATCAGTCACTTAGTCCTAGACACAATTTGCCTTGTTAGGACTGCAATGGTTCTCTGACTTGATGAATAAGTGGATCCTGCCTTCTACCCCCACATGCTGCCAAACATGACGTTTTTAAGGTTTATTCAATTCATACACTTTATTATTTAGGGCAGATTTTGGTTCACAGCAAAATAGAGCAAAAAAGGGCAGAGAGTTGCCATATACTCCCCCTCTCCCCAGAAGTACAGCTTTCTCCATCAGAGTGGTATATTTTTCTTTTTCTTTTTCTTTTGAGATGGAGTTTCGCTCTTGTTGCCCAGGCTGGAGTTCAGTGGCATGGTCTCAGCTCACTGCAATCTCCACATCCCAGGTTCAAGCAATTCTCCTGCCTCAGCCTCCCAAGTAGCTGGGATTACAGGTACCCACCACCACATGCAGCTAATTATTTTTTGTATTTTTAGTAGAGATGGGGTTTCACCATGTTGGTCAGGCTGGTCTCGAACTCCTGACCTCAGGTGATCTACCTGCTTTGGCCTCCCAAAGTGCTGGGATTACAGGCATGAGCCACCATGCCCGGCCGGTACATTTCTTACAATCAATGAACCTACACACTGACACATCATTATCACCCAAGTCCGTGGTACACATTAGGGTTCACTCTTGGTGTTGTACATTCTGCAGGTCTGGACAAATGTGTAACAATATGTATCCACTATGGTAGTATCTTAAGGGACAGTTTCATTGCCCTCTGTGCCCCATCGATTCATCTTTCCCTCCCTCAGATCTCTGGCAACCACTGATCTTTTTATTGTCTGCACAGTCTTGCTTTATCTGGAATGTCATATCTTGGGAATCATAGCAGTATGTAGCCTCTTCAGACTGGCTTCTTCCACTTAGTAATATGAATTTAAAGTTCCAGATCTTTTCACAGCTTGATAGCTCATTTCTTTTTAGTGCTTGAAAGTATTACACTGGATGTCTCACAGTTTATCAATTTACCTACGGAAGGACATTTCCACTGCTTCCAAGTTTTGGCAATTATGAATAAAGATGCTATAAACATCCAAGTGCAGGCTTTTGTAGGGCCATAAGTTTTTAATTCATTTAGGTAAATACCAAGGAGTATGACTGCAGGCTCATATGGTACGAGTATGTTTCATTTTGCTCAACTGTCTTCCAAAGAGGCTGTAGTATTTAGCGTTCCCACCAACAATGCATGAGACTTCCCGTTGCTCCACCTCCTCATCAGCATTTGATGCTATCAGTGTTTTGGCTTTTAGCCATTCTAACAGGTGTGTGGTGGTATCCCACTGTTGTTTTAATTTGCACTTTCCCAATGAGATATGATGTTGAACATCTTTTCATATGCTTATTTGACATCTGCAGATCTTCAGTGAGACGCCTGTTCAGATTGTTTGCCCATTTTTTAAACAGGTTATTTGTTTACTTATTATTGAGGTTGAAGAGTTATTTGTATATTTTGAATAAAAGTCCTTGATCAGATATAATTTCTGCACATATTTTCTCCTAGGTTTTTCTTTTCATTCTCTTGACAGTGTCTTTAGCAGGGCAGAAGTTTCTAAGTTTAAGGAAGTCCAGTTTACCAATTTTTTTCTTTCATGTATTGTCCCTCTGGTGTTGTATTTAAAAAATCCATCACCAAACCCAGAGATTTTCTCCGACGTAATTTATAAGGAGCTGTATAATTTTATGTTTTACACTTAGGTCTACGATCTGTTTTAAAGTGCATTTTTGGGAAGAGTTTGCATGCGGGCCTCTAGCTGTTCCATCACCATCTCTTGAATAAACTATCCTTTTGCCCTTGAATTGTTTTTGTTTCATGTTTCAGATATTAGCTAACTATATTGTGTGGTCTAACTAGTTAGAAACAAATTGTCTATTATTTCATTAAGACCACACTACCTTGGTTACTTTAAGTAAGTGTTGAAGTCGAGTATTGTTAGTCCTCTAACTTGGTTGATCTCCTTTGCTATTGTGTCAACTATTCTTCAACTTCAGAATCAGTTTGCTCAATCCTCAAAATAACTTGCTGAGATTTCTGATCATTACATTTTTTAAATAACTACAAAATGACTGATTTTATTAGTTTGTTGGAAACTGCCTATGTGGCTATAGTCTACGTTTCAGCTATTATAAAATCTGCAAGTCCTCATATAAAAGCTTTCACACTATGATGACCTCACTACTGACAGCCTCCTCTGCAGTCCTGGAGCTCCTGCAGGATACACGCTGCAGGCACAGGTAGATACGTGCAACCCGGCAGGGCAGCCGGGGCTTTCCCAGGATGTCAAAGCTCAGAAGGAACCAAAAATTGTAAAGATTTTTTAAAATGTTTTAATTTGTTACAATACAGGTTGAAAGCAAATAGGCTCCTTCAAGAGTTAGAACATTCACATCTAATAGCAAGAATGTTCAATTAAAACAGAAAGTTACCCTATGGCCCTTCCATTCATAATACTTCCATACATAATGAATGGGTATTCATGAGCCTCAGCATGGACTGCAAGTGGATTTGGGGGCCCCTTTCAAGATCTTTAATTGTTCAGAGGGCATTCCACTGCCCTAGCGGAAGGATTAAATCTGTCACACCACCCACAACACAGATAGTTCTGGAAGGCCAGGACCATGGCCCAGAAGCAGTACTGCATGATTAAACTTCTCTTCCTTTTAAGTGTCAGATCCCAAACTATCCATAGTGTACACATGCATTGTAACAAACACAAACATTACCAACAGAAAATAATCATGCATATGCCATATGTACATGCATGCGTGTACACACACACACACACACACATACACACAGACTCTCACACACTTGTTTTTTATTTGCTTGTCTTTTACTGAGAAAAGGGATTATCATATACGCAAAAAACAGATTTTTTGAAGTAATCATGCTAACAGAAACACCCAGCTAAGATGCTCTTCTATTCATTTATAAACACCTTTTGCTTCCTAAGGGCCTACCACACCTTAACCCATAGAGCTCACTTGTGGAATAAATTCTTTACTGAATGAAATATGAACTTAAGTCACAAACTATCTATGGACTACGATACAGAACAAAAGCCTTTTAAAACACGTATTATCCTATGTAAATACAGAATATGAACTAAGGGTTACAGCAGGAAAGAAAACACTAACTGGTTATGAATTCGAATTTTTATTTGTCTATTGCTTGAAGGCTTTTATTGGGCACTTAGCCTGTTTAAAGCATGAAAGCTTTAACCCTAAGACTCACCCTGCAAGCCAAAAGCATACATTGTTGGCATTTCTGGCTTCTGGCCTGGGACATCAGCAAAAAAGCAGAGTAGACAGCTCCAAGGGTTCATCCTCCACAAAACCATTGAAAATTCAAGCAAAAACTGACAGAATCAACTTTGTCAGAATCAACTTTGTCAGAATAATGGAAACAGTCAATGGTTCACAGCAACCAAGCAAAAATGGAAAGGAGAGAAAGGCAAAATAAAAGCAGGAGGAAGGCTCTGCGGTGTTTTCATCTGCCCAAGTTCACCCTCCTCTCCAGCTCCACAGTGCAACGGTCTTGAAGACAGCAGCAGCATTTCCAGGGCAGGACCTGGCCCCTGGTTCCCAAGGGTGCAGAGCAGACTTGATTCACACAGAATTGTGTTTGTTCTAACCTGCCGGGAGGCTACCGAAGGACTGACTCAAGGGGCTCCCCTCTGTTTTGTGTAACTCAGAATGCACTCAGGGCAGAAAAGCAGCAGGCACTCCTGGAAAACACTAGAAGGCAAATGAGCAAATTGCAGCCCCTGGGACAGAAGATTACCATTGAGGCACATGGTAGAGTGCCAAAACCATGAAAGAAAAGGCTGTGGACAGGGTTTCTTTAAGAAATTCAGGCATTCAACACAAGGAACTCAAACATCTCAACAGCAAAGAACAAATAATCCCATTAAAAAGTGGGCAAAGGATCTGAATGGACATTTTTCAAAAGAAGACATACAAAATGGCGAGAAGGTATATGAAAGAATGCTCGACATCCATCACCAATCATCAGGGAAACACAAATCAAAACCACAATGATATATACCATCCCAACCCAGTTGCAATGGCTATTATCAAAAAGACAGAATGTAATAAATGCTGGCGAGAATGGAAGGGGAACTATACACCATTGGTGGGAATGTAAATTAGTACAGCTGCTAAGGAAAACGGCATGGAGATTTCTCAAAAAAGTAAAAACAGAACTGCCATATGATCCAGCAATCCCACTGCTGGCTGTTTATCCAAAGGAAAGGAAATCAGTATGTTGAAGAGATATCTCTACTCTCATGTTCATTACAGCACTATTCACAATATCTAAGGTAGGAAATCAGTCTAAGTGTCCATCAATGGATAAAGAAATTGAGAAAATGATAACAAAATTGATACATTGGTAAAGAAAATGGGAGACACACACACACACAAAATAGAGTACTATTCACTTAAAAAGAAGGAAATCCTGCCTTTTCTAATAACATGGATAAGCCTGAAGGACATTATACCAAGTGAAATAAGCAAGCCAGAGAATGATAAATACCATGTGATGTACATATGATACACTATTTGGCCATAAGATAGAATGAAAATGGAAAACTATCTGGCCATTAAAAAAAAAAAGAATGAAATCCTGTTCAGGCACAGTGGCTCATGCCTGTAATCCCAGCACTTTGGGAGGCCAAGGCGGGCAGATCACTTGAGGTCAGACGTTCAAGACCTGCCCGGCCAACATGGTGAAACCCCATCTCTACTAAAGATACAAAAATTAGCCTGGCGTGGTGGTGTGCACCTGTAATCCAGCTATCCAGGAGGCAGAGGCAAGAGAATCACTTGAACCTCGGAGGCAGAGGTTGCAGTGAGCCAAGATTGCACCTCTGCACTCCAGCCTGGGGGGCAGAGCGAGACTCTGCCTCAAAACAAACAAACAAACAAAAGAATGAAATCCTGTCATTTATCGCAACATGGATCAGCCTGAAGTACATTATATTAAGCAAAGTAAGTCAGGTACTGGAAGATAAACACCACATGATCTCAATCATATGTGAGGGCTGAAAAAAAATGAGCTCATGGAAACAGAGAATTCGAATTGTGGGTGCAGGGTCTGGGAAGGGTGCCCAGGAGAGGGAGATGGTGAGAGGTTGGTTAATGGATACAAAGTTGCAGCTAGATGCACGAGTTCTGGTGTTCTATAGCACCATAGGGTGAATATGGTTAACTATAATTTATTATATATTCTCAAAAAACTAGAACAGAGGATTTTCAATGTTCACAACACAAAGAAATGAGGTGATGGATATGCTAATTATCCTGATTCAATCATTACACATTGTATATACATATTGAAATATCACTCTGTATCCCACAAATATGTACAGTTATTATTTGACAACTAAAAATAAAAGGGAAAAGAAATTCAGGCATGCCAAAGCGCCTGTGTACATGGGGGATGTAGAAAGCCATGTGCATGCCCGGAGCAGAACGCGTGCTCAGAAGAGAACTGAGAAGACCCCAGTCTTTCACCTCTGGATGAGCTCTAGGTTCAGTATAAACAAGAAATGAAAGTTAAGGCACAGCTGTAAACAGCCAGGCTAAGAGTTGAAGGAGGACTCCACCACAGAGCTACTCCATACAGATAAGCAGAGTCAGTCTCCTCGCTCTCTGTCTCTCTGTCTCTGTCTCTCTCTCTCTCTCTCTTTTTCTTTGCCTCTCTCTCCAACCCCCTTGCTCTCTATCATGTTTTGGCATCTGGTGCTCAAGGAAATCTCTTCGACAGCACTTGCTGAACAAACAACTAAACACAGACCTCAGAGACCACACGCAGTAAGGAATTACAGATCTTGAAAACTCTAGTCTATAGCAAGCAACAACAAACCCAAGCAACAACAAACCCTGAGGTGGGGGAAGAATCTGATCTTCAGAGTTACCTCCGTTTAATATGCAAAATGTCCAGGTGTTTGTTTGTTCGTTTGTTTTGAGACAGGGTCTCACTCTGTCACCCAGGGTGGAGTACAGTGGCTCAATCTCAGCTCACTGCAACCTCCACCTCCTGGATTCAACTGATTCACCTGCCTCAGCCTCCAGAGCAGCTGGGATTACAGGCATGCACCACCACACCTGGCTAATTTTTCTATTTTTAGTAAAGATGAGAGTTTGCCATGTTGGCCAGGCTGGTCTCAAACTCCTGACCTCAAGCGATCTGCCCACCTTAGCCTCCCCAAGTACTACAATTACAGGTGTGAGCCACTGTGCCTGGCATGTTCAGTTTTCAACAATAACTTATGAACCATGTAAAGAAACAGAAAATATGGCTCATTCACATGAGAAATTAACAAACATTGTCCCTGAAGAAACATACACATTGGACTTACTAAACAAATACTTTAAATCAACTGCCCTAAATATGCTAAATGACTTAAAGGAAAGAATGGAAAAGGAGCTAAAGGAAATCAGGATAAGAATGTATGAACAAATAAGTGAATTGCAATAAAGACACAGAAATTATAGAAGGGAGTCAAATTCTAAGGTCAAAAAGTACACTAACTGAATTTTTTTTTTAAAAATCACTAGAGCATCTCAGTAACAGATGTGACTAGGCAGAAGAAAGAACCACTGAATTTAAAGACAAGGCAATGAAAATTATCCAGTCTGAGAGGAAGAACAAAAATGAAAAAAGATGAACAGGTATGAAACACCATCAAGCATACCAACACCAAGTACATAGCAGGAATCCCAGAAGGAGAGGTGAGAGCAAAAGGAACACAAAGACTATCTGGAGAAATATCACCAAAACTTCCCATACATGATAAAAGATACAAATCTACACACACAAGAAGTTCAGTGAATTTCAAGTAGAATAAATACAAAGAGATCCACACTGAGACGCACTATAATCAAACTGTCAAAAAGCCAAGGGCAAAGATAAAATCTTGAAGTCAGCAAGAGAGGAGCCACTGATTCACATAAGAGATCCTCAAACAGATTAAAGCTGACTTTTCTCATCAGAGACCAGGGGATGAAATGACAAGGCAATGAAATGACATTTTAAAGTGATGGGCAGGATAGGGGGATGCTTCCAACCAAGAATTGTACGATATATCCTATAAAACTACCCTTGAAAAAAGGAGGAGAAATTCACACCCACATATTGTATGGCTCTGATTGTACAAAATATCAGGAACAGGTAACAATTCATAGGGACATAATTCAGACTGATGGGGAGAAACGATTTAATGAGTATGGGATTTGCTTTGGAGATAATGAAAATATTTTGGACTTCTATAGAGGGAGTGGTTTACACAACAGTGTGAATGTACTAAATGCCAAAGAATTATTCACATACAAATTATTACTGTTATGTTAATTTTACCTCAGGAAAGAAAAATAAAAAATGGAAAAAAAAAAACCAGCTTCTGACGAACTGACCAAAGTACGGAATCACCAGCAGCAGCAGAAGCAGCATGGATTACCCTGAGATCTCTTCCTTCCTTACCTGCAGGGCCGAGAGAAATACGGAGCGAGGGTACTGATTTAAGATAATACACTAACTGTTTGTAGCAATATCAAAAAGTAATTTAATATAGACTAATCCATATGGAACCATGATCTGCCAAGGACATGAGCCACCTGCCAGTCAAAGTAAGACCTTGCCCTTGGGTGTAGAGAGGAAACATGGGAGGGTGATCTTTATGAACAGTCAGCAACAGGAGAAAATTCCACATGTAAGGGTGAGCTGAAGTTTGTTTCTTTCTTTAATTTTGCATGTGCATATTTTACAAGGATAAAAGAGCAGTTCAAAAACTATTTTAATGGAATTTATTCTATACATAGGTACATCCCAGTGCCAATTACTGGCATCAATTCTAAACCAATTAATAAGAAGACACGTATTTTACACATAGAATGTCACGTCTGCCTGGGAATCCCATGCACAACCCCAATGATGGCTGTCCATCAGAGTCTGCAGCTCTGTGAAAGAGAACTTACGACACTCTAGGTGAACAGGCCACTGCCTGACGCCACCCACAAAGCTAGGCACATTTGCACATCTGGGTATTATCACTCAGCTTCACAACCACAGGCCACGATGGCGTAGTTCTTCAAACTAGGCCATGCTGACAGAGAAGACGGTTGATGCCTTAGATGCATCCTGAGGTTTGGCTACGAAGATCACCACAAAAATGTTCAAGCATCAAAATATTTAATTCTTCTGAAATGAAACTTAACTTTCTCTAAATAGCTCAGCAATAAAATTCAATAATTCTATTGGATTCAAAGCAGTTTAACAATGGAAAATGAATTATATAGTCAGAGGTGGTCCATTCTGGCTCTCCAGCGAACATGAGTTCACTGTCTAGACTTGTTGAGTGTGAATACCTGCACTTTCCGGAACAAACCATCACTTCTTTTGCTCCCTACAATTTTAAGTTCCAATCTGGTGAGCCCAGGTCCTGAGGTTTCATATTCTAGAGGCCTTTAAATCTAAAGAGTCCTTGGTTAAACGAAAGGGCAAAGTAAATCTCGAGAAGTTTCCTACAGCAGCTATCTGACTGCATTCAAGAAAGAAATCTCTGTATTTTCCTTCAACTTCTCTCACACAGTCCAAAGTTGTTGGGAGAATGTAAAGGAAAAAACATGAAGATTTATTTCATGGAGATAGCCAGCATTGGGGAAATTATTTACCTTTTTGACTTAGAACAGCTAGAAAACAAGTTTGCAATCACGGTCATCCCCTGCCTCACAGTACACATTAAAGTTAAGGTACAGAATTGACAGCCACACCCTTCTGACTGACACTATCTATACACATCAATCTTGTTACTCAACTGGGGGGAAAAAACTGTTTCCATCAGCTAGACCTTTGCCTGCACTCCATGAAAAGCTCAAAAACTCAGGATGTCAAACTTAAATTTTTTGCAATCACATAGCAAGGCCCAATCTGACAAAGCTATATGATTCACTGCTTTTATTTCTACTGCTGGTTTGATTTTTTTTTTTGTTTGTTTCCCTAGCTTATGGGTTTCAGGGCAGACAAAGGCAGCTAAAAGTCTCAGGGAGAAAAAGAATCTCCAGTAGGCTGTACCATAGCCATTACCATTTATTGCAAGTAACTTTCTTCACTTCTCAACCCCACAGTTTAATCACCTGTATAAAACTGGCACAGTAATACTCAGACTGCAAAGTCATTGTAAGGAGTAGCAGTAGCACGAGGAAAACATCAGCTCATGTTAGGAATGCACTGGTTATTACTTGGCATTATTTAGATTGATTAATAAGTTCACATACATATAGTGGGAAACACCTTGGTCTAACATTCTTTGGTTCTAATTATGATTACGATATCATATGATTTCCATGTGATAGAGAGCAAGTCATAATTATCACCACTGTAAAAGGAGAAGTACATTCTACATTAGGTTGACAAATTGTGTTCTATAAAACTCTAAGAAGCCAGGCAGATACCTCAAGAGTCATGAGGACTCCACAGGAAGGCTGCTAAATTCTATGAGCTCACTAGCAGTTACGACCTTCAAGTGTTGAAAATATTAATATAGAGGTATAACTTTTCCCGACAGGAAATAAAAGGCAATTACCATTTTAACATGCTACCAAACACACTGCCCATTGTTAAAATAATTGTCAAAATTTTTGTGGAGGCTGGGCACGGTGGCTCACGCCTGTAATCCCAGTACTTTGGGAGGCCGAGGCAGGTGGATCACCTGTGGTAAGGAGTTGGAGACCAGCCTGGCCAACATGGTGAAATCCCGTCTCTACTAAAAATATAAAAATTAGCTGGGCGTGGTGGCATGCGCCTGTAATTCCAGCTACCCAGGAGGCTGAGGCAGGAGAATTTCTTGAACCCAGAGGCGGAGGTTGCAGTGAGCGGAGATGGTACCATTGCACTCCAGCCTGGGTGACAGAGCAAGACTCTGTCTCAAAAAACAAAACAAAACAAAACAATAGCTATTCAGCTATTCAGGAGGCTGAGGCAGGAGAATTGCTTGAACCCAGGAAGCGGAGGTTGCAGTGAGCTGAGATCGCCTCACTGCACTCCAGCTGGGGCGACAAAGTGAGGCTCCGTCTCCAAAAATAAAAGAAGTTTTTGTTGAAATAAATTATTTTAAGTAACAGTGACCTCAGTTAAAATCCTAATTAGTGAACTTGTTAGTAATTCTATAACAGTATTTCCAATGCTTCCCTGACAACTCTTTTTACCTGGTAAAGAGAAGCTATGCAAATCCTGAGGCAAACGGCACACTTAATGCTGAGCATTTTAAAAGCATTCTCAGGCAGAAGGATTGCTTGAGCCCAGGAATTCAAGGCTGCCATGAGCTGTAACACCACCACACTCCAGCCAGTGTGACAGAGTAAGATCCTGTCTCTAAAAATAAATAAATAGATCAGATAGAAATAAACAGAATAAAGACGGATGGATGAATAGATAGATAGATAGATAGATAGATAGATAGATAGATAGATAGATAGACAGACAGACAGACACACACACACACACATAATAAAAGCATTCCTGGCCAGGCGCAGTGGCTCAGGCCTGTAATCCCAGCACTTTTGGAGGCCGAGGTGGGCAAATCACCTAAGGTCAGGAGTTCAAGACCAGCCTGGCCAACATGGTGAAACCTCATCTCCACTAAAAATACAAAAAATTAGCTGGGGTGGTGGCTCATGCCTGTAATCCCAGCTACTCAGGAGGCTGAGGCAGGAAAGTTGCTTGCGCCCAGGAGGCAGAGGTTGCAGAGAGCCATGATCACACCACTGTACTCCAGCCTGGCCGACAGAGTGAGACTCAGTCTCAAAAAATTTAAAGAAAGCATTCCCAATGAAGACACAGAAAAAATGCTCACCTTCCCTACTACTATTCAGTATTTCATGGGAATTCCCAGCCAGCACAATTAAGAAAATAAGTAACAAGGATTGAAAAGAGACAATATTATCATTCTTCACTGACAGAATGATTACGTATAAAATTCAAAAACATATACGAAGTATCAGACCTAATAAGAGTTTGGAAAGACTATAGGAAAAAAAAAAAACTTTATAAACACTTTCCAATATTTCAATAACAATCAATGAAAAACAATTTTTAGAATTAGCAATAACCTCAACCAGGTACCTAGAAAAAAACTAAGACACAACAACTTTATACACAAAAAATTGTGCCAAAATACATTAAAATGTATTCAACTTTTCCAGCTTTATTGTACTATAAGTGACAAAAACTGTATATATTTTAGGTGTACAACACAAGTCGATGCACATATACACTGCAAAATGATTACCACAATCAGGGCAATTAACATATCCATCACCTCATGTAGTTACCATTTTTATCCTTGTGGTAAGAATACCTAAAATCTACTCTCTTAGCAAATTTCAAGTATACAAAACATTATTATTTTAGTTACAGTAACATTAGGTCTCCAAAACTAACTCATCGTGTAACTGAAAGTTTGTTCCCTTTGACCAGCACCTACCCGTTTCCCACAGGCCCGGTCCCTGCAACCATCATTCTCCTCTCTGTTTCTATGAGCCATGTTTCTAGATTCCACATATAAGTGAGACCACGTGGTATTTATCACTCCCTGGCTTGCTTATTTCACTTGGCGTAATGTCCTCCAGCCTTATCCATGTTGTTCAAAAAGGCAGGATTTCCTTTCTTTGAAGGCTGGATGATACTCCTCTGCCTGTGTGTTTTTCTGTGTGTGTGTGTTTGTGTGTGTGTGTGTCTGTGTGTTTGTATGTGTGTCACATTTTATCAGTTTATCCACTGATGGACATTAGGTTGTTCCCCTATCTTGGCTATTGTGACTAATGCTGCAGTGTACATAGGGGTGTAGATTTCTCTGCAAAACACTGATTTCAGTTACTTTGGATATATATCCCGAAGGAGAACTGCTGGATCATGTGGTAGTTCTATAATTTTTTGAGGAACCTCCATACTGTTCACCATAATGGCAGCGCCAATTCACATTCCCAGCATCAATGTGTAAGGGTTCCCTTTTCTCCACAACCTCACCAACTTTGTTATCTGTTGGTATTTTGATAACAGCCATTCTAAGAGATGTGAGATCCCATCTCATTCTAGTTTTGATTTGTATTTCCCTGATGACTGGTGATATTGAGCATTTTTTCACATACCTGTTGCCGTTTGTACATCTTCTGTGAGTTGCCTTTACGTTTCATTGTTTCCTTTGCTCTAAAGAAATATTTTAGTGTGGTATAGTCCCAATTATTTGTTTTTACTTTTGTTGCTGGTGTTTCTGGTGTCATATTCATTTCTAAGATCCATTTTATTGAGCTTTCTCTCTATGTTTTCTTCTAGAAGTTTTGTGGTGTCAGGCCTTTACTTTAAATCTTTAATCAATTTTAGTTTGATTTTTGTGTACAGTGTCAGATAATTCTCCAGTTTCTTTCTCTTTCATTTTTTTTTCTTTTTTGTATGAGGATATCCACTTTTCCCAATACCACTAAATAAAAACAATGATCCTTTTCCCACTGTGTATTCATGGCACCCTTGTCAAAGACTGGTTGACCATACGTGCATGGGTTTATTTATGAGCTTCCTATTCTGTTCCATTGGTCTGTGTGTCTGTTTTTATGCCAGTACCACGTTTGGCTACTATAGCTTTGTAATATAATTTAAAATCAGGAGATGTGATGACTTCATTTTTGTTCTTCCTGCTAAAGATTGCTTGGGCTATTCGGGGTCTTTTGTGGTTCCATATGAATTTTAGGATTGTTTTTTCTATTACTGTGAAAAATGCCAATGAAATTTTGATAGATTGCATTGAATCTGTAGATCACTTTGGGTATTATGAATATTTTTTATAATATTGATTCTTCTGATTCATGACCATGGGATATTTTCCCATTTGTGTATTCCTCCAATTCTTTTATCAATGTTTCATAGTTTTTGGTGTATTGATCTTGCATCTCCTTAAGTTTATTTATATGTTATTATTTTTGATGCTATTGTAAATCAGACTGACTTCTTAATTTCTTTTTCAGATAATGTGTTATTAGTGTACAGAAACACAACTGCTTTTTATATCCTGCAACTTTACTAAATTCATTTATAGTTCTAATTAGTTTTGGGGTAGTGTCTTTAGGAATTTCTATTACAAGATCACACCTCCTGCAATCAGAAACAATGTTATTTCCTCCTTCCCATTTTGGATGCCTAATAAAATAAAGAAATAAAATTCTTTTTATTGCCTAATTGCTTTGACTAGGATTTCTACTACTACTTTAAATAAAAGTGGTGAGAGTGGGCATCCTGTTCTTGTTCCTGATTCTAGAGGAAAAGCTTTCCACCATTTATGGTTGACTATGATGGCAGCTTGTGAAATATGACCTTTATTGTGTTGAGGTATACTATTTCTATACCTAAATTCGTTTCGAGTTTTTGTCATAAAAGATTGTTGAATTTTGTCAAATGTTGTTTTAAATATTTATTGAGATAATCATATAATTTTTGTCCTTCATTCTTTCTGTTCATGTGTTGTACCACACTTACTGATTATTTATATTGAACCATCTTTGTATCCCAGGGATAAATCCAACTTATTTGTTTAATATGCTATTGAATTCAGTTTTCCAGTATTGTGCTAAAGATTTCTGCTTATATATTCATCAGGGATACTGGCTTGTAATTTTCTTTCCTTGTAGAATTTTTGCCTGGCTTTGCTACCAGGGTAATGCTAGCCTCATAAAACAACATGGAAGGTGTTCCTTCTCGCTATGGTTTGAATATGCTCCCCAACGTTAATGTGTTAGAAACTTCATCCCCAATGGTACAGTGTTAGGAAGCAGGGCCTAATGGGAGGTGCTTAGGTCATGAAGGCTCCATCCTTATGAATGCATTAATGCTGATGATAAAAAGGCTTGAAGCTGTGCGTTCCATCTCTTGCTCTCTAACACTGTCTTTCTCTTCTGCCTTCTGCTATGCAATGACATAGCAAGAGGGTCCTTGCCAGATGCGGGCCCCTAGATCTTGGACTTCCCAGTCTCCAAAATGATAAGAAATTAATATCTTTTCTGTATAAATTATGCAGTCTGTGGTATTTTGTTATAGCAACACAAAATAGACTGAGACATTTTCTTTTCAATCTTTTTGGAAGAGTTTGAGAAGCACTGGTATTAATTCTTCTTTAAACGTTTGGTAGAATTCATCAGGGAAGCCATCAGATCCTGGACCTTTCTTTGATAGATTTTTGTTACTGATTCAAACTTCTTACTCATTATTAGCCTGTTAAGACTTCTTTTTCTTCATGATTAAGTCTTTGTAGGTTGTGTGTTTCTAGGAATTTATCCATTTCTTCTGGGCTATCTAATTTATTGGCATATAAGTGTCTGTAGTACCCTCTTAGGATCCTTTGTAATTCTGTGGTATCAATTGTAATGTCTTCCCTTTCATTTCTGATTTTATTTTAGTCTTCTTTTTTCTTAATCTAACTAAAGATGTGTCAATTTTATTTATCTTTTCAAAAAACCAACTCTGAGTTTTGCTGATCTTTTCTATTATTTTTCTAAATTCTATTTCATGTATTTCTTCTCTGATCTTTACTATATCCTTCCTTCTACTAACTTTAGGTTTAGTTTGCTCCTCTTTTTCTAGTTTCTCAATGTGTAATGATAGGTTGTTTATTTCAGATCTTTCTTTTTTCTTCATGTAGGCATTTTTCACTATAAATTCTCATCTTAAAACTGCTTTCGCTGCATCACCTATGATATGGTTTGGCTCTGTGTCCCCATGCAAATCTCATCTGGAACTGCAATCCCCGTGTGTTGAGGGAGGGAACTGGTGGGAAGTGACTGGATCACAGAGGTGGTTTGTCCCATGCTGTTCTTGTGTTAGTGACTGAGTTCTCATGAGAGCTGATGGCTTTTAAGTCTGGCACTTCCTCACTCTCTCTCCTGCTGCTTTATGAAGATGTGCCTTGCTCCCCTTCACCTTCTGCCATGATTGTAAGTGTCTTGAGGCCTCCCCAGCCATGTGGAACTGCGAGTCAATTAAACCTCTTTCCTTTATAAATTACCCAGTCTCAGTATCTTTATAACAGTGTGAAAATGGACTAATATACCCTAAATTTTGATATACTGTGTTTCCATTTTCATTTGTCTCAGAATATTTTTTAATTTTCCTACTGATTTCTTCTGATCCATTGGTTGGGAGTATGCTATTTAATTTCCACATATTTGTAATGTCCCCAATTTCTTTCCATTATTAATGTCTAGTTTCATACCACTATGATCAGAAAGAAATATTATATAATTTGATATATAATTCAAATGTTAAATAATTTCAATCTGCTTAAATACATTAAGACTTGTTTTGTGGCCTAATGTATAATCTATCCTGAAGAATGTTCCATGTATACCCGAGAAGAATTTGTACTCTGCTGCTGTTGAATAGAATGTTCTGTGTATATCTGTTAGGTCTACTTGGTATAAAGTGTAGTTAAAGTCTAATGTTTCCTTACTGATCTTCTCTCTGGATATTCTGTCTGTAGTTGAAAGTTAGGTAACGAGGTCCCTCATTATTACTATATTGCTGTCTATTTCTCCTTTCAGATCTATTAATATTTGCTATATATTATTTAGGTGGTCTGATGTTGGGTACATATATGGTTATTGTATCCTCTTAAAGAATTGATTCCTTTTTCATTACATAATGACCTTTTTGGTCTCTTTTAAAGTTTTGTAATCAAAGTCTACTTTGCCTGATACAAATATAGCTATCCCTGCTCTCTCTTCGTTTCCATTTGCAAGAAGTATCTCATTCCTTCACATTTGGTTTATGTATGTCTTTAAAGCTGAAGTGATTCTCTTATGGCATCATATAGTTGAGTATTGTTTTTAAATCTATTCAGCCAATCTGTGTCTTTTGATTGGATAATTTAATGCATTTACATTCAAGGTAATTATTGATAGATAAGAACTTTCAATTGTCATTTTGTTAATTTGTTTCTGGATGTTTTGAGGATGCCTTCATCCTTTCTTCCTCTCTTGCTGTCTACGTTTGTGACTTGATGATTTTCTGTAGCAGTATGCTGGGACTACAGGTGCACACACTGGGCTAATTTTTTTTTTTTTTTTTTTAGAAATGAGGTCTCACTATGTTGCCCAGGCTGATCTCAAACTCCTAGGCTCAAGCAATCCTCTTGCTTTGTCCTCTCAAAGTGCTAGGATTACAAGTGTGAGCCACCATGCCCAGCCAAAAACTTAACTTTGATAACATAAAAAACCCCTACACTACTTTCTGATAGTGAAGTGTAAGTAAATTCTTCCTAATTGGTAATTACCTATTGTGTAAATGAACTAAACTCTCTCTAAGAGAAAGGCAGAGATTGGCAGAATGAATTAGAAAATTGTGGAACTATATATGCTGTCTATAAGAGACTCACTTTAGATTAAAAGACAAAAACAGGTTGAAAGTAAAAGGACAGAAAAAGATATGTCATGTGAACAGAAACCAAAATAGAGCTGGAGTGTACATACTAATATCAGACAAAATACCCTTTAAGACAGAAATTGCTACTAAAAACAAAGAAGCACAATATACACTAATAAAATGGTCAAGTCATTAAGAAGATACTGCAATTATAAATATACCACACCTACCAACAGAGTCCTAAAAATACACAAAGCAAAAAATTGACAGGACTGAAAGACAAAATAGGGAATTCAACAATAATAGTTGGAGAATTAAGAGCAAATAGAATAACAGCAAAGAAACAGAAGACTTGAACAACACTATAAGCCAATCAACTTGACATCTATAGAACACTCAACCCAACAACAGCAGAATACACACTCTTCTCAAGTGTACATGGAACATTTTCCCAACAAAACATATACTGGACCAAAAAACAAGCCTTTATAAATTTGTAAAGATTCAAATAACGCAAAATATGTTCTCTAATCACAGAAGAATAAATTTAGAAATCAATCACAAAAGGAAAACTGGAAATTCACAAATATATGCAAATTAAGAGACCAATGGATCAAAGAAGAATTTACAAGAGAACTTAGAAAATACTTTGAGATAAAATAAAGATAAAATACAACATATTAAAGCTTAATCTTGCATATCAGAGTTTAATCCATTTGAATAAAAGTAGTGCTCAGAGGGAAATTTATATCTGTAAATGCCCTCACTAATAAAATAAAAAACTCTCAAATCAATAATCTAATCTTCCACCATAAGAAACTTAAAAAAGAGTAAAATAAATCTAAATCAAACACACACAGAAAAGAGATTGGAGCCAAAATATATTAGAAAATAGAAAAACAACATAGAAAATCAACAAAACCAAAGTTGGTTCTTTGAAAAGATCAACAATACTGACAAACTTTAGCTAGGCTGAGCAAAGAAAAAATAGAAGACTCCAATTACTAAAATCAGGAATGAAAGAGAGGATACCATAATTCTAAGAAAATACTATGAACGCTGGATACCATCAAATTCGATACCCTAGATGAAATGGACAAATTCTTAGAAACACACAATCTACCAAAACTGACTCAAGAAGTAATAGACCTGTAGCTAATAAAGAAATGAGTCAATTTTTCTTAAAAAAATCTTCCAATGAAGAAAGCCTCAACCAGCTGGTTTCATTGGGGTACTATACAAAATGTTTAAAGAAAAATTAACAACAATATTTCTCAAACTCTTACAAAGAGTAGAAGAGAAAGGAATACTTCCTAATTCATCCTGCAGAAGTGAAACACATCAAAAGTAAAAACTACAGATCAATAACCGTTGTGACTACAGATGCAAAAATTATCAACAAAACTTTAGCAAATAGAATCTAACAGCATATGAAAAGGGTTACTCACCAAGACTAAGTGGAGTTTATACCAGAAATGTGAGGTTGGTCCAACACATAAAAATTAATCAACATAATAAAGCATATTAGCACAAATCCACATGATCGTCTCCAATAGATGCAGAAAAAGTATTTGACAAATTCCAACATCATTTCATGATAAAAATTCTCAACAAATTAGAAACAGAAAAGAAAATTTCTCAACCTGATAAAGGGCATCCTTGAAAAACCAATAGCTAAATCATACTTAACAGGGAAAGACTGAAAGCTTTGTTCCTAAGATCAGGAAGAAGACAAGGATGTCTACTTCTTATCACTTCTATTCAACATTTTACTAGAGGTTATAGCCAGGGCAAAAAAGAATGTTCTAGGCAAGAAGATGAAATAAAATGCATCCGTACTGAACAGCAAGAAGTAAAACTATCTCTGTTCACAGATGACCTCATGTTATATAGAGAAAACCCTAAATAATGAACACATATACATATTAAAGCTAATAAATTCAGCAAGGTGACAGGATATAAGTTCAATGCACAAAAATCAGTTGTATTTGTATACACTAACAATGAAAAATTTGAAAATGAAATTAAAAAAGCAATTCCATCAACAATACCAGTAAAAAGAATGAAACATTCAGAAAAAATCTAACTAAAGTACAAGACATATACACTGAAAACCATAAAACATTGTTGAAATAAATTAAAGAAGATCAAAATAAATGAAAATATATCTAATCTTAATGGACAGATTCAAAGTAATTCCCTTGAATTCAAAGTAATTCAAATCTAATTCCTTATCTAGATTTTTTTTTTTTGCAAGGATCAACTCATCCTACAATTCATACGGAAATTCCTGAAACCCAGACAAGTCAAAATAAGCTTGAAAAAGAGCAAAGTGAGAGGAATCACTTTCTAATTTCCAAATTTACTACAATGCTACAGTAATCAAGACAGTGTGACACTGGTATAAGACAGTCAAAGAGATCAGTGAAACAGAACTGAGAGTCCAGGAATAAGCCCATAGATCTATGGCCACGTAACTTTCAACAAGAGTGCCAAGACCATTCAATAAGAAAAGAATAATTTTCTCAAGAAATGGTGCTAAAACTAGATATCCACATACAAAGGAATGAAGTTGGACCCCACCTTATACCATATATAAAAATTAATGCAAAATGAATCAAAGGCCTAAATGTAAGAGCTATAACTATAAAATCCTAGAAAAAAAGAAGAGATATAAATCTGTGCAACTTTGAGTTAATTAAACAAAAGTTTTTGGAAAGGACACTGAAAGCATATATGACCAAAGAAAAAATAGATAAATTGAACCTCATCAAAATTTAAAACTTTTATGCTTCAATCAGCCCTATCCACAAAATGAAAAGATAACCAACCCACAGAATGAGAGAAGACATTTACAAATCATACGTCTAATAAAGGTCTAGTAACCAGCATATATAAAGGACTCCTAATACTCAACGACAAGAAGTCAAACAATTCAACTAGGAAAAGGGATAAGGATTTGAACAAAAATTTCTCCTAAGAAGATATACGAATGGCCAACAAATGCATGAAAAGATCTTTAGGGAAGTTCAACATCATTGGCCATTAGGAAAATACAGATCAAAACCACAATGACATACCAATTTCACACACACTAGGATGGCTAGAATAAAGGGGGAAAAAAAAAAAAAAAAAAACAGAAAATAAATGTTGGCAAGAATATGAAGAAACTGGAACTCTCATATATTGCTGATAGGAAAGTAAAATGTTGCAGCTCCTTTGGAAAACAATCTGGTAGTTTTTCAAAATGTTAAACATTGCATTACCATGTGACTCTGTAATTCTACCCTTACATACATTGATGTATTGAAAATATATGTTCACACAAAATCCGGTACACTAAATGTTCACAGCAGCAATCGTAATAGTCTCAAAGTGGAAAGAAACCAAATGTTCATCAATTGATAAATGGTTAAACAAAATGTGGTATATACATATGGAATGTCATTTTCTATAAAAAAGAAGTGCTATTGCATGCTATAACATGGATGAACCTTGTAAAGATTATGCTAAGTAAAAGAAGCCAAATACAAAAGGCCACATATTGTGTGATTCTAGTTATATGAAATGTCCAGAATAGGCCAAATCAAAGAAACAGAAAGTAGATTCGAGGTGCCAAGGGTTAGAGGATTGGGGAATTGGAGATGACCGCTAACAGGTATGAGATTTCTTTTTGGGGTGATGGAAATGTTCTGGAATTAGGTTATGATGGTGATTACATAACATTGTAACTATACTAAAAAAACACTAACTTGTACACTTCAAAATGGTAACTTGTATATTATGTGAATAATACCTCAATAATTAAAAGATATAATAATAATAAAATCATCTTAACCAGCCAGCTATGCTAGAGCCAAAAAAAAGCTAAATATCTTTTTAGGATCTAGAGAAAATAAAATTACAAAATTATCATACTAACAGATAATGAGTATGCAGCAAAAAACTATTACAAAGACAGGTCATGCAATTCTTTAATTTGTAAATGTTATTTTTCTCAACTGTGTGGTATATTTCATGCATTTAAAAGCATTTTTAAGTGTATAATTTGTTGTGATTTGTTTTTTCATTCCAAATAAAGACCCACTGTCATGACTAAATTTGTATTTATAATTTGGTATTCTTTCTGTTAAAAGAACTGAGATGGGCCCTACAAAATTTGAATCCTCCACTGAAGATACCATTTCACAACCACCAGAGTAGCTAAAATTAAAAAGTCTAATAATATTAGGTATTGGAGAGAAAGTAGACAAATGTTAACTCTCCTTGGCCCCTACTAGAAGTACAGATTGATTTAAACAATTTGAACAGCAGTTTGTCGATTTTAGTGACATTAAGGTGCCCTACGAATTCTACTTCTAGAGACAGGCTCTACCAACATGTTTCTAACTATGCACCCTTGTGGCATGTTGTAAAGGCAGAACACCAGAAACAGGCTAAATGGTCAAAAACAACACAACACAGAAGATTAGGATACATTCTCAGAAGGGTACTCTATAGAGGAGTTAAATGACTTCATGCAGATCAACCCAGATGGAAGTAGAAAACAATACCAACTGAGAAAAGCAAGTTTCAGAATGGTATGCACAGTTAAAACCATTTGTGTGATGTTTTGAAACATGCACACAAGTACTACATATTGATTCCAGAGATAAACAAATGAAGTAAAAGAGAAATTCCTCTTTGTTTATGGAGGGAATAGACAGGTTGGAAAAGGGCATGAGAGACTGTAATTTCATCTGTGATGTTTTGAGACACCATGAAGAAGAACTGAAGAGTGTGTTTCCGAGTTTAGGCATCCACAAATTCTGCATCATGCTTTTATGCTTCTTAGGATTCTTAGGCTCACTCTCTGACCTTTTCTATTTGAAGCTGGCTTCAGACCATTGACCTGAATGGAGGAAATACTTGAATCTTAAAGATCAAACTCACCAATAAAGAAGGGGGAAAGCAGTCATGAGTAATTCATGAAATGCTAAGTAAAATAATAATGCATTGAGAACATTTTTCATCTATCAAATTGGAAGCTCTGGTGTCTTCCATGATGATACCCAGGGCTGGCACTGTCATGTTAGGTCCTTAGAAAGACCTGAAAACATATTTATCCCTTTACAGAAGCAGGTCTAATCTGGTTGCTTCTCATAAGAAGATTCTCTTTTAGTGCAAATATTTTGATACAAGGACGTACAGTGCCAAGTCACCTTGTAGATGATAAGAAAACAAGGAAACAAAATTTCCAACAATTGTTTGGTAAATTGGAATTTCTTAGACAAACCATAAACATACAGTGGATGTTTATAAAGACAACAAAAATGGCATGGAGAACATTTAAGCACTCAGAAAACAGGCTCCCTCCGGGCAGAGCTCACTGCAGTGCCACAAAGTCACTGTAGCCAGACTGCCTCTCCAGGTTCCTCTTCTCTGGGCAGACATCTCGGAAAGAAAAACAGCAGTGCCAGTCAGGGGCTTACAGATAAAACTCCCATCTCCCTGGGACAGAGCCTCTGGGGGAAGAAGTACCCGTAGGCACAGCTTCAACAGACTTAAATGTTCCTGTCCACCAGCTCTGAAGAGAGCAGTGGATCTCCCAGTACAGTGCTCGAGCTCTGCTAAGGGACAGACTGCCTCCTCAAGTGGGTCCCTGACCCCCATGCCTCCTGATGAGGAGACATCTCCCAGCAGGGGTTGACAGACACCTCATACAGGAGAGCTCTGGCTGGCATCTGGCAAGTCCCCCTCTGGGACGAAGCGTCTACAGGAAGGAGCAGGCAGCAATCTTTGCTGTTCTGCAGCCTCCACTGGTGATATCCAGGCAAACAGGGTCTGGGGTGGACCTCCAGCAAACTCCAGCAGACCTGCAGATGAGAGGCCTGACCATTAGAAGGAAAATTAACAAACAAAAAGCAACAGTATCACCATCAACAAAAAGAACAACCAAGCAAAAACACCATCTGAAGGTCACCAACAGCAAAGATGAAAGATAGATAAATCCACAAAGATCAGGAAAAACCAGCGCAAAAAGGCAGAAAATTCCAAAAACCAGAATGCCTCTTCTCCTCCAAAGGATCACAACTCCTTGCCAACAAGGGAACAAAACAGGATAGAGAATGAGTTTGACGAATTGACAGAAGTAGGTTTCAGAAGATGGGTAATAACAAACTCTTCCTAGCTAAAGGAGCATGTTCTAACCCAATGCAAGGAAGCTAAGAGCCCTGAAAAGAGTTAGAGAAATTGCTAACTAGAATAGCCAGTTTAGAGAAGAACATAAATGACCTGATGGAGCTGAAAAACACAACACGAGAACTTCGTGAAGCATACACAAGTATCAGTAGCCCAATCTATAAAGCAAAAGAAAGGATACCAGAGATTGAAGATTAACTTAATGAAATAAAGCATGAAGACAAGATTAGAGAAAAAAGAATGAAAAGGAACAAAGCCTCCAACAAATATGGGACTATGTGAAAAGACCAAACCTACAACTCACTGGTGTACCTGAAAGTGATGGGGAGAATGGAACCAAGTTGGAAAACACCTTTCAGGATATTACCCAGGAGAACTTCCCCAACCTGGCAAGATAAGCCAACATTCAAATTCAGGAAACAGAGAGAACACTGCAAAGATACTCCTCCAGAAGAGCAACCCCAAGACACATAATTGTCAGATTCACCAAGATTGAAATGAAGGAAAAAATGTTAAGGACATCCAGAGAGAAAGGTTGGGTTACCCACAAAGGGAAGTCCATCAGACTAACAGCAGATCTCTCTGCAGAAACCCTACAAGCCAGAATAGAGTAGGGGACAATATTAAACATTCTTAAAGAACAGAATTTTCAACCCAGAATTTCATATCCAGCCAAACTAAGCTTCATAAGTGAAGGAGAAATAAAATCCTTTACAGACAAGCAAATGCTGAGGGATTTTGTCACCACCAAGCCTGGCTTACAAGAACTCCTGAAGGAAGCACTAAATATAGAAAGGAAAAACCGCTACAGCCCCTGCAAAAACAAACCAAAATGTAAAGACCATCGACACTATGAAGAAACTGCATCAACAATGGGCCAAATAACCAGCTAGCATCATAATGACAGGATCAAATTTACACATAATAATATTAACACTAAATGTAAATGGATTAAATGTCCCAATTAAAAGGCACAGACTGGCAAGTAGGATAAAGAGTTCAAGACCCATCAGTGTCCTGTATTTAGGAGACCCATCTCACATGCAAAGGCACACATAGGCTCAAAATAAAGGGATGAAAGAAGATTTACCAAGCAAATGGAAAGCAAAAAAAAAAAAAAAAAAAAAAAAAAAAGGCAGGGGTTGCAATCCTAGTCTCTGATAAAAGACTTTAAATGAACAAAGATCAAAAAAGACAAAGAAGGGCATTACATAATGGTAAAAGAATCAATGCAACAAGAAGAGCTAACTATTCTAAATATATATGCACCCAATACAGGAGCATTCAGATTCATAAAGCAAGTTCTTAGAGACCTACAAAGAGACTTAGACTCCCACAAAATAATAGTGGGAGAATTTAACACTCCACTGTCAATATCAGACAGATCAACAAGACAGAAAATTAACAAGGATATTCAGGACTTGAACTCAGCTCTGGACCAAGCAGACCTAATAGATATCTACAGAACTCTCCACCCCAAAGCAAGAGAATATACATTCTTCCCAGCACCACATAGCACTTATTCTAAAATTGACCTCATAATTGGAAGTAAAACACTCCTCAGCAAATGCAAAAGAAAAGAAATCATAACAAACAGTCTCTCAAACCACAGTGCAATCAAATTAGAACTCAGGATTAAGAAACTTACTCAAAACTGCACAACTACATGGAAACTGAACAACCTGCCCCTGAATGACTACTGGGTAAATAACGAAACTAAGGCAGAAATAAGTAAGTTCTTTGAAACCAATGAGGACAAAGACACAAGGTACCAGAATCTCTGGGACACAGCTAAAGCAGTGTTTAGAGGGAAATTTATAGCACTAAAATGCCCATAGGAGAAAGCGGGAAAGATCTAAAATCACTAAAGAAGCAAGAGCAAATAAATTCAAAAGCTAGCAGAAGACAAGAAATAACTAAGATCAGAACAGAACTGAAGGAGATAGAGACATGAAAAACCCTTCAAAAAAATCAATGAATCCAGGAGCTGGTTTTATAGAAACATTAACAAAATAGATACACCACCTGCCAGACTAATAAAGAAGAAAAGAGAGAAGAATCAAATAGATACAATAAAAAAAGATAAAGGGGAGATTACTACTGATCCCATAGAAATACAAACTACCATCAGATAATACTAGAAACACCTTTATGCAAATAAACTAGAAAATGTAGAAGAAATGGATAAATTCCTGGACACATACACCCTCCCAAAACTAAACCAGAAAGAAGTTGAATCCCTGAATAGACCAATAACAAGTCCTGAAATTGAGGCAGTAATTAATAGCCTACCAACCAAAAAAAGCCCAGAACCAGACGGATTCACAGCCAAATTCTACCAGAGGCACAAAGAGGAGCTGGTACCATTCCTTCTGAAATTATTCCAAACAAAAAAAAGAGGGACTCCTCCCTAACTCATTTTATGAGGCCAGCATCATCCTGATAACAAAACCTGGTAGAGACACAACAAAAAAAGAAAATTTCAGGCCAATATCCCTGATGAACACTTATGCGAAAATCCTCAATAAAATACTGGCAAACCGAATCCAGCAACAAAAACAACCTACAGAATGGAAGAAAATTTTTGCAATCTATCCATCTGAAAAAGGGGGTAATATCCAGAATCTACAAGGAACTTAAACAAATTTACAACAACAACAACAAACCATCAAAAAGTGGGTAAAGGATATGAACAGACACTTTTCAAAAGAAGATATTTATGCAGCCAACAAACATATGAAAAAAACTCATTATCACGGGTCATTAGAGAAATGTAAATCAAAACCACAATGAGATGCCATCTCACACCAGTTAGAATGGCGATCATTAAAAAGTCAGGAAACAAAAGATGCTGGAGAGGATGCGGAGAAATAGGAATGCTTTTACACTGTTGGTGGGAGTGTAAATTAGTTCACCCATTGTGGAAGACAGTGTGGCGATTCCTCAAGGATCTAGAACTAGAAATACTATTTGACCTAGCAATCTCATTACTGGGTATATACCCAAAGGGTTATAAATCATTCTACTACAAAGACACATGCATATGTATGTTTACTGCAGCATTATTCACAATAGCAAAGTCTTGGAACTAACCCAAATGCCCACCAATGTTAGACTGGATAAAGAAAATGTGGCACATACACACCATGGAATACTATGCAGCTGTAAAAAACAATGAGTTCATGTCCATCGCAAGGACATGCATGAAGCTGGAAACTATCATTCTCAGCATACTATCACAGAAAGAGAAAACCAAACACCACATGTTCTCACTCATAAGTGGGAGTTGAACAATGAGAACATATGGGTACAGGCAGGGGAACAACACACTCCAGGGCCTGTCTGAGGGTGGGGGGCTAGGGGAGGGATAGTATTAGGAGAAATAGCTAATGTAGATGACGGGTTGATGGGTGCAGCACACCACCATGGCACATGTATACCTATGTAACAAACTTGCACATCTGCACATGTATCCCAGAACTAAAGAAGGAAGGAGGGAGGGAGGGAAGGAAGGAAGGGAGGGAGGGAAGGAAGGAAGGGAGGGAGGTAGGGAGGGAGGGAAAACATGCTCCCATGTGTTAAGTGGACTTCCTGCAGAGAAGGGCTCATTTTGACATAGGAATCCCAAAGCAGCCTCCTTATATCCAGATTATCAGAGATTTTTCTTTTTTTTCTTTCTTTGTTTTTTTTTTTTTTTTTTTGAGACAGAGTCTCACTGTGTTGCCCAGTGGCACGATCTTAGCTCACTGCAACCTCCACCTCCTGAGTTCAAGTGATTCTCCCACCTCAACCTCCCAAGTAGCTGGGATTACAGTCATGTGCCACCACGCCCAGCTAATTTTTTTTTTTTTTTTTTTTTGTAGTTTTAGTAGGGACAGGGTATCATCATGTTGGCCAGGCTGGTCTCTAACTCCTGGCCTCAAGTGATCTGACTGCCTTGGCCTCCCAAAGTGCTGGGACTACAGGCATGAGCCACCACACCCAGCTGAGAGTGTCAGAGATTCGTCAAAGGGCCTGCAAGTATCCTGGCCTGGAATCTCACAGGCCACTTCTGAATGACAAAAACTGACCTGTCACCTCTGCACCATTGGTTTCTGGTCTTCCATCACTTCCAACCTCGAAGGGTGCTCCCAGAGCTTAGTACATGCATAACAAACCCCTTACCCCAGCATATCTAGGATACCAACAACTATAAGGCACACCACAAGAGAAAAAGTATGCTGCCAATAAATGCTGACGTGCTATCTATTGTAAAGAAGCATCCAGGCCCTGGCAGTGTTGAAATGTGAAAATATGCACATCCAGCATTCAAAACACCTCAGGCATACTACAATATCAACAGTGATTGTTACAGAATTATGAAATCAGGGCAGGTGCTTTGGCTCATCTGTATTTTCTAAACGTTCTATGGTAAACGATATTACTGCCAATATTTGAAAAATGGTAAATAAACATTATTTTAAAGAAAAAAAATTAAATGAGCCAACCAGAACTACCGTGAACCTAATGAAACTAAAGCTTTGTGGCCTTCCAAAGGCTCCTGGAAGAAGCCCTAGTTTGTTTGTATTTGTATTTTTTGTTACTTGTCATGAAAGCAACCCCTCAAACTATACGTGCCTCAGGCCCCATAAAGCTATGACCTCTCTTAGATTCAACAAATACGGAGTGCCTAACAAGTCCACGTGGACTGCTTTAAAAGACAGAGAGAAATAAAAACATTTCAGCTTAAGTGAGGACACAAGCAAGCCCAGATAACCACATCGAGGCAACAAGACCAATAATGCCTCTCCCTTTCCTAATTATCACTCCTGCTGCTATGTCCCCCCAAAACTCATATGTTGAGGCACTAACCCCAATGGGATGGTATTAGAAGATGGGGAGGTGGTCAGGGATAGATGAAGCCATGAGTGTGGAGGCCCCATGTTGGGATCAGTGACCTTATAAGAAGAGGAAGAAACACCAGAGCTGTCTCTCTCCACCATGTGAGGGCACAGCAAGAAGGTGGCCATCTGCAAACCAGGATATGAGCCCTCACCAGGAAGTGAATCTGCAAGCACTTTGACCTGGGACTTCTCAGCCTCCAGAATTGTGAGAAATAAATGTCTATTGTTTAAGCTACCCAGTTTATAGTATCCTGTTAAGAGAGCAGCCCGAACTGACTAAGACACCCCCATACTACATCTCTAGTGATTATAACTGGTAATGTACAAATCCACTGGTCAACTTTCAGATATTGAAGCCACCACCACGCTCTATAGTTTGTTTCTGTTGAAGTTGTATAAGTAAATAATGAACTGCCAATGTTGTAGCAATGCTATGGGGAATATTCACTCAAGGATTCTTTCTTTTCTCTGAAATCTCTCATGTTCTTTAAAAAGTCAGCCTCTTTTCATCTGCAATGAGATTTTCTCTCTAAATCCTTCTTTAAACACTCCTTTTGTGTGATGTCTTAGCCTTAAGTACTGAGCCTTAAAGAAAAGCTGTTTTCCACTCACTGCCTTGTTTTAGATATGCTCTCCCTGACCTTTCAAAATGGCAAAATAAAGAATCTTAGGGACCACGAGGGCCACCTGCTTTGAACTGCCCAGCAGTAAAGGGGCCAAGTGACAAAGCTAGTTGGTACACCCAACCCAAAGCACCCTAAAGCAAAATGCAACAGAACACTTTGTCAAATTAATTATGAGGCTGCATTAAAATATGAGGCCACTGTAAGTGGATGTGCTCTATCTGAAAAGGAATTTTAAAAGACCTAAGGTTCCACAGAACCTAGTTTGAAACCCATTGGTCTACATTAGCAAGCAGCAAACAGAATGAGGATTTTTTCCCTCTGCAAAAGCCATGTCCCTTCCACCTTCTCCATGGAAGGAAGACACACACAGTGTTGATACGCATACCTGCCATGATACAGGGGAGCGTGCATGACACACATTTAAAAAGGCGTGGGGTGAACAGGCAATTCTCATTTTAGTAAGACTGTTAGAATCTTCATTCAGCCAATGGTGAGCACGTGCTCCACTTTAAAAACAAATGGCAGGCCTGTCTCACCCCAACTCTCTGTCCCTATTCCCCAAGGAGCATTCCCACCCAAATGCAAGCTCTCAGCTTCATGGACACACTAAGGACACTCTCGCCAGGAGCACCTCTGAGTCCATGTCCGCATCTCTGCAGTATGCCCCCAGCCAGATTTAAAGCACATTCTTATATTCAACACATTTATAAAGTGCCTCATCAATACCTGGCACCAGTCTTGACCATCTGGGAACAAAAGACACAACAATCTCAACCTCGCGGTGTCTACATTCTAGAGGGGAGAGACCTCCTAAGTGATTAAATCGGGCACAAAAGAATGATGAGCGCTCCAGGAGAAAAACAGAGCCCAGAGAGGGGGAGCAGGGGGTGCTGGGTCAAGTGTTTTGCTTCGGTTGTGGTTTGTATGTGGTAAAAAACATGTAAGATTTACCATCGTAACCATTTTTAAGTGTCTAGTACTATAGTGTTAACTACATGTACCCTGTTGGACAACAGATCTCTAGAACGTCTTCATCTTGCAAAACTGAAACTCTATATCCAATGAACAACTCTCCTTTTCCCCCTCCCTCCAGCCCCTGGCAACCACCATTCTTCTGTCTCTAGGTGCCTCAGATGAGTGGAATCATTCAGCATTTGTCTTTTTGTGGCTGGCTTACTTCACTTAGCATACTGTCCTCAAGGTTCATCCATGTTGTAGCCTGTGTCAGAATGTCCTTCCTTCTGAAGACTGAACAATGTTCCACTGTGTATACAGACCACATTTTGTTTAGCTACTCATCTACTGATGGACACTTGAGTAGCTCCCACCTTTAGGCTATTGTAAACAAGGCTTCCATGAACATAGAGGTTTGCAAATATCTGTTCGATTCCCTGCTTTCAGTGAAGGCCTACTTTTAACAGAGCTGTCAGTGTGGTTCCATGCCTTTCCTTTCCTCTGCAGCCCTCTGTCCACTTCTGTGTAGGGGAAACTCCCACTTTAATCTATTTCCTGGCACTGTTTCATCAGTAGCTATGCAACCCACACCTGCATTTCCAGAACAACTCCCACAGACTACAGAGGACTCAATATCACCTATTTTCTAAAGATGGATTTCTTCAAAGCACAGGGCTATTTGGACCAGAGTGCAATAAAAGAGTGAGGAATGGAGAATGAAAACATGAATCATGAATGTGAGCAGTTGGCTCTGTGTTTTCAGTGGCACTTGTCAGTTCCCCCAAAAGACATTCTCTCATCATGCCCTTCAACACGGCAGGATGGACAGGACAGTGTCACCCATGCTCCCAAGGGCCGCCTGTCCTTACTGCCTAGGAAAGCACGGCCCCTTGGTGGAATCTCAGTCTGCATGAAAACCCACCAGGAGCACCTTCTTCAAAGTTTTGGAAAGAAAAGTTTTGACACCTGTTAAAGGAATTTCAAGAATTCACAATTAAGTGGGGACTTTCCAAGGTCTCAAATAATCATGACACAACCTACTCAACCATGCAACAAATCCTGACTGCAAAGCAGGACCCCCAGCTAGACAGTGCGGAGCAACCAGACTGCTTTCTGGAGGTAGACATGAGACCCCAAATATGAACAAGATGCGCTAGGGACCCAGGAACCAGGAGTGCTGATGTCCAAAGGTCGGGGGGAAGATGGATGTCCCAACTCAAGAAGAGAGACAGGACGCACTCTTCCTCTGCCTCTCTGTTCTTTAAGACTGGCAACAAATCGGATGATGCCCATCTGCATTGGTGAGGATGATCTTCTCTACTCAACTGATTCAAACGCCCATCTCTTCCAGAAACACCTGTTTCACCAACTATCTGGGCATCTGTTGGCCCAGTCACATAAAGTTAACATCACAAACCGCAAGGAATGAATTCTGTTGACACCTGAATGAGCAAGGAAATGGATTCTCCCCAAGAACCTGCAGAAAGAAACAAGACCTTGACTGTAATCCGGTGAGTCCTGTGTTGTAGTTTTAATCTACAGAACTGAAAGAACATAAATGTGGGTTGCTTTAAGCTGTTAAATGTGTGGTCATTTGTAACAGCAGCAGCAGGAACTAATACAGCCACTTTAATGAGCAGCCCAGGTGGCTAGTACAACTGATGAGGGATGTATCCCCTGGCAGTATCCCCAGGCGTGTGCCTGAGAGCATCACTGTCCTCCCGAACTCTCCACAGTGGTAGGAATGTTCTATACCTATGCCATCAAATATGGTAGCCACTTGTGGCTGTTAAGCCCTTGAAATATGGCTAGTGCAACTGAGGAAATGAATTCATAATACAGGTCATCTTAATCACCTTAAACTTGAATAGCCATGGGTGATCAGTGGCTCCTACAATGAACAGCAGAGCCTCAAGTAAAGGTTCTCAAACACTGCTGCATATCAGGACTTCCTGGAGAGAATTTTTTAATGCTGATGCCCAGGCTGCCTCCCAGATCAATCAAATCAAATAGTACTTTAACGTATGGGACCCAGGCATTGGTATTTTTTAAACTCTCCACGGGTTCCAACATGCGGCCAAGTTTGAGACTCAGTGACCCGGGGAAATGGTCACAGGGGGTACACACAGTCAGATACATGGATGGTAACTGAACCCCTGCCTTGGAATGTCAACAAATGGCAAACTCTAAAGTTTTCCATTCATGCAATGGAATAGAATGTCCATAGCAATTAAAATAAATGCATGGACCTACACATATCAACAAGGGTAAATACAGAAAACACAAAGTTGACTTAAGAAAGGAGAGGAAAAACACTCGTAACAATACAGTATCATGTCTATGAACTTGGAAGTGTGCACAACAATACTACATGTTGACGATAAACACATGTAGTAAAAAGCATAAAAACTTGGGCAAGAAAAGCACATACCACCTGCAAGCTGGGGGCAAACCTGCTTGGAAATGAGAGCAAAGGATGGGATGGGGGAGGCCCACGTACAAAGAGCTTCAACTCCATGCAGCAATTTATTTCACTTTAAAAGATGTGAAGCAACTATGGTAAAGTAGTATTACTTGTTGTAGCTCCATGGTATAAACACAAGTGTGTTGTCATATTTTCTGTATACTTTTCTGGGTGTATAACATTTTTCATAATAGCAAAAGAGACCCACATATGGGTCTCCCGGCAGGAAACGTCTATCCCAGGGCGGGCAGCACAGAGCAGGGTGGCTCTCTGGGGTGAGTTAGGCTATGTCATATTGAGGAATTTATTTCTAGTAGGTTTTCCTTCCAATGGAAAGCCAATTCTCTTCCAGAATTTAAGGGAATAAAACAATTATGAGCCCTAAAAAAAAAAAAAAAAAAAAAACTACTGGACAAGAAAATCTGGCCAAAGACGATCAGGCAAAATACAGAAGTTAGGAATGGCCTCAGTAAAGGAAGCAGCTCAGGAGGAAGAGAGGCAGGTTGGCAGCATGCTCTGAGCACTTAAACATAGGACTATAAGGAGATACCACAGGAAGCGGGGAGCAGCAGAGAGCAAATGCTATCAACCTCATCCCACACATGCAACAATTTGCAACAATCTAGCCACGGGAGGGAAATAATATTAGCGTGCCAGACACTGTCCTAAGTGCTTTACATTATAAATTATAATAACTCAACTGCTGTTAGAGTAATTCTACAAGATACTGCTATTACTTCTATCTTAGACGTAACAGAGGGAAACTGAGTCACAGCAAGTTCGGCGATTAGCCTAAGGTCAAGTGGCCAAGACAGGATTTGAACCCAGGCTGTTCTGGGTGCCATATGCTAACCCCTACACTATACTGTTCTTTGAAATCAGGTATGCCTGCACTAATGTCCTCTGCACTTCTACACTTGAACTTCTAGTTGTAAAAACAGGACTTCAACCACGTAAAAAATTCTATAGCCTTTTCTACTCGACTGTGAAGCATATTCATATTCTTTTTCTTGTTAATTTCAAACTTACCATTTATCCTGAAAGTAAAATGTATAATATATAACTCTTTGGACACACATCCTCCCTTTACATCCATGAACAGTGTGATGTCGGAAATCCTGCTCACCAATGTCAATGAGGAGTTATTTGTGCTTCCTCTGTTTTTCTCTGGCTTTACTAAGGTACACTTGACAACTAAAAATTCCATGTATTTAAGGTGTATAAGATGATGTTTCTATATTCACCTTGCAAAATAAATTAACACACTCAAGCTAATTAACATGTCCATTACCTTACATAGCTCTGATGTTTTGTACCTGGGGTAAGAACCGCACCGCTGGGTGCAGTGGTTCATGTTTGTAATTCTAACATTTTGGGAGGCTGAGGCAGGAGGATGGGTTGAAGGCAGGAGTTCAAGACCAGCCTGGGCAACACAGCAAGACCCTATCTCTACAAAAAAAAATATAAATTAGTCAAGCGTAGTGGCACATGCCTGTAGCAGGGAGACTGAGGAAATGGATCACTTGAGCCCAGGAGTTGGAGGCTGCAGTGAGCTATGATCACTACACTCCAGCCTGAGTGAAAGAGTGAGACCTAGTCTCAAAATACAACAAAACAAAAAAACTACTCTCTTAGCATATTTCAAGTCCACAACACGGCATTCTCAACTATAGTAACCATGCTGTACACTAGATCTTCAGAACTCATTCCTCCTGCATAACTGATACTTAGTATTTTTATTCTTTCTACTTTTCTGTATTGCTGGAATGTTTTATAGCAGGTATTCATGATTTTTCACAACAAATGTTCCATTAATGACATTTCTAAAAGAACAAATAAAAGAGAAAATACCAGTAAATGCACCTCCTATAGATACACAAGGAAAAGGAGGAGCGCCATGGACATGAGGAGGGAGAACACACCTCTAAAATGATCTGTAGGATCCAGGACGGTCTTTCCAGACCTGCACCCCGGAGGACTACAGGCAAGCAGCGCCTCCCTGAACCCAGGGCAGACAGCCGGTAAGGGCAGGAGGAAGGCCACATGCACGGAGCCAGATGAGGTCAGCAGGAATGCCACTGAGACAACAGCTATAAACACAGGAGGAAAACCCATGCTGAAGGAAGTAAAGATCAGAACCTACGCCCTGGAAAACCAAACTAGTGACACAGCGGAAAGCTTTAGAAACTCTCCCAGAATGTCAAAACGAAAAAGAATACCACCTGACACAGTCTCTTATAGCAGAAACAGAGAGGAAGGTCACAGATGACAAGGACAACAGAGATCAAGGGCGTTTCAAGAGGAACTGCTAACTGTTTTCCAAAGAAAGGTGTGCACTACTGCGGCACAAAAGCAGACCCTTGCTCTAGGGAAGAAAATCCCTCTCCACCAGCGAGTACTTCAGAGATTGCCTGAAATGCTCCCCGAGCTGTTCTCAGTAAAAGTCCTCTTAGCAAGTCAGGAAAACAACCCTGCATATTTGTTTGGAGCACTACATTTCTTGGTATTCTAAAATAATATACTCCTCTCTCTCTCTCTCTCTCTCTCTCTCATACACACACACACACACACACACACACACACACGCAGAATAGATAAAAAGTCCCCTTTAAGCTAAATTTGGGAGGTCAGGTACAACTTCAGGATTATCTATAAATATACAGCTGACCTTGGAACAACACAGGTTTGAACTATGCGAGTCCACTTATACATGGACTTTTTTCCCATCAGAGTTACACTGAGTGTGCCTGCCTCTCCTGCCTCCCCTCCTACTTCCTCCACCTCTTCCTCCTCTGCCACCCTTGACATAGCAAAACCAAGCTCTCCTCTTCCTTCTCCTACTCAGCCCACTCAATATGAACACTACAACAAAGATGAAGACCTTTATGATGACCCACCTCCACTTATAAATAGTAAATATATTTTCTTTCCCTTATGATTTTCTTAGTAGCATTTTTCTCTAGCTTACTTTATTGCAAAAATACAGTATATAATGCATGTGGCCTACATAATGTGTTAATTGACTGTGTTTATTGGTAAGACTTCCAGTCAACAGTAGGCTATTAAGTTTGAGGGAAGTCAAAACTTACACATGGATTTCTGACTGTGAGGGAGGCTGGGTCCTGTCAGGCCTCTGAGCCCGAGCTAAGCCATCATATGCCCAGTGACCTGCAGGTATACATCCGAATGGCCCAAAGCAACTGAAGAACCACAAAAGAAGTGAAAATAGCCAATTCCTGCCTTCCCTGATGACATTCCGCCATTGTGATTTGTTCCTGCCCCACGTAACTAATCAATCGACCTTGTGACATTCCTCCCCTGGACAATGAGTCTCATGATCTCCCATGATCTCCCCACCCTGCACCTTGTGACCCCTGCCTCTGTCCACAAGAGATAACCACCTTTACCTGTAATTTTTTACTACCTACCCAAATCCTATAAAACTGCCCCACCTCATCTTCCTTTGCTGACTCTTTTCGGACTCAGCCCACTTGCACCCCAGTCAAATAAACAGCCTTGTTGCTCACACAAAGCCTGGTTGGTGGACTCGCTTCACACAGACGCACATGACAGGTCCCCTGACCCCTGCATTGTTCAAAGGGTCAAATGTGCATTATGTGACATGGATAAAAAGTAATGTTTTTTTAAATGGCAAAGTCTGCAACCTACAAATTGAAGAATAGTTCTAGCTTCATTTGAAATGTAATTGAAGAAAATAATATTCTCCATAAAAATAGCAGGCAGATATATATTTTTAAAAGTCTCAAGTAAAGCTGACCAACGCAAACAATCATTGATTTAGGTGATCAAATAGCAATTAGACTGTCAGAGACGCATTCAACCTGTGATATGTGACCTATGAATTCACTTTCTACCTTCACACTTCCGAAATTATCTGGATTACTCACTCTCAATACTTTTCACCAAAAAACAATGCAATCCTGAGTCTGCTCACCTGACCCTATATTAAATTGTACCCATCAATTCTACAAAACACCGCCCATGTTTCCCATGAAAAAAAAATTAGAAGAATAAAAGAGTAATCCACATACAACGTAAAGCTAAAAAACTGCATTGGAATAAAAAAACAAAATTGAAGTATTTTGTGAAAACCTACAAGAACTAGTAAGTGAGTTTAGGTTAGCAGGACTGCAGAATACAAAAGCAATATACAAGATGCAACTGTATTTCTACACACTAGAATAAGTAATCAGAAAGTTAAATTTAAAAACAATACCATTTATAATAGCATCAAAATATGTAAAATAAATAGGAAGAAATCTGACAAAAGATAAGTAATTCCTGTACATTGTAAACTACAAACTACTGTACAGAAAGATGAAAGACCAAAAATTGGGGAGATAAAATGTAGTCATAGGGCAGAAGACTCATTATTATAACATCAACTCTCCCCAAGTTGATCTATAGAAGTGCTTTTCGCCGGGCACGGTGGCTCAAGCCTGTAATCCCAGCACTTTGGGAGGCAGAGGCGGGCGGATCACGAGGTCAGGAGATCGAGACCATCCTGGCTAACACGGTGAAACCCCATCTCTACTAAAAAATACAAAAAACTAGCCCGGCGAGGTGGCGGGCGTCTGTAGTCCCAGCTACGCGGGAAGCTGAGGCAGGAGAATGGCGTAAACCCAAAAGGCGGAGCTTGCAGTGAGCTGAGATCCGGCCACTGCACTCCAGCCTGGATGATGACAGAGCGAGACTCCGTCTCAAAAAAAAAAGAAGTGCTTTTCAACCAGGGGTGATTTTCTCCCGTCAGGAGATATTTGGTAATGTCCGGAGGCATTGTTGGTTGTCCCTACTTGGTGGCAGAAGGTGCTACTGGCATCTAATGAGTAAAAGATAGGATGCTGCTACCCATCCTACAATGCAGAAAACAGCCCCACAGCAAAGAATTATCCAGCCCAAAATGTCCACACTCCCAGTGCCGAGGTGGAAAAATCCTGATCTACAGATTTAGTGCAATTCCAATCAACATCCCAGCAGGCTTTGTCCTAAAACCGACAAACTGATTCTAAAATTCGCAGGGAAATTCAAAGGACACAGCATAGCCGCAACAACTTAGAAGAAGAACAAAGTTAGAGAATTAACATAACCTTTCAAGAGGTTTCAAGAATTACGTCAAAGGATGTTAAGAGACAATTCTCCATGAACTTCTGCATATCTGATTTTTCTAAACAAGCAGCACTGTAAAAATAGGGATAGAGGATTTGAATGCCTTGAAAGCTAGAAGTAGTATACTGCCCAGGAGAGATTTAGAGACATATCTCTCTTGTAATCATTTACTACCTTTCAGTAAAACAAAACTAGGGAACTTCCCCTCCTCTCCCCAGAGAGGATTTGTTTAGATTGCAGAGTAAGAGTCTCTCCCTCTTTGTCTCTGGAGCAGAAAAAGGGCAAGGTATTAGACACCCCAGAGCAATGCAGGGGCTTCTCCTGAACAGCACTGCATGCACAGGGGAGTAAGTGGCACTGATCACACTGTCCCATGGGGAACTGATACTAGTTGCACTGTGAATATAAAATATTCCCTCTGATCCAGAGACATTGTTCCCCATCAGAATATATACATATACTCAAACACACACACACACACACATTTTTTAAACACATTAATTAAGACAGTGTGGTGTTGCCATCAAGACAGACAAGTAGACCAATACAGCATAATCTCTATTGCAGAAATAGATCCGCATGTACACAGAAAAAAAATCTTTTGACAGAGATGCAAAAGCAATTCTGTGAGGAAAGGACAGTCTTTTCAACAAACAGTGCTGGAAAAACTGAATATCCATCTGGGGAAAACATGAAATAAACCTCAATCCATATCTCATACCACATAAAGGAGTTAGTTTCAAATGAATCACAGACATAAATGTAAAACATAAAACTATGAAATCTGTAGAGGAAAGAATGGAAACAAATCTTTATAACTCTGGATTAAGCAAAGATTTATTACGTATGACAACAACATTTTAAATGTGGCATCTTCAAAAGACACTGTAAAGGGAATGAAAATATAAGCCACATTCCAGGAGAAGATATTTAAAAGCATATAGCTGACACAGGTCTTGTACCTAGAACATAAAAAGAATCCTCAAACTTTAATAAAAATAATGTCAACAAAAATGTCAGAGTTAAAGACCAATGAAAATTCTCTCTTCCACAAAATCAATGAGAAAACTGGCAGAAATCCACTTTTTCAGAACCCTAGAAATTAAAAACAGATTGCAGCAATCTGATAAGTGCTTCCTCAAGAAAAATGTCTGAATCTTGGTAAGAAGAGGTGAGCTTTGTGGCACATCAGCTTGGTGCCATTCCCTTCCCACCTCCCCTCATTCCCTTCCCACCTCCCCCTCTCAGCAGGAGCCTTGCAAACCAACAGCCCATAATCACAGTGCATGTTAGAACCCTGGCAAAACATGGCTGGAGCTCCTTCAAAGTCTCATTCCCAGAGAACTGACATGATATGACCCGTCTGATGTTTCTCTACAAGAAACCACCCAGAAGCCTGTCTTTATTTGACCTGACTCAGACCTTGCTCAGTGTGACATGTCTTTAGCCTCGGGGCATTTGCTGAAAACAATGGAAGGTGATCATTAACCACAACAGCTGCCAGAGGCAGTGGTTAACAAAGGGGCAAAAAGGAGCTTCCCAAAAAGCTTAAAGGAAAAAGCCATGGAATGAGATGTCCATAGGTCCTTTGAAAAACTCCAATAAAGTGCTGACAATTAAAAGGCCACATGCACGCAAAGGGCTGTGCACATGCCAAGCACTGTGTTCACGCTCAGGAAAGGCCTGGGAAGGCCCTAAGCTCTCACCTCTGACTGACCTGGAGGTTTTGCACAAGGCTGTCAACTGCCTGGCTGAGGAGTAAAGTAATATTTGCAGATGACTTCCTTAGAAAATCTTAAGGAATCCACAAAAATACTGTTAGAGGTAAATGAGTTCAGCAAGATTTCAGGGTACAAAAATCAATCCACAGAAATCTGAGATTCCTGTACATGTGCAATAAACAATCAAAAACTAAAGTGAAGAAAACAATTCCACTTATAACAGCATCAAAAATACAATACTTAGGAATAAACTTAACAAAAGAGATATAACTTGTACACTAAAAAGTAGAAAAAATCATTGAAATGAACTGAAGAAAGCTTAAAGAAATGAAAAGACCTCCCACGCTTCTGAGCTGGAAGACAATATTGTTTGGATGGCAATATTCTCCAAAATGTTCTACAAATTCAACACAACCCCTATAAAAATCCCAGCTAGATTTTTTTTTTTTTTTTTTTTTTTTTTGCAAAAATGGACAAGTTGATCCTGTAATTCATATGGAAATACTTGCATCCAGAATAGCCAAAACAATCTTGGGAAATCAAAGTTGGAAGACTCACATTTCCCGATTTCAAAACTTACTACAAAGCTACTGTAATAAGCCCATACATTTATAGTAAATTGATTTTCAACAAGAGAGTCAAGTCAGTATAACGCAAAAGGAACAGTGTTTTCAACAAATGGTGCTGGGACAACTAGATAGCCACGTGTGGAAGAAAAAATTGAACCCCTGTCTCACATCATATACAAAATTTAAGTCAAAATTGATCAAAGGCCTAAATACAAGAGCTAAAACTATGAAACGCTTAGAAAAATATATAGATGTACATTTTCATGATGTTAGATTAGGCAATGGTTTCTTAGCTATGACACCAGAACAAGCAAACAAAAAAATAGATTGGATATCATCAAAATTAGAAATTTTGTGCTTCAATGGACACCATCAAGAAAGTGAAAGGCAATCTATAGACTGGGAGAAAAAAATTGTAAATCATATGTCTGTACAGGTCTAGTATCCAAAATATATAAATAACCGTTAAAACTCAATAATAAAAAAGACAACTCAATTGGAAAATGAGCCAAAGATTTGAAAAGACATTTCTCCAAAGAGATCTGAAGGACCAATAAACACATGAAAAGATGCTCAGCATCTCTACTCATGAGGGAAAAGCACATCAAACCCATTACAAGAAAGCACATCACAACCACAAAGATGGCTGTAATAAAAAATACTAGAAAATACATGTGTTGGTGAGGATATGAAGTAGAGGCCCTCACACATTGTTGGTGATGTTACAGGCGGGTCTTTGTTCTTAGAGCTCCCAAGATGGTGGCAAGTCTTTTGTTCTCTGACCTGGGGTTCTTGGCCTCATGGATTCCAAGGAATGGAATCTTGGGCCATGCAGTGAGTGTTATAGCTCTATTAGAAGCCGTGGGTCATGGAAGAGAACCGTGGAACCCAGCGAATAGTGTTCAGCTCCATTAGGACGAACCTGGGCACTTAGCCGTGCAGGAACAATGGTGAGCCTTTAGCTCGATCGGGAGCAGCAATGGGCGCCTCGCTGGATCAGGAGCGAAGCAAACACCCTGCAGGATCTATAAGGGTGAAAGTCAGTGGTGGGTCTGCGACAGCAGCAAACACCAGTGGTGGATGGTGAGCGAAAGCTCAGCTCAAGCTGTAACAAACATGGTCCAGAAGAGTGTGCAGTTGCAAGATTTAATAGAGTGAAAACAGAGCTCCCATACAAGGGAGGGGACGCAAAGGGGGTTGCCCACTCGCAGCTCGAATGCCTGGGTTTATATCCTGATCGATGTCCCTCCCCCTGTGCTCTCAGGCGATATATGATTTGACTGTTTCTTTACCTCCTGCTTTAGCCTAATTTGTATTTTAGTGAGCCCTCTTTACTACCTGACTGGTTGGGGGTGGGCTGAGTTACAAGCCCCATGTTTAAACGTAGGTGCGGTCACCTTTCCCAGCTAGGCTTAGGAATTCTTAGTTGGCCTATGAAATCCTACTAGTCCTGTCTCTCAGTAAGAATGTAAAATGATGAAGACACTTTAGAAAACAATTTGGCAGTTCCTGAAATGGTTAAACCGAGAGTTACATATGACTATGTACATATTCCTAGGTACATCCCCAAGAACTGAAAACATATGTTCACACTCCAAAACTTGTACTGGAGTGTTCACAGCAGCATCACTCATATCAACCAATGTCCATCATGCAACGCCTGGATAAACAATGGAATACACAATTGTTCATTGGAATACTATTCAGCCATAAAATGAAATAAAGAATTATTAGATGCTTACAACATGGATGAACCTCAAAAACATTTTGCTAAGTGTTAAGAAACCAGACCACTACCAAAATTCTTTCAAGAGGTAAATGAGTAACAAACTGTGGTGCAGTCACCCACTGGGGTACTACTAGGCGATTAAAGGGGCTAAACTAGGCACATGAAACAACATGGATGAACTCAAAGGCTTTATGCTGGGTGAAAAAGGCCAGTCTCAAAAGGTTATATGCTGTATGATTCCATTCACATGATATTCCCCAAAAGACGAAACTATAGTATGGAGAACAAGTCAGTAGTTGGTGGCTGGCAGGGGTTTGAGAGGACTATCACAAGATGAAGCCATTTTATAAGGTAATGAAACTGGTCTCTAGCCTGATTTTGGCGGTGGTAACAGGAATCAATACATGTAATACAATTCTCAGAACTGTATATCCAGAAAACAAAAATAAAAACCTAACCACAAACAGAAAGTAAAGACACAGAAATAAGGCCCTCCTTTCCTGACATGCACATGCTTTAGTAACTATGAAAGTAATTTCTTCGACTCCAAAAGGCACAAGTTTAACTGACTTGTTTCAAGAATGAGTTAATCAATTCTGTATTTATTAAATGCAAATGTTTCCAATGGGTAGATGTAATATGCTATGGCAGGAGAAGGTACAAGAAGTATAAGAATTGATTGTGCCAGCTTGGATGCAAGAAGTAAAATTAAAATTCCATGTACGTGATATAATGCTACACTTGGCAAAAAGCTTTTCTGTACAGTGAACTGAAAGCCACTTCCAAACAATTCAATCATCTGGTTAAAAAATTAAAAATAGCATCACAACTCTCTTTTGTTACAGGGAAAGGGTCCATCTTTCAAAAACCAAGTGCTCCCCTCACGCTTCTCAAAGATGGTGTCCCTGTTGGACAGCCTCTGACTCTCCAAATCACTCCCTCTTTCCTCCAACCCCCACTGATAAATTCCTACCTTGGAGGCAAGCCCCAGCCTGCAGACTGCTACTTCTTAATCTCCCCCTATACCGAGTATTTTCTTTTTTTCAGAGACAGGGTTTCACTCCATCACCCGGGCTAGAGTGCAATAGTGCGATCATAGCTCACTCAGTCTCAAACTCCTGGGTTCAAGCAATCCTCCCATCTCAGCCTCCTGAGTAACTGAGACAATAGGCACATGACACCACACCTGGCTACTTCAAAAAAAAAAATTTTTTTTTAAAGATGGGATCTTACTTGCCCAGGCTGGTCTCAAGGCCATAGCAATCCTCCCATCTCAGTCTCCCAAAGTGCTGGGATTACAGGTCTGAGCCACTGTGCCCAGCCTGGAAAGGATCATGTTTGCCCCCCACACCTTCCCATCTTTCCAGTTGTGCCAACCTAACACCCCCAGAGAAGCGTGTCTGCCTCCACACTCCCACTCTCCCTTGCATCACTCCCACGTGGTCTCCTCACTGATCTTCCACAAAACCTGTCCTGAAATGTCACTAACGATCTCCACGCTGTGGAATCCAGGGAGCATGTGTTTCACTCAGCTTCTCAGATGTCACCAACCCATTTGACCACACTTCCCTTCTGCTGATGTTTTCTGCTTTCAACATCCTTGACACCACATCCTCCTGACACCACATCCTCCTGACACCACATCCTCCTTGACACCACATCCTCCTGCTTTTCCCTCAGATCTGGCCACACTTTCTTGGTCTTCTGTGGCAGCTGAGCCTGCTCTCCTGAGCTTCCAAATACTGAGGAAATTTCTCATGGCCAGGCCAAGCCCCTGTTTCTCCACACTCTTCAATTTGTTGCCTGCCTGCATCCAATGCACCTGTATGGACCTGCTCACTTTGTTTCACCGGCCCAATCTTTGCTGGGTTTCAGGACATTTTCTAATCAGTCTGTGAGATCTAAGTAGATGTCCTATTAAAAGGGGGGTTCCATGGGAAAATGCCTTTGAGAAACACTGCTTCACATGATGCGCCCCGACCACCCCACCATCAGCTGATGAGTCTTTATAAAAACAAATCTGTTTTTCTAAACTTTGTAAAAGTTTTGAAATCAGGAAATGTGAGTCTTCCAACTTTGATTTCCCTGAAATCAAAGTGTCCCTGTTGTAGGCTCAGGTATTTAACAAAATCCTTCTCATCTTCCCCACTGAAATTTAGTCTCGTGTGGAATGAAACACAGAATTTACTACTTTACTCTTAGGTAATTCCCAAGATCACCTGCCTCACTTCCTCTCCCGGGCACAAAATCAGAGACGTGAAAACAGAAGGCATCCATTGCAGACCCTCTAATCTTCATGAACCACAATTCTTCATGAGCCATGGAGAAGCTGATGGAAGCTGTACTTTCCTCTCCAGAAAAACAAACACACACACAACACACAGGATCTGTATGTAATCTCAAGGTTCCACCCCAAGAAATTCACCCCAGGGTCCATGAATTCAAACTAAGCCTCCCTTAGTGAGGATGCTTCAGCAGACCCCTCTGACTCACAGGGGCCTCCATTCTCACAGGCTTCCTGGGTTTGCTGCTAAGATTATGACAAACTAGGGCTGATGAGACCTTGCTTCACTCCAGCAACACACCAGTGCATCAGAACTGAGGCCTCTCTGCACACATCCGCCCAGCAGACACCGCGCATTCATCCATTTGACACTCACTCACTGAGCTCCCCTACATTCCAGGTGCTGTGCTAGGTAAAGATGACACACTCCATGATCCTCGCCCTTGGGGAGCAGACCTCCTGGTGAACAGATGCGAACAATAAGCACAACGAATGACAGATTGTGATGGCATTATACCAAAATTCGAGGGGTCACGAGACAGGGTCAGATCCTTGATACTGGGTGGTCAGTAGTATCATTTGACAGCATCAGAGACTGCATTCCATAAAAATCCCATCGAGATTTGTAAAACCCTAAAGTCCTTCAAAATAAGAAGATACAGTCTCAGCCGGGTGCAGTGGCTCATGCCTATAATCCCAGTACTTTGGGAGGCGAGGTGGGGGATCTCCTGAGGTTGGGAGTTCAAACCAGCCCATAATCCCAGCTACTTGGGAGGCTGAAGCAGGAGAATTGCTTGAACTGGGGAGGCAGAGTTTGTGGTGAGCCAAGATCATGCCACTGCACTCCAGCCTAGGCAACAAAAATGAGACTCTGTCTCAAAAAAAAAAAAAAACAAAAAGATACTGTCTCAGTGTTAAGGGTTGACCAAAAAAAAAAAAAAAAAAAAGGATGAGTTGGAAGAGAAGCTACATGTCCCTCTCCACTAATGAAGTGATGCTCCTCCTCCTGGCTCCCCATTCCCAGTAGAAATCCAGCGCTAGTACCCAAGTGGGAGTGACACATTCCTGCCCAGCAAGCCTACAGTACAGACCATCTGGTAGACTGGCCTTGTGCCCACTTGAAAGATAACAAGCCAGTTTCCAACGGTAAAGGAACCCAAAAATAAAGATGTAAAAACAGAGCCCCTGAAATGAGTCAAATGATACTTCCTCACCAAACACATCTTCTGATAGCAAATCAAGTCCAAAGGTCTCATTACAAAGAACTGTAATTCTAGATAGTAGGAGGATTAGCTCCACCATGAAATCCATATGCCAATGCTCTTGTGTAATTCACTTAAAGGCCCACTGACAGGTAATTCACTTAATTTCAGATCTCTGTACTTGAAAATCACATTTTTGTGTTTCAAATGGAACTATCTAAACTCCATCAATCGCGGAACAGTTACATAGATTATGTTCATAAAATGTTGTATATACAACCGTTAAAAATAACTGGGTAAAACTATGTTACTCAAGTGATACGTATTGTTTTATCTGCCTAAAACTCTATTCTTCTTGTAAATTCACCTTTGTCCCATGTGATTGTACTTGAAACTTCCAAATATACTCTTTCTAGTCCCTCCCCAGCCACTGTGGCCAGTCCAGAGATAGGACCATGACATGACACCAGCCTATTTGAGTTGTCCCTGGGATCCTCCAACCTGGAAAACAAAAGCCTCTTGCATGTCCAGTCAAGCAGCTGTGGGCACATAAGCTCCCAAGAGCTGTAAGTGGCAGAGGGTCCACATAAAGGTGGGGTATATGGGGGTGTGGAGGGGTGTGTGGGGGCATGGAGGGGTGGGGGGGCGTGGAGGGATGTGGTTGGGCATGGAGGGGTGTGGGGGGGTGAAGGGGTGTGTGGGGGTGTGGAGGGGTATGGGGGGGCAGAGGGGTGTAGAGGGGTTTGGGGGACATGGAGCGGTGTGGGAGGGCGTGGAGGGGTGTATGAGGGTGTGGAGGGGTGTATGAGGGCGTGAAGGGGTGTGGAAGGGCGTGGAGGGGTGTATGAGGGCATGGAAGGGTGTGGAAGGGCATGGAGGGGTGTGGGAGGGCGTGGAGGGCTGTATGAGGGCGTGGATGGGTGTATGAGGGCGTGGAGGGGTGTGGGAGGGCGTGGAGGACTGTATGAGGGCGTGGAGGGGTGTATGGGGGCGTGGAGGGGTGTGGGAGGGCGTGGAGGGGTGTATGGGGGCGTGGAGGGGTGTGGGAGGGCGTGGAGGGGTGTATGGGGGCGTGGAGGGGTGTGGAAGGGCGTGGAGGGCTGTATGGGGGCATGGAGGGGTGTGGAAGGGCATGGAGGGGTGTGTGGTAGCTGATCCCAGTAAAGGCACAGGAAGGCTACAGCTCACACAGTTTCTGAGTATCTTCTCTATGAAGTCAAAAGAAGTTGAGGATGATCGGTGCCATTGGTGAGGCAGGTTAAGCACGGTTAGGATTGGCTAGTTTGAAGAATCCAGCAGCCTCTGGGCTGGAGGGGCTGTCCTGAGTTGTTTGGTACCTGGCTCTGAGGTGTTTAGGGCCAGTGGACCGTGCCCCAGAAGGTGAGAGTCAGAAGAAGTACTGGGAACTGGGCTCTCGGCTGGCTGGTTTGCATTCTGAAAGTATCACTCACAGGCAAGTCATTACCACCTGCAGGAGTAAGCTAGCCTGGGAGGGGCAGTCCCTCCAGCCTCAGCAAGGCCCCAGATGCCAGAGCACCCAAATATAGAAAATAAAAGGGTACAATGAACACACACCAAAACCTTGTCTCACAGAGAATGACACCTAGAGTGGCTAATTGATTTGACCAAGTTCAAATGAGCTAATAAAATTTCTACCTTAGGGTTTACACAGCACTTACAAACTACCTCATTTTAGATGTAGCAAAAACTCTAAAACATCACAGGTTTATGGCCATTCTGAATCTCAGGAAAACCGAAGCTCAGAGGAGCTAAGCGGCGTTTCTTTAGTCGTGACTGAAGACGATAAGAGCTAAAATGAAGCTACATCTTCTTGTCTAGCCTGTTGCACAGGTTCTTCACCACCCAGCTTCTGCAGACCTCGGGCCCCACCTAAAGTTCCATTCTGATGGATGAAGCCCAAGTCCCCTCGTGCTTGGAAGTCTTGGTTGGGGTGGTCTTTCCTGCTCACATCTCCCATGCTCGGATGTGCGGAAAGCGCCTAGGTGGGGAGGGGACACTCCAGAAAATGAAATGCTCTTCCGAACAAGGCTTTAGATTCCACCTGCAGCTGCCTTCTCACCCCAGGGAACTGGACTGAACAACTTAGATGCTCCCTGAGCCTCGCCCAGAGCAACGGTTCTCTGGGAATCTGTGGGGGTGCAGGGTTGTCATAATGGCTGTGCAGTTCCTGACCTTTGGGGAAAGGTGGCCAGCGATGGTAGCCATCCATCAATGCAAGGAGTGTTAACCTTTACGTATGAATGTAGGTGAAACACCAACTTAGAACATTCACAATCTAAAACCTGCTTCCACTTTTAACTCCCAGGGGTTTTCTCATTGTTTTTATATACACTAAGGTGCTCGGCACTGCAACTACCAGATCGATCAAGGGAACTTCAACATGTCGGCAACTCTACCAGGAGCGGCTTACCACTTCGGAAAATCATGTCACCATTGACAAGGACACTCCAGTGCAACATCCTGTCCTGCTGTGCGGCTGCCATCATGTCTGTGGTGACGGGGTGGAGGTGCAAGCACCCAGTCATTCCCTGTGTCTCCCAGGGGTCGACATGTCTAAGCACGGAAACACACATTATTTTCGGTGAAAATTAAATTACTGAAAATTACATTTAGGGCTTTGTAATGCTTTTTGAAATCATAAGCCAGAATACAGTGCACTTTCTATGACTTCCATTTGGGGATACAGCAAAAACATCGTGACAAAGGGCCGTGAATCTGACAGAGTTCCAACCACAGGCCCAGAGCAGGCTCTGCCACACAGCTCCTGCAGCCTTACCTTCGAGCTCTGTCCTTGATCTCCATCCAGTCAAAATGCAGACCCATCCCGAAACGGTGCTGCACCCAAATCTGGGACCAATGACGGAGAGAAGAGGGAGGCACCTGCCTGCATTCTTCCCCTCAGTGGCTCTGGCCACATGTGGAGTCGTGGGCTCCCCTGTGCGCTGTTCTCAGCCCCAGGTAGGCTGTGTTCTACCTTCCCCCCAGCTTTCTTACCTACAAGGGCTCTTGATCTCGCCTGTCTTTGCAAATCCTTTATGCGTGACAGTCTCTCCTTGAGAAGACAGGGAGGTAAGGGACGGGAAGGTAGCAATTTTACCCATCAATGATTCATTCAAGAAACACAATCTGAATGCCTACTATTCGTTTTACCAGGGCTCTTTGCAGACACGCCAGACTTTCAAACTAGCCATCATCATTTAACGTCTTTCAGGATTTCACATTAGAAGCTTCTGGTAACTGAAAGTGGGCTGGCGTGGGGGAGGGCCAGGTCCCACTCTGACAAGAGCCTAGAAGACAGGCTGACTCCTGTCTGACGTCTGAAACTGGGAAGAACACGAAGGGCAGCCCTGGCGAGAGCCAACCAGGGGGACGGAAGGCTCCTGGGAAACCCATTTTTAGATTTTTTATTTCATTTTTAATTGACAATAAAAATTGTACATATTTATTGTACAATTTGTACAACTGCACATACTTCAACATGTTGTTTGAACAGCAGACCCTCCGTGTACTGGAGCCTCTCCAGGGGGAAGGGGAGATGACCATGTGCTGAGTGTGTGTTCCAAGCCAGGGATTGTACACGGGCTACTTTATTCAATTTTCTCTCTCTGGATTTCCCACAGGATAGGCTTCTTAGCAGCATTCTACAGTTGTGGAAACTGAAGGCAACATTTTTTCTAAGGCAGAGTCTCACTCTGTCGCCCAGACTGGAGTGCAGTGGCGCAATCTCGGCTCACTACAACCTCCGCTTTCCAGGTTCAAGCAATTCTCCTGCCTCAGCCTCGGGAGAAGCTGGGACTAAAGGCGTCCACCACTACGTGTGGCTAATTTTTGTATTGTTAGTAGAGATGGGGTTTCACTATGCTGGCTAGGCTCGTCTCGAACCCCTGACCTCAGGTGATCCACCTGCCCCTACTTCCCAAAGGGCTAGGATTATAGGCGTGAGCCACCGCACCTGGCTTGGAAGGTTAAACTGAGCTAATAAGCATATGCATTACTTTGCATCCTTATTTTTTGTAGTAAGAACACTTAAAATCTACTCAGCAATTTTCAAGAAGACGATGCTATTAACTACAGCCACCATGTTGTAAAAGAGATCTCTTGAACTTCCTCCTATCGAACTGAAATTTTGTGTACCTCTGTTTCTAATTTTTACCCTGTATTACACAGAACAATTTTGAATTTATTTCACTAAACTGTGACCTAGAGAAAATATTTTATTCAGAAAACATCACTGGTAAACAAACAGCTCAAGAAGTGATCTGTGTTTACTAAAACTTTGAAATATATTTTACACATATTCTGCATTAAAATCTGATTAAAATGTAGTTATACAAACAGTGTTTTCTGATTTGTAGCATTCATGGCCGAGATACACTATTTAAAAATCCACTTGATGTAGGCATTTATTCAAAATCATAAGCATAAAACATGATCATACCTTCCTACTGGCAGACACAAAGCTGGTACATCCCACACACTTGTTTGAGTAATTACAACACCAGCTGTTCTAGCACCTATAGAGAGAAGCTGCCACTGCAGACTGACTCCTGGTCACTGATGTGCCAAACAGCATCATCTTCTAACCAAAAATGAAAATCTCACTTTGATAAATGGGTTGTCCAAATTAAATTAGCTGAACCAATGCTTAAGTCTAAGTTCCAATTTTTAAAACTTTCTGTATATGCTATACTAGCAAATATGGATTTATCTGACTTTAACACAAAAAAGAGAGACTGCCAATAGAATTGATTCCTGCTAGATTTTAAAATCCACAAAATCTGAGATCTCCCCAAGAATTAAAGGCAATTCTCAGGTTGAAATATTTATGAAACATACAAGTTTCAATGGCATTTCACAGAAAATAAATATAAAGCATTAACAGCAAGACAAAGATTACAGCCAAGACTCAACTATTCAACTGAAACTCGGTTCTATATTTACTACCCAAAGACAGCAGACCCTCCGTGTGCTGGAGCCTCTCCAGGGGGAAGGGGAGATGACCATGTGCTGAGTGTGTGTTCCAAGCCAGGGATTGTACACGGGCTACTTTATTCAATTTTCTCTCTCTGGATTTCCCACAGGATAGGCTTCTTAGCAGCATTCTACAGTTGTGGAAACTGAGGCCTGGCAACTCCCCTCAAGGCTGCCCACCCAGGAAGCACCCGCCCAGGGGGTCTGACGAGGCCTCCATTCTCTTGCAGTGCACCATGTCTATCCACTCCAAAAGCCACAGCACACACAACTTCAACTCTCCAGAAAATATCCAGTCGCCCTGTCTATATTTGTCTTGTTTCATAAAAATTACGCATTTTGGTTGGAGTAGACTTATGACCAGAAAGAGGCTCTCTGCAAAGCAGATGCTGCAGTTGCAATGGTGGGATGAAGGCAGATGGAATACAATAGCTTGAAAAGTGACCTGACTAGACTCGGGGATAAGAAATACTTCTCTATCTTTCCCCAAAGTTAAATATTTCTAAGCCTCCATCTGTCCATCTGGTGAGAAATTGCATTTCTTCACGGAGTACAGGAGTCTTCAGTGGTTTATGCAACCCAGAAAATTTGGCAAGGGGTCCATGATGATCACCATTGAGCTCCCTGCCCATAAGGTCCAGTCTGGAGGCCCTGACCCTGGAAAGTGTTCTGTCTACAGACATCTGTGGTCATCCTCATTATGGAATTTCCCCTTCTTCAATGAGCCAGTCTGACATCAGTAAAAAACAGAAGTCAGGCATTTCTCCCCTGTAGAAAGGGAACCTCCCATTCTGGCAGACCAAGATTCAACACTCTCTTGGAAACGAAGAAGGGAAACACCACTCATGCCTGCAATGAGCCAACAGCAGACCCCAGTGGGCCCAAACAATGAGAAACAGGACAGAGTTTGGGGTCTGCTTTACATCTCCTCCACTGCGAAAGGCCAGGACCCCAGGACTGCCCACAGCTCAGGAACGTATGGAGACACATTAGGTGGTAACATGTGCTGCTGCCTACAGGAACGATCTGTGACCCACGGAAAGACTGTCATATGTCCAACCTAACACCACACTAGTGGGTCACACGTGCAAGTGCCCCTTGGCAAAAAAGAAAAAAAGAAAAAGAAGGGTATGTAGCCTTGCTCTCCTTCCTCATCAGGAGCTCACAGGAATGCTGGAGCCAACCAAACTAAACTCTGGCTCCAGCTTTTACAACCCTAACTACTGGGAATCTGTTTTCTCACTGGCGTCTCTGAGAGGATGGAGAAATACACACTAAAAAGGGTTCCGTGGAGATATTGGAGTTAGACTTTATAAATGTGGCTCATGAATTCCAACACCCAAAATGGAAAACTGGGCTTCCAGGATATTATACTGTTTTGTACTTAGCTACTTTATTTATACCCCTCCTGGTTCTGAAGAATATTTAACAGGTTTTATTTCACCATGAAAAAAGGGTTGCTTTAGCAACAGGGCAAACAAGTATACTTCTTTAAATGTCTATAAATGACCCAGATTAGTCTCCAAGTTTGTAAAATACTTAATCTCTTTCAGCAATGAAATGCCAAGATAAGAGTAAATTCCAAAAATTCTTTTGAAGGCATGAGGGCTTATTTATTAAGTGGGAGATGAGTTAAGCCCATGGTACTCTCGGTCCACAGAGGCACCCTATAAAAATGTGGCAAGCCCAGGGCGAAGCATCATGGAATGGACCCTGCATTCTACCTCAACGGTGCCCATTCCTGGGACCTCATTACCACACTGTGGCCAGGCACAAAGTTTTCACTGGCCAAGACAAAAATAAGAATAGTTCCCAGCACAAAAAAAGGCACCAATAAGTATCTGTAGACTGATGGACTGATAAGTGAATGACTGATACTGTATGCTTTTCAAAAGTCAAGAGATAATTTATTACATGTGAAGAGCAATTCTTAAAAATAAAGCTGGGGCCAGGCATGGTGGCTCACGCCTGTAATCCCAGCACTTTGGGAAGCTGATGCAGGAAGATCACTTGAGGTCAGGAGTTTGAGACAGCCTGGGCAACACAGGGAGACCTCCTCTCTATAAAAAAAAGAAAACTTAAAAACTAGCCAGGCATGGTGGGGCAAGCCTGTAGTCCCAGTTACTCAGGAGGCTGAGGCGGGACAACCGCTTGAGCCCAGGAGTTCAAGGCTGCAGTGGGCTATGACTGTGCCCCTTGCACTCCAGTCTGAGCAACAGAGCAAAACATCATCTCTAAAAAAATAATAATAATAATAAAGTAAAAAGCTAAAGTTGAACCTGAGTGTCCCTTATAACATTCTCCTAATAAAATATTCTTCTTTATATAATAAAATGGTGTGATAAAAGACAACAGTTTCAGTGTGAATAAAAACAAAACAGTAACGACAGGTATGGTGGCTCATCCCTGTAATCCCACAACTTTGGAAGGCTAAGGCAGGGGGACTGCTTGAGCCTTGAGCCCAGGAGTTCAAGAATAGCCTGGTCGGCCGGGCGCGGTGGCTCAAGCCTGTAATCCCAGCATTTTGGGAGGCCGAGACAGGCGGATCACGAGGTCAGGAGATCGAGACCATCCTGGCTAACACAGTGAAACCCCGTCTCTACTAAAAATACAAAAACTAGCCGGGCGAGGTGGCGGGCGCCTGTAGTCCCAGCTACTTGGGAGGCTGAGGCAGGAGAATGGCGTAAACCCGGAAGGCGGAGCTTGCAGTGAGCTGAGATCCGGCCACTGTACTCCAGTCCGGGCGACAGAGCGAGACTCCGCCTCAAAAAAAAAAAGAAAGCCTGGGGGGACCCTGTCGCTACAAAAAAAAGAAAAAAAAATTAATTAGCCAGGTATGGTGATAAGTGCCTATAGTCCCAGCTAGGCAGGAAGCTGAAGCAGGAAGAGCACTTGAGCCTGGGAGTGCAAGAGGAAGTGCAGTCCACTGCAGTCCAGCCTGAGTGATGAAGCAAGACCCTGTCTCAAAAAACAAACAACCCAAAAAGTTAGCAACTTTATATCAGAACCCCAAATATTATTATGATTTTTTTTTTTTTTTTTTTTTTGAGACAGAGTCTTACTCTATCGGCCAGGCTGGAGTGCCGTGGCGCGATCTCGGCTCACCAGAACCCCAAATATTCTTTTTTTTTTTCTTTTTTTTTGTTTTTTTTTGAGACAGAGTCTCTCTCTGTCGCCCCTGCAGTGGTGCAATCTCGGCTCACTGCAAGCTCCACCTCCCGGGTTCACACCATTCTCCTGCCTCAGCCTCCTAAGTAGCTGGGACTACAGGTGCCGCCACCACGCCCGGTTAATTTTTTTTTTTTGTATTTTTAGTGGAGACGGGGTTTCACCATGTTAGCCAGGATGGTCTTGATCTCCTGACCTCGTGATCTGCCCGCCTCGGCCTCCCAAAGTGCTGGGATTACAGGCATGAGTCACTGTGCCCAGCCCAGAACCCCAACTATTCTTGAACTTTCACTTTAACTACAAAATCTGACAGTGTGAGAACCACTGCTTGAAACACTGGCTACAATCCCAGGAAGAAGAATGGAACTCCAAGACACTGGGACTAATCGGAAAACAGTCCCCCAAGGAAGGGAGGCAGACCCAGGCGGCAGAGCAACCTGCCCAACAGCCACGTTCCCTCTTCCCTCGGCCAGATTCCCAGCTTTGTTAGAGGATCCTTTTCCCATGTGACTCAAGGTCAAGTGAATCCACCTACCATTCTAAGAAAAAGGTCAGTATTAGCTCATTCCCTTTGCCAGTGATTGGTTCAGGGATGATCACGTGACTTAGGTCTGACCACTGAAGGGAAGTCTGGAGAGGCAAACAATGACCAATCATAATGCCAGAGAGCTGAAGAGGCAAACACTGACTGATCATAATGGCTGAACTCAGAAATTATTATAAGTTAGGTAAAGAAGGAAGTGAGGGCATGAAGAGAGGGGGACATGAAAAGATAATCAAAGGATCATAGATCAGTGTGGGGTTTAAGATCTTTCTGGGCCAGGTGCAGTGGCTCACGCCTGTAATCCCAGCACTCCGGGAGGCCAAGGCGGGCGGATCACGAGGTCAGGAGATTGAGATCATCCTGGCTAACATGGTGAAACCCCGTCTCTACTAAAAAATACAAAAAATAAAAATAAAAATTAGCCAGGAATGGTGGTGGGCGCCTGTAGTCCCAGCTACTCGGGAGGCTGAAGCAGGAGAATGGTGTGAACCCAGGAGACAGAGCTTGCCGTGAGCCGAGATCACGCCACTGCACTCCAGCCTGGGTGACAGAGCGAGACTCCGTCTCAAAAAAAAAAGAAAGAAAGAAAGATCTTTCTGGGGGAGGAGCACCTACATTGATAATTTCTGTGTAATCTAAAATTGTGTTTGTTCCTCCTTGGTCTAACACCCTCAGGTTCCACCAGCATATGTATTAGCCAAATTTGCTTCCATGTAAATTAGCAAAATCTCAGTTCAAGTGGCATGTGGCATGTAAGCTTTCTCCCTGTGGACTTTATAATGGCAGCTGTTCCTTCCCTGCTGGGGTCTGACTTCAGTCTGGATATCACAAGGGGTAGTGAGGGAGAAACACTGGGAAACTGCCTTCGCAGGTGAGGTGCTGGGGTCCAGTGGAAACACTGCACCCGACAGAGGTCCCAGCCTGCCTGGGTTGGCAAGCATAGTCGAGAGGGATCCTGAGTCTTTCCAATACTCTCCCCAGGCCCCACCCCACCAGAATCCACCAGAGTGTCAGATCTCATGCTTCCTAAATCAACAACAGTGTTCGGGAACCAGGCAAGGCCATGCACACAACTGCTGTGTGCTCAGCAACCAGAAGGATCAGGCTCTGAAACCCTCCGCTCCTTTCTTGTTGCCCCCACCTTTTGTTTCAGTGCAATCACTGCAAGCCCTTCATGTTCAGGACATGCCGGGAGCTGAACGTTTCAGAATGTGGGCTCCGCATTCTTTTTCTTTAAGCTGATCAGCGGGAGCCCCTGAATATCCAATTCCCCACTGCCTGCCATGGATGGTGAGGAGCCCACCACTCAACCCTGGCTGTACTTCCACCAGCTCTGCCCTTAAACTGGGCAAATTACCAGTCCCAGACACTCTGCCCCTATTTCCTGGAGGATCTACCGCCTGTCTCCACTCCTTTTTCCAATCCTGCCTTGTTCTAGGTTTTGACTTCCAAGCAACAGAATCAAGTTGGCACAGCAAGGTGGAAAATGGCATTTACCTAAACAATGTTGGAGAGGGCCCAGAATCACAAGGAGGGCAAAAGCAACGCCTAAAGGCTACAGAGCCAAGAACAGTTCCCCAAGTCCTGCGCAGAGCAGACGAAATCCCCTCAGGGACAAATGACAGATGACGGATGACACTCCAAGCCAAGCCCCGGCAAGCCCTCACACCATGCCAGGGCTGCCCAGGAAGCCCACCTAGCTGCAAACACGGCCACCACCAGCTTTCTCACTCTGTTTGCCTCACTGGCTCCCGAGAGACAAAGTGTAGGCAGATGTGGCCCAGGCAGGCCAGTGGCTCCCATGCACCCAGGACGTATGGGGATAACTCAGCTTGGGTCATATCATAGCCCACTGCCTCCCTGCACCGCACACTCCCGGTACCCCAGCCTGTCTGGGACCCTTATCCACAGTCTTCCAGTTTAAATGAAAGAAAGAAAGTAGACCTCAAAGACAGGCCAGTGCACTGAATGCATAATAATCAAGCCAGGGTATCCAGGGTATCCATCACCCTAGGGTTTACCATTTCTATGTGTTGGGTATGTTTCAACTCTCTTCTAGCTATGTTGAAATGTATAATACACACTGTTGTTAACTGCAGCCACTCTACTCTGCTATCAAACATTAGAACTTATTTTTTTCTAACTAACTATATGATTATGCCCCATAAATATGTACAAATATAATGTATCAAAAAAAAAAAGAAGAAGAAGAAGAAGAAGAAGAAAGAAAGAGGCCAGTGGAAGGCATTCAAAAACAAAACACAAACCTGACAACTCTGTTTTTGCCCACCAGGGCCCACTGAAACTCTTCTTAGACACCACACAAGGGAGAAGGAAAACTGGCAAGTTCACGACATAAACACGCCGAGACAGGTAGACCTGTGGCTAACTTTATGGTGATCCGGCCGTCTGAATAGAAATACAAAGGGTGCTTTAGCACGTCAGGAGAGGAAAGCCTAACACTCTGCCAGCCATCTATAATTGCTTGACAGCATAATTGATCATGTAATGGACAACTGTCCCATCATCTTATTCTCAAGCACTGATAAAGTGATGTAATAGAACCAATGGCATATGGGATCTTCCCTCAACAGTGTGATCTGAGAAAGTGCCAGCACCAGCCAGGGCTCACACAGTTGATACCACTGGAATTTTAAAAAGCTTTCTGTAATCAAAAGCATCAAAAAGGTATCTTAAAATAAATGAAAAGTAGACAAGTTAGTCCTACAGCCTTGAGTATTTATCCTAGATGTTGCCCTAGTGCCTACTGAACTAGAAATCGACCTATCTGTGGATATGAGGGAAATATTTTTTTAAAATAACAACGCCCATCAAAAGAATCCAGCTGCCTTTTCAAAAGGACAGAGTCAGAGCAGTTCTTTGTCACTGCTATGGCTGGGGGCCTGGGGATCACAAACCTCCAGTATTCACTGAGTCTGCACTGACCAGAGAGCATCCCTCCCTCCCTATGTCGGCATTTGGACATAATGTGGATGATTAATAAAAGGCACAGCGAGCTGCCAAAGACTCACCAGACCCACCTCGGGGGACCCAACGCCTGACCCAGAGCACACTGCGGAAATTTCGGCTTATTTCGTCTGTTCACTCGCTCCTTCCATAAATCGGTACCGAGCACCTGCCCTAGGCCAAGCACCGTCCTAGAGACACGACGGACACAGCCACCGAGGCCTCAACCTCAGCCTCAGGGAGCCCATGTTCCAGGAGGGAAGACAGATGAGAAACAGAATTTAATTTCATATAGTGAGGAGCATGTAACAGAAGACAGAGCAAGCTGGGAGGACACAGGGCAGGAATGCAGGCTGGGAGAGGGGCCTGTCATCCAGAGGAGGGGAAGGGAGAGCCTTCTCTGAAAGGGACTGCTGGGTGAGACCTGAAGCATAAGAAGGCATTACTGGGATCTCAGAGTCAGCTTAAGGGCAGAATCTCACAACCTTGTCTTAGAAAAAAGGAATGAGAAGTTTTCTAGATAGGGGAGAAAAGGCACCCGTGCTTACAATGGGAGGAGCAGGCAGAGTTCAGGCGACTGCCAGAGGCCACTATGTCTGGGCACAGAGAGCACACAGAAGCTGCACGAGACAGGTCTGCTGGTGGCGGCAGAGCCAGGACAGTGAGGTCCTGGGGAAGAAGGGGAAGGGCTTTAAGCTGCTGGGGCCGACAGAGTCAGAACTACGACGCAACAGAAAAGCGTAACAGGTCTTTCTTCTTCCAAATAGGCTTATCTTTTATGCGCTCCTGAATTAGGTGGTTCTCTTGTTTTGGCTTGAATTGGTAGGGTTTACTCTATTTTTTGGCTTGAATTGGTGTGGTGTGGAGTGGAGTGGAGTGGTGTGGTGTGGTGTGGTGTGGTGTGGTGTGGTGTGGTGTGGTGTGGTGTGGTGTGGTTTGCTTTGACAGAGTTTTGCTCTTTTGCCAGACTGGAGTGCAGTGGTGCGATCTTGGCTCACTGCAACCTCTGCCTCCCAGGTTCAAGCAATTCTCCCGCCTCATTCAGCCTCCAGAGTAGCTGGGATTACAGGCATGTATCACCATGCCCAGCTAATCTTTATATTTTTAAAGAAGGGATGGGGTTTCACCATGTTGGCCAGGCTAGTCTCAAACTCCTGACCTCAGGTGATCTGCCTGCCTTGGCCTCCCAAAGTGCTGGGATAACAGGCGTGAGTCAGCTAGCCTGGCCAGTTTACTGTATTTCATTCCACCCAGGAAATGTTCCTAACTTCTTGCTTTTAAAAAAATTATTGGTAATTTTTTTATTGTTAATTTTTTTAAATGTTTAAATGATGACACAATAGAAGCAACAAAAAATTTACTCCTTAGCCATTTTTAAGTGACGGGTCTATGGCATAACGTACATTCACATTGTTGGGCAACCATCACCACCAAACACGCACAGAACTCTTTTTATCATGTAAAACTGAAACCACTCCCCCTGAACGCTGCTCCCCTGCTGCCCCCAGCAACCACCGTTCTACTTCCTGCTTTTATGAGTCTGGCTACTCCGGGTACCTCATATAAGTGGAATCACACAGTATTTGTCCTTTGGGGACTGGCTTATTTCACTCAGCGTAATATCTTCAAATTCTATCCATGTCATAGTACATGTCAGAATTTCCTTCCTTTTTAAGAATGAATAGGCCAGGTGAGGTGGCTCACGCCTGTAATCTCAGCACTTTGGGATGCCGAGGCAAGCGGATCAGGAGGTCAGGAGATCGAGACCATCCTGGCTAACACAGTGAAACCCCATCTCTACTACAAATACAAAAAAAATTAGCCGGGCGTGGTGTCAGGCGCCTGTAGTCCCAGCTACTCTGGAGGCTGAGGCAGGAGAATGGCATGAACCTGGGAGGCAGAGCTTGCAGTGAGCTGAGATGGTGCCACTGCACTCCAGCCTGGGTGACAGAGTGAGAGTCAGTCCCCTCCCTCTCCACCAAAAAAAAAAAAAAGAATGAATAATATTCCAGGGTAGGGAGAGACTACACTTCGTTGATCCATTCATCCAACGATGGGCTCCTGGGTTGCGTCCACCTCTTAACTATTTTGGCTAATGCTGTTGTGAACATGGATAAACAAGTATCTCTTCAAGTCCCTGCTTTTAATTCTTTGGGTATATACCCAGACTTGCTTTTTTTTTTTTTTGAGATGGAGTCTTGCTCATCGCCCAGGCTGGAGTGCAGTGGCGCAATCTCGGCTCACTGCAAACTCCGCCTCCCAGGTTCACACCATTCTCCTGTCTCAGCCTCCCGAGTAGCTGGGACTACAGGCGCCCGCCACCATGCCCTGCTAATTTTTTGTATTTTTAGCAGAGACAGGGTTTCACCGTGTTAGCCAGGATGGTCTCGATCTCCTGACCTCGTGATCCGTCCACCTCGGCCTCCCAAAATGCTAGGATTACAGGCGTGAGCCACCGCGCCCGGCCCCAGACTTGCTTTTAATGAGACTCTCTACATGTTAACTTCTTGCTTTTAATGAGACTCTCTACATGTTAGTCATATGTGATTTACAACAGGAGGGAAGAGTAGGCTGGGTGAAGAGTGTCCATTATTGCTGTACTTACACAGAGGAATCCTACGGTGCCAGTGAACAAAGGAGCAGACACCTGCTCGAAGACTACACAACACTCAGCACTGCAGACACAGATCACGGCCTCCATCTAACACACAACATCATTTGGTCTCAGGAACTTAGTGAGGACAGTTTCCATTTTTCCTCCAAAGACGCTTAGCAGAGAAAGAAAGTCATGTTTGATGGGAGAACTTTTAATTCAGCTTCAGAAACCAATTACATATCTCAGGCTTTAAAAAAGATAGCAAAATTGGCCAGGTGCAGTGGTTCACCCATGTAATCCCAGCATTTTGGGAAGCTGAGGCGGGTGGATCATTTGAGTTCAGGAGTTCGAGACCAGCCTGACCAACATGGAAAAACACAGTCTTTACTAAAAATACAAAAATTGGCCAAGTGTGGTGGTGGGCACCTGTGGTCCCAGCTATTCAGGAGGCTGAGGCAGGAGAATCACTTGAATCCGGGAGGCAGAGGTTACAGTGAGCCAAGATCACGCCACTGCACTCCAGCCTGGGCAACAGAGCAAGGCTCTGTCTCAAAAAAAAAAAAAAAAATCTATCCGGCCACTGCACTCCAGCCTGGGCGACAGAGTGAGACTCCGTCTCGAAAAAAAAAAACAAAAAACACAGAGCTGTTTACAAAACACATTCTATTAAATACAACTGTATTTTATACTTTCTTTTATTTTTATCTTATATAAATTTGTATTTATAAAATAGATTTTATTAAAAGTATTTTCGCTCTGAATAATTGTATTCCATATATGTAAATATAAAAAATTGCTACCATGGCCCTTTAAGAAATTTAATAATTTTATAAAATATAGTAGCACTGCAGAAGAAAGATGTAAGAAGCTTCACTGTTAAGAACATTCTCCAAGCCAGAAAAATAGACATCAGAGTAAGGACATTTCCACATTCAATATTCATTGATACTTGGAGCAGAATAATTCACAGTTAGTAGTCAGACTGATAGAGATAGGAGGTAGAACAGCGGTTGCCAGCAGCTGCGGGCAGAGAATAGGAAAATGTTACAGGGGTACACAGCTGCAGTTTTGCAAGATGAAAAGTTCTGGAGGTGTATGATGGTGATGGCTGCACAGCCATGTGAATGTACCTACTACTAAACTGCACGCTTTAAAATGGTTAACATGGTAAATTGTATACATGTATTTTACCACAATTAACATTTTTTTCTTAATGTTTTCAAATAAAAAATTCGGTAGTTATTTAAATAACGAATGCTAGGCAGGACTGGTCACTGGTCAGCAGGAAAAAGCTGCTCCAAAGGTGGTTGAGGGCAAGGAAAGCCTTCATAACTCCTCAGGTAAATCAACAAAGAGATCTTTTACTAGAGGAAGGTGCCACATCTGCCTGGGAGCCGAAGTGGTGCAGCACTCAATTTAAGTTCTGAATTTCTTTTTCTTTTTTTTTGAGACAGAGTCTCTCTGTTGCCCAGGCTGGAGTAGAGGCGCCTTCTCCGTTCACTGCAAGCTCTGCCTCCGGGTTCACGCCGTCCTCCTGCCTCAGCCTCCCGAGTAGCTGGGACTACAGGCACTGCCACCATGCCCGGCTAATTTTTTGTATTTTTAGTAGAGGCGGGGTTTCACCATGTTAGCCAGGATGGTCTCGATCTCCTGACCTCGTGATCCGTCCGCCTCGGCCTCCCAAAATGCTGGGATTACAGGCTTGAGCCACTGCGCCCGGCCTAGGTTCTGAATTTCTTCAGGTCTAACAATGACATTCTTCACATGCTAACAGTTCTGATGTTCAGGTGCCTCATACAAGCAATGTCAAAAGAAATATGCTATCTGCCAAGCAAAGAAACAAACTGAGAAACAGCTATGCCTGCCTGTGCATGCATAAACTTAACCAGGCAAAAAGGGTTCCTAGTGACACGTATCACAGTTCCACAGAGTACTACCATGTGGTTGAATCTGAACTGTCACGTAAATGTCTCCAAAAAGATTTCACCATGATATACAACTGAGATTAAACACTATTGTGTGGACAGAAGGTTGCCTTCCATTGGGCTAAGCTCCACAATTGAAATAAGTAAAAACTGCCAAATCTTTTGGGCAGATCATAGAATGTTCAAAGTCAGGACAGGCTGGTGAGACTGACTCACATACTGTAAGGACTACCACTGAACATTTTTCTGTCCTAAGTTGCAACTGACTTTCTACGACTGTTGTTTAATTTCCACAGATACATAATGTAGTTATGGAAAAAATGATGTGGGGAAAAGAAAGAAAGATCAGACTTACTCTGTCTGTATAGAAAGAAGTAGACATAAGAGACTCCATTTTGTTCTGCATTTGAGATGCTGTTAATCTGTGACCCTACCCCCAACCTTGTCCTTGCAAGAGACTCATGTGCTATGGTGCCACAAGGTTTAAAGGATTTTGGGCTGTGCAGGGTGAGCTTTGTTAAACAAGTTCCTGAAGGCAGCTTGCTGGTTAAAAGTCATCATCATTTTCTTAATCTCAAGTACCCAGGGACACGCACACTGCCAAAGGTCGCAGGGACCTCTGCCTAGGAAAGCTAGGTATTGTCCAAGGTTTCTCCCCATGTGATAGTCTGAAATACGGCCTCGTGGGAAGGGAAAGACCTGATCATCCCCCAGCCTGACACCCGTGCAGGGTCTGTGCTGAGGAGGACTAGTACAAGAGGAAAGAAGGCCTCTTGGCGGTTGTTGGCAGTTGAGATAGAGAAAAGCATCTGTCTCCTGCTGGTCCCTCAGCAATAGAACATCTGTTCTGTTTACTGAGAAAGGAAGAAAACCGCCTTAGGGCGAAAGGCGGGACTCGCTAGCGCAATGCTGCTCTTTATGCACTAAAAAGGTTTATGGAGATGTTTACATATGCATATCAAGGCACCGCACTTTTCCTTAAACTTATTCATGTCACAGAGAACTTCATGCAAATGTCTTACTGCTGACTCTCTCCCTATAATGATCCTATTATCCTGCCACTTGGTTTTCTTTAAGATGGTAAAGATAATTATCAGTAAATACTAAGGGAACTCAGAGACCCTGCCGGCGTGCGTCCTCTATATGCTGAGCGCAGGTCCATCTAACGAGAAACGCCCACAGGTGTGGAGGGGTAGGCCACCCCTTCAAATGAAAATCTGTTATTTACCGAAGAAGAAATGCAGACATCTGGTAGTTTTTAATATGCCTTGAAATCATGCTGTCAATGCTAAAAGGACACAAAAGGTCAAGAACATGAGCATGGAATATGAACAGTATTAAAGCTGTCAGGCAAAGCTATCAATGGCCAAAAGAGGTAACAGAAAACATTATCCTATGAATGAAAAGAAAGCTTAAGAGACCAGTTTTGTGATCTTGAGTACAACAGTATGATGTATGGGGATAAATGTAGCTGCTACTGGTTAGATATTTTATGAAAGCTACGTTTATTATAGTATTTCTTTTTTCTAAAACAATGCTGCATAGTGGAGGGTGGGTTTTATAAGAGTAGGTACATGACCAGTCTTTTGCTGCAGTGACTTAGCTTGTGATAAGCCACATCATTTTTGCCACAGTGTACAACAGCTGCTGAAGGCCACCCTTGTCTCTCACTTTTCATTATTAAACCAGCGCAAACTCTTCTGATGAAGTTAGAATACATTTTTTTAAGTTAGTCAAATGTGGGCACTATAAATCTAACTTCCAGTAGTATGGATAAGCAATGGAAAACATCTGGTAATGTTAATCCTAAATAAACACTAAGCAATGCTTAATGTTTAAGACTGATGTCACTGACTATGCTTAGGTGAGAAGAAAACACGTGATTAACCAAGGGAAAGACTCAAAGGATACGTAATAATTCTGTATCGCTACTAGACATTTAAATTTCACAAAGAGATTCAACAACTTGAGGAAGCTCTGCTGCCTTTACCACAGACCCTTCTATCTCAACAATGAAACTCTATCTCATTGCCCTCTATCTCAACAATAAAACTTAGGAGACTTGTGATACGACACGCTGGGAGATCACTTTATGTTGGAAACACAAAATAGAAAGCCTGAAATACTACCAAAATTGACAGCTCTAATACACAAGGGAAAGTCCTACCCTGTGACACTGTTAATATTTAAGCAGGCATCTTCTTTAAGATAAAAGTACTACACAGTGGAAGGCAGGGGAAGGAAAGCAATGAAACATCTGCAGACCCTGAGATCAAAAGAACTACAAAATCGCCAACAGATAATCAGTGCAAAGTGCTGGAGCCAGTATAAACACGCAGAATCCAATTTGCAAAACAAAACTACTGGGAGTAGAAACCAACTTGGGAAGAACATAGGTAACAGGGACCAAAAAAAGAAGGAAAAAGATGATACAAGTGGCAGGCTAGAGAAGAGGAGCCAGATGTCAAAAAGTACATGGCCAAACCAATCGTCACTTTGTGAAAATAACGAGAATCTGTGCTAGAGCTATGAAACTAGAAATCTATCCTATATCTAAACAGGTAAAATTAGAAGATGAAAAGATCGAAAATTTTAATAATAAAAAATAATAAAGAAAAGAAATGGAGCATTCAAGAGAAAGGGATAAAGAAGACAGGTAAAGAGGGCTCAACATATGTATAATAGGAATTCTGCAAAGAAAGAAACAGAACAACCACTGAAAACTACATATTGACTCAAGTTTTTTTTTTTTTTTAGATGGAGTCTTGCTCTGTCACCCAGGCTGGAGGGCAGTGGTGCAATCTCGGCTCACTACAACCTCTGCTCCCAGGTTCAAGCAATTCTCCTGCCTCAGCCTCCCAAGTAGCTGGGATTACAGGTGCCCACAATCACACCTGGCTAATTTTTTTGTATTTTTTAGTAGAGACAGGGTTTCACCATATTGGCCAGGCTGATCTCCCACTCCTGACCTTGTGATCCACCCACCTCGGCCTCCCAAAGTGCTGGGATTACAGGCATGAGCCACCAGACCCAGCCCATACTGACTCAATTTTTAAAAATGAGTAAAAGACTTGAATAGACATTTCTCAAAAGAAAATATAAAATGGTCAATAAGCATATGAAAAGATGTTCAACATCATTGATCATTAGGGAAATGCAAATCAAAACCACAACAAGGTGTCACCTCACCCTCATCAGGATGGCTGTCGTTAACAACAACAACAATAACAAAACATAACAACCCGTGTTGGAGAGGATGTGGAGAAATTCAAATCCTTATACACTCCTGGTAGGAATATAAAATGGTGCGGCCACTGTGGAAAACAATTTATCTGTTCCTCAAAACATTAAAACTACGATTGCCATGAGATCCAGCAATTCCACCACCGGGTATATATCCAAAAGAATGGAAATCAGGGTCTAAGAGAGACATCTGTACACTCATGTTCATAGCAGCACTATTCACAATAGCCAAGAGGTGGACGCAACCAAAGGATTCACTGTTAGATGAATAAATAAAATGTGGTATAGACATACAAGTGAATTCCGCCTTTACAAGGAAAGAGATTCTGATATATGCTAAACATGGATGAATCTTGAAGAGGCTAAGTGAAATAAGGCAATCACCAAAGGACAAACACTGTGCGATTCCACTTCTAAGAGGTATGTAAAATAACCAAATTCACGGAAACAGAAAGTAGAAGGGGAGTTATCAGGGGCTAGGGTGGGGGTAAATGGGAAATCATTTAATGGGTACAGAGTTTCAGTTTCCCAAGACGGAAAAGTTCTGGGGATTAGTTGCACGACAGTGTGAATATACTTAACAATATTGAACTGTACACTTAAAATGGGTAAGATGGGGCCCGGTGGCTCACGCCTACAGTCCCAGTGCTTTGGGAGGCCAAGGCAGGTGGCTATCCTGGGTCCAGGATTTAAGACCAGCCTGGTCAACATGGCAAAACCCCAAAACCCCATGTCTACTAAAAAAAAAAAAAAATACAAAAAATTAGCCAGGCATTGTGGTGCATGCCTGTAATTCCAGCTACTCAGAGGCTAAGGCACAAGAATTGCTTAAACTTGGCAGACAGAGGTGCAGTGAGCTGAGATCATGCCACTGCACTCCAGCCTGGACGACAAAGCGAGATTCTGTCTCAGAAAAAAAAAAAAAAAAGGACCCTAGAACTTAAAGTATAATAATAAGAAAAAAAATCTGAATTAAAAAGAAAAAAAAAGTTAAGATGGTAAACTTTGTTACGTGTATTTTACCACAGTTTTTTAAAAAATGAATTAAACTGTATATTGAAAAGGTACATCACATACCTAAGAAAAACAATTCACAGAAGCCATAACAAGACATATTCTAGTAAAATTATTAAAGAAGAAAGGATAAGGGGACCACAAAATCATAAGAAGGGACTTCCAGCACTATTTGTCATGCTTCAATTCTTTGAGAGGAAAACAACTGTACCTTGAAGCACATAAGAAAAGAGTTATTTTTTCATCATAAGAGGTGCATAAATGAGGATTTGTTATATTATCTTCTATACTTGTCTACACACTTGTAAGATTTGATCACACATTCCCACAAACGATTAAGAGAACCTACTGGCTCTGTTAAATTAAACTAAATTTGGGCTGAGAAGGTACTTGTGGAATGAACTGCAGCTTAACTTAGCATGCAAACTAACGGAAAGCCTAACTCAGGAGGATACTTTGGGAGGAAATTGCTGAGTCTCAGGCAATCATAGCAGCTGAGCTCCAGTTAACTGCAGGCAGCCAGGACAACTGTTCCAATCCTGTTCAAATAAGACGAACACTGAGCCATTAGCCACCAGCTGTCTCTCTACCTCACTTCTGTTTCTGTACTTCACTTCCCTGCTATCCATAAATGCTCTTAGACCACGTTGCAGCCCTGGAGTTCTCTGAACCTGTCCCTGGTTCTGAGGGCTGCCTGATTCTAGAATCACAAATAAAAGGTGATTAAAATCTACAAAACTACATTTGTTATACATTCATCTTTAACAGTTTCCATAATTGAAGAGTTCACAGAGTAGTGCTGTTGTTGGGGCAAAGCTTGAGCCAGGAGCTCGGTATCACCTAGTCCCAATTCTTCTCCACCTTCCGCTCTGCCAAGTTCATCTCCGGGCTCCTCACAGAACCCCTCAGGCTCTCGTATGACCATGATTAAATGTCTCTAGCAGTCCCAGCCTAAATCCTCATTCCAGGGTAAGCAAGGGCATTGCTTCTAGAAACTCCCGTCAGGCTCCTGGAACTCCCTCCCTCAGGCTGACTGAAATTGGGTCCTGAAACAATTGCTGTGTCAAGACAGTGAGGTTCAATGACTCAGAGACAGAGGGAGTTGGGGTGGAATCAACCCTATTCTGGAAAAAAGGAAATTGAGGTGAATCAGGGAGAAATGGGTTCTGTGAGGCACCTACAACAAGGACAGCAGAGACCACAGTTCTGGTGGCTGTTCCTCACCCTCCAGACACTGTCCCTCTGCTGAGCTCCTGCAAACCCTCCAGACATGATCAGACTCATCTGGACTTGCAGTGGGGACACAGCCGGGCCCTGACTCTGTCACATATGTATAGTGACTTCCATCTAAAAGGCACAAGGTTCTTTATAGAGAGGACAACTTTGGTAGCACTCATCTGAGAAAGAGAACAAATTAGAAATAATCATCCCTCACTTCCTGACATTCACAAAAAAAAAAAAAAAAAAAACTAAGGTAAAGCAAGTACATATTCAAACAGAGCTGACTGCCAACGAGCAAGTCCTGCCAACGATGGCAGAGAGGCTGAAAAGGTCCTCTGGGAACTCACTCAATAAACGCTCATTTATTGCAAAAGCAAGAATTGTAAATAATCTAACTCACTTAGGAAAGGATCTTCTCCATTATTTTATCTGAATGTCATCTGATCTTGATGTTCTGAAGTCTGACAGTTACCAAAGCGAGTAAAAATCCTCATGTTTTCAATGCTAGGAAAATCATTAATAATGCATCCAGACTGAAACTTTGTTGGCAACTGTTGATTGCTTGTTCTTGCCATAAATTAACTGTTTTTAAAAAGCTAAAATCTAAAGAATTTCCAGGACCTTAAAACCATTAGAATAAAAAGACACTCTAATTTAAAATAAAATTCACAACCAAAAGTGAACCCACCTAAACACAATGTTTCCTCATGTCATTTATCTTCTTTGAAGCCCAATCAATAACAGATGCATTCATTCACTCATGCAGCAAACATTTAGTAAGTGCTCTACATATGCCTGAAGGGACCTCACACTTCATCCTTCCTGACCTCTTCCCTTTACAGATTAGGAGATTGAGGTCAAAAAGAGCGAGTGATCTGCCCAAAGTCACACAGCAAATATGAGAAGCGGTGGCTCACGCCTGTAATCCCAGCTCTCAGGGAGGCAGAGGCGGGAGGATAGCTTGAGCCCAGGAGTTCGAGACCTGCCTGGGTAATACAGCGAGACCCCGTTCTCCACAAAAAGGGAAAAAAAAAGAGAAGCCACGGGTGCGATTAGATTTCCTCACCTCTGGTCTGACCCGTTCTCCACCCTGCCATGTTTCCTTGGCTACAGCAGGTCTCTGATGCAATCGGCCTCCAGCAGAGAACACTACTGTAGTAAGTATCAACAGCTGTCAAATTTGTGGCCACCCAGCATGGTTTGAACATCCTTCCTACAACTGGAAGATCTCCCACATGAGTTCCTTCTCCTGAAACGTAGAGGCAAAAGCTCATCCAATCCTCCTTGCAGCTAGAGCTCAGGCATATGGCTTGGCTTTGCCAATCAGAGGAGCAGTGTGACACAGTGGGCACAATCAGGGTAGGCAGCAATGGCAAAGCTTCTAGTGTTGGACCTGCAGGGAGCTGGCACTTCTGTGCTGAGCAATGGTCACAGAGCTGCCTTCACTTGTCATTGCCCAGTGGTGAGGTTTGGGCACTGATCCTGGTTATGCAGGATTCTGCGAAACTGGCTAAAACGGACTCTGGGGCAGGGGCTGCATCTAAGAACCCTGACCTCTGGGCTTCGTGATTACACGCTCAATACATATGCCTGGAGCTATGTACAAAATAAAGGGAGCCTCTGCTCAAAATTTCACTGTGCATCATAAGATACCAGTTGTCATCTATCTATTCAAGTCTTAAGACTTTTTAAAAAATAAATGGTTCTTTTCTATTAAAAATAAGACAATGATGGGACTACTTCACTTTTAACAACATATGCTGAATTATCAAGTGCCTCTTTAAAAAAAAAAAAAAAATCAAGAAGGTGGCAGAGCAAATCCCAGTATCAAAATACTCCTTCACCAAAATCTAACAGCAAAGCAAAGCCGGTTCCAAGCCTCTGCAGCACACAGCAGGTCCTCGTGGCTCTTTGGAAGCAAGAAGCAAGGGAGAAGGAAGTAAACAAATTCCTGAACAATTTCCCTAACAGCTCCCATCTTAGAGAATAACAGAAGGGAAATAGCTGAAGGCAGCCTCCAGAGAATAAGCAGCATTTTCCCCAAAACCTTCATGTCATCCGTTTTTTTTCCAGAGAGGGAAAAACTGCTGTGACTCCCTGCTGGAAGGAAAGCAAGAAATGCTTCCCTGTGGTTACAGATGGTAAATGCTTGAACGTGACAATGTCAAAGGAACAGTCTCCTTAATTGGACAGCACGGAGTGGGAAATAGAAAGACACAGAAGGGCCTTCCTGACCTCTCCCCATCTTCACGAGCAGTCCTTAAGATAGGGCCTAAAATTCATAAACCTAGAAACAGAGGCGGCCTGGGATTTAAAGCGAAAATGTAGCCAACAACAAAACAAAAAAACGCAGGAGACAGAAGGGGAAAAGTGGTAATTTTTTCATTTTTCATAGCAAGTGAACAATAGATATAATTTAAGAGTTGCTAAATCAAGAAATAGAAGGTTATACATAACAAATATACAGAGTTATATGAGTAACCACTGGAAAAACTAAAAGTAGACTCTAAACCGTCCAAAGCACCAGAAGGGAAACAGTGCATGCACACACTCAAATAACAAAAAGGGAAGCAGCATGCCAGAATGTACACCTGTAGTCCCAGCGATTTCGGAGGCCAAGGTGGGAGGATCACTTGAGCCCAGGAGTTCAAGGCCAGCCTGGGCAACATAACAAGACCCCCATCTCTAAAAATAATAACAAAAAAGGAGGAAAATTGGCAACAAAAAAAAAACCCACGAACTAGATGATAATTAGGGCTTAAAATATCTGTGTTAATAGATACAGATGAGACAAATTATTATTATTATTATTGGAAAATGATATGCTACACATCTAGAAAATAAGAGAATCCAAATTGTAAATTATTAGAAAGAATTAGAGTAGTTAGCAAGCTGGCTGACTGCAGAATTTTAAAGTATCTTTTTTCCTATAAACAAGCAAAATGATTGAGAAAACCGCTGGTAAGACCCCACTCACAGTAACTCCTGAAAAGAACAGCACATCTGAACCAGATGTGGGCAGAACCTACATGAAGAAAACTGGAAAGTTCTCCAATGAGGCAAAAAGGAGAAATTAAAAGTAGCACCATGTGCTTGGATTGGAATGTTTCACACTGTAAACCTGGCTCAGGCTTGTAATCCCAACACTTCGGGAGGCCGAGGCAGGCAGATCGTCTGAGGCCAGGAGTTCGAGACCAGCCCAGCCAACAGGGCGAAACTCCGTCTCTATTAAAAATACAAAAATTAGCCACTTGTGGTGGCACATGCCTGTAATCTCAGCTGCTTGGAAGGCTGAGGTATGAAAATTGCTTGAACCCAGGAGTCAGAGGTTACAGTGAGCTGAGATCGCACCACTGCGCCTGGGCAACTAAGCAAGAATCTGTCCAAAAAAAAAACCTGTAGAGTTGTTAACTCCCCCTAAATCAATTCATAAATTTACTGCAAACCAATTAAAATACCAGGAGGATTTGGGAACTTACTTTGGAACTCAGCAAAATGATACTAATAGTAATCTGAAAAAATACATGAGAATTAGCAGGTGTGGCCGTTTGTATTTTCCACATGCTTTTCTGCAGTGTGACCCTTGACTTCCTTCTATCAAGAGGTAGGGCCTATGTCCCCTGCCCTCAAATGCTGGCAGGTCTGTGACTGCTTCAGCCAACTGAGTACAGAGGAAATGACCCCAGGAGACCTGTGAGCCTAGTCTGGAAAAAGCCAGCAGTTTCCATCTGGTGTTCTTGGGATACTTGCTCTGGGGGAAGCAGCCATCACGTAGAAAGTCCAACTACCCTAAGACCACAGTGCTGGAGGAACTACAAGGATACATGTGGCTGCGGCCCCAGCTGCCCGCTGGCCACCACTGCCAGCCATGTGAGTGGGGCGTCTAGGATGCCCCACCCCATCGGGTCCTCAGATGAGTTACAACCCCAGCTGATATCCAAGACGATGACAGGAGACCTCAAGCAAGAATCACCAGCAGAGCCGTTCCAAATTCCTCACCAACAAGATCATAAACAAAATAAAACACCTGTTTTAAACTGCTGAGTTTGAGGATAACTTGTGATGTCACAACAGTAACTGGAATTCCATTTAAAAGGAAGGAAGGGGGCCGTGCACAGTGGCTCACGCCTGTAATCCCAGCACTTTGGGAGGCCGATGCAGGCAGATCACAATGTCAGGAGTTTGAGACCAGCCTGACCAACATGTTGAAACCCCATCTCTACGAAAAATACAAAAATTAGCTGTGCATGGTGATGGGCGCCTGTAATCCCAGGTACTCAGAAGGCTGAGGCAGGAGAATCACTTGAACCCGGGAGGTGGAGCTTGCAGTGAGCCGAGATCACACCACTGCACTCCAGCCTGGGCAACAGAGCAAGACTATATCTAAAAAAAAAAAAAAAGGAAAGAAAGAAGTGAGGAAGGTAAGGAAGGAAGGAAAGGATGGGGAGAGGAAGGGAGGAAGGAAGGGAGGGAGGGAGGAGGAAAGGAGGGAAGGAAGAAACGAAAGCAGTGGGAAGGGGGAAGGAGAGCTGAAGGGGATTGGCTCTATCACATCTTACAACATAATGAATCAAAATCCATTCATAAATTCATTTAACAAATATTGAAGGTCTACAGGTCCACAAGCTAGGCATTAGAGAGACACCGTGTTGTGCAAAATTTTTGTCTTTATGGCATTTAGATTTCAGTGAAAAAGACAAATTTCAGATAGTATTAAGTGCGCTGAAGGAAAATAAAAATCAGGATAAGAGAAAGTTCTCCTTAAAAGAGAGTGCTCAGAGAGGCCTCTTGGAGGCAGCGTTGGTGGAGCTGAGCCAAGGGAGGGCCTGGGTATTCTCACCTACTGCTGTGGGGTCTGCAAACGGTTCAGCCTGTCCTGGGGGCAATCCGAAAAATCTATTTCCATCTAAAAGACCTAGAAACCTCTTGGCTAGGAAATTACTCAATGAACATTCCTACAAACGTTAGCAATACTTCCAAGTATGTTATGACAAAAACGAGATACACAAAAATGTCAGCTCAGTGGGAGCTTATTAAATAAATTACATTATAGTCATTCAATAGAGCACCAGAAGATTTTTTAAAAATTACATGAGCTATATCCACTGACAAACAGTTAGCTACATGAGACGTTGTTAGGTGACAATAAGAAAGGCTGGAACTGTGTGCGCAGTATCTCCTCTTCTGACTCGTAGAGAAAGAAGGTGCCGGGGAGGAGGGAAGGATACCCATCTGCGATCTGGATCCTCCTTTCCTCCTTTCCTCCTTTCCTCGGGGAGCACCTCTGGGGAGAGGAGAGAGACTTGGGTTTTTCATTCGGTCCCTCTCCGTGGCGCCTGAATTTTCTAACAAGATGCTGTACAAGTTTTACTTTTGTCCTTTAAATGCCCACTGGGGTTACCTGGACCAGGAATCAGTGTATGACAGCTTCTCCCCAAAGGAAGAATCAGGGCTACTAAACCAGACAAGGTTGGTTTTGTCTTTTGGTACTCTGTAATTCCAAAAACAACTGAATGGTATTTTTTTAATCAAATAATTTTAGAGAAGAAAGCCCTCTAAACAACAAAGTATTAAACTGTGTTAAAATATTTTCATTCTATTATACGGAAGCCTGCGTGGTCCCACTGCAGCAGCCACCGTGATGAGCAGCACTTTCTGTAAACGCAGCCCTTCCACGCTGCTCAGGGTGACCCACCCCAGTGAGCTGGTTACTCACAGATTCCCAGATCCCCCACCTGCACCGGGCAGGCATACGCCAGATCAGCTCAGAACTAGAAAAGATGGGCACCAGGAAGAAAGGCACCAAGCCCTCCCTAACTCCTCTCTGAGGGTTGCATCCTTCTTTCCCACCTCCTTCCTCCTTACAGAGCCCACTATGCTCTGGGCCCCCACGACCCGGGGGTCAGAGTCAGACACACTTCGGCGCACAAACGGACCCATTCGTTCTTCCTCACCATCTGCGCCCACAACCCCTGTCAAAGCTCCCCCACACCCATCTCTGAATCTCCAGCATGGGTAGGACAGCTTCTTCCCAAAGAAGGGAAATTCCTGGCCAGGCACAGTGCTCACGCTTGTCATCCCAACACTTTGAAAGGCCAAGGTGGGTGGATAGCTTGAGCCAGGAGTTTGAGACCAGTCTGGGCAACATAGCAAGACCTCCTCTCTACGAAAATTAAAATTAAAAAATGAGCCGGGAGTGGTGGCATGCCAGCAGCCCCAGCCACTCGGGAGACTGAGGTGGGAGGATCATTCGAGCCCATGAGATTGAGGCTGCAGTGAGCCGTGATCCGCTACTGCACTCCAGCCTGAGCCGCAGAGAGAGACCCTGTTGGAAGGATCTCTCCAACAGTTATCTCCTGGATAACTGCAATGGGTAAAGTGACAACTTGCTCTGGCTCTCCTAAGCCACAGTGCAGAATGGTTTGGAAACGGCAAAAAGAGTCAATCCCCTTTTCACCAATGATCAAATGAGGCTCAGAGAGATTAAAGAATTAGGCAGTCATTCTTCAGAAGGAAGGAAGGGAGGGAGGGAAGGAGGGAGGTAGGGAGGGAAATTTCTTGTGAAATTCCCAAAGAACAGAGAACATTTTTAAATGTTTCCTTACTCATTGGTTTACTCAGTATTTTCATACCCAAAAAATGTCAACAACCAGTTTTGCCAAGAATAATAAAAACAGATAATGACTCTGAGCCTTTCTTGCAAGATCTCTCAGGGTACACACCTGGCTGACTCCCGCTCATTTCTGTCTCTTCCGCCTTCTCAAATCTCCCCGTCTCCACCACTGTCTCTTTTTCCACGCAAGGCTCTGTCCTCTAAAGTTCTCTCTCCCCTGGCTTCAGCCCCAGGTAGGTGGCCCCCTCGCCCCACATGTGGATTCAGTTCCCCACCTATGGTCCCCATGATTGTTCTTCTCCAAGTCAGGCTCTCATCGCCCACCGCCAGTGTGACCTGGGCACAGTGTGATTGGGCGCAGGATGGGGCAGCCACCTCAGGCCCCAGAGCGCTCCATCCCATGGCCAAAGCGGTGGACACTCTGCCCCGAGACACCTGGGAGTGTATAATGCTCAAGGTAGTCCTTCTTCAAAGCTGATAAGTTTGCCTATGAGCAAATAATCCACTAGTTCCTCTGCAAGGGCAGCCAGTGCATACAGAGCTAGCCTGACTTAGAAAGAACACAGATGTAAAAGATTAGTCTTTCTCACACACTGCCGGTCATGTGTCAGAAATCTACAACAGCCTGTCACCAGCAAACCTGGCTGGCCCCAGCCCCATCTTAGGCCCTTGTGTTAATGCTGGGTCTCTGGCCCAGACTCACCTCCTGTCTGATTAGTTCCCATTGCGCTTTCCAGGGCTCTTTCAGGTCAAGACTTAGATCAATACCACCTTAGGTGACCTGAACTTTGACTCTCCCTCAGGGAGCAGCTACGGGGTTTTAGTGTCTTCTCTCTGACAGCCCAAAGCGCAGATGCCAGCTGCTCCACCTCATTCCCAGGGCTTCTCCACTTCTGTTCTTGTCCTTCCCATCTGCCCTTCGCCATCCACCTCACTCCCAGGGACAAGCTCTGCAGCTGAGGATCCAACCAGGCAGAGGAGGGGTTAGATGCAAACAGTTCTGGTCACAGGCCCCTCTCCCCATCCTCCCCACAAGTGCCACCTGCTGCATCTACATAATTCAGACAGTCCATTCGAGCGACCGCTGCTGGAACCAAGCAGCTGCCTGCCTGGATGACGGAGGGTCCCCAACGGAGACACGGGAGGAGAGGAGTGGTGGGATTGCTTCATACCCACACCCACTTTGTGTTCGCCCTAACAGGCACCGTGGAGCACTCGTTTGGGGCCGAAAAGGAATAAATGACAACTTGTTTACAGGATCCGTGTTGTAAAAATACCTAGTGGGACCTTGTTTCACCACCTGGATCTTTAGGGAGGTGTCCGTTCTCCCCTCAGAGCTCAGCCTGTCCTTACCAAGTCCCTCTGTTTCCCCTCCCTGGGAACTCTCAGGAATTATCCCCAGCCATTACTCCCAGAAACCTGTGCCAACCGCTAACACCAAGCTTGGAGCATCACACTATCAGATACCCGGATAACTGCAATGGGTAAAGTGACAACTTGCTCTAGCTCTCCTAAGCCACAGTGCAGAATGGTTTGGAAACAGCACTAAGAGTTAAGCCCCCTTTTCACCAATGATCAAATGAGGCTCAGAGAGGTTAAAGAATTAGACAGTCAGTCATTCTACAAACTTTTCTTCAACACCCACCTGTGCCAGGGGATGCCGGCCCCTCATAAAATACTGTGGGGGTGGGGTTTCTTGCTCCTGGAAACAAGAAGAGTAGGGGAAATGGAGAGAAAGAGGTGTGAGGGCGCTCAGACAGGAGCAGCCTGTTGTCATGTGATCACTGCCCACGATGCCTAGCAGGCCTCTGAAGCACCCCACAGGAGAACGGCTCTGCTGTTTCCCATGCCTGGGTGCTCCCTCTCCCACTCCAGCATCCCAGCCCACCAGGTAGGATGAGTGATGCCACATGGACTTCCAAAAACGCTTAACCTCTGCAGACCATGGCACAGGCTCCAAGCTGGCCCCCAGCACCCAGGCTCAGTACATGCCTGCCCTCTTCACGACCTCCCAGACCAGCCCGGCCATCCACCCATCCTCTGCACACGTCCCTCCCCAACCTCCCCTCAAACACTTTGCCCAGGTGGGGCTTCCCAGGCAATCTCCAATCTACGGCTGACCTTGAACAACCCGGGTTTGAATTGTATAGGTGCATTTATACGTGGATTTTTTTCAGTCAAAGTTACACCAAGTGTGCCAGCCTCTCCTGACTCCCCTCCCACCTCCTCCTACACTTCCTGCACCTCCTCCTCTACCTTCTCCAGCTCTTCCACCTCTTCCACCTCCTCCACCTCTTCCATCTCCTTCTCCACTTCCTCCACCTCCTCCTCCACCTCCTCCAGCTCTTCTACCTCTTCCACCTCCACCACCTCTTCCACCTCCTCCATGTCCTCCTCCACCACCTCTTCCCCATCCTCTACCTCCTGCTCCACCTCCTCCAGCTCTTCCACCTCTTCAACCTCCTCCACCTCCTCTACCTCTTCCATCTCCTCCCCTACCTCCTCCACCTCCTCCTCCACCTCTTCTACATCCTCCACCTCCACCACCTCTACCACCTCTTCCACTTCCTCCTTCACCTCCTCCTTCACCTCCTACTCCTCCACCTCCTCCACCTCCTCCTCCACCTCATCCTCCTCCACCCCGTCCTCCACCTCCTCCACCTTGTCCTCTACCTCCTCCCCCTCCTCCACCTCCTCCACCTCCTCCACCCCCTCCACCTCGTCCACCTCCTCCACCTCCTCCTCCACCTCCTCCACCTCTTCTTCCACCTCCTCCACTTCTTCCACCTCCTCCACCTCCTCCACCACTTCATCTACCTCCTCCACCTCCTCCTCCACCTCCTCTTCCACCTTCTTTGCCTCCTCCTTCACCTCATCCTCCACCTCCGCCACCTCCTCCTCTATCTCATCTACCTCCTCCACCACCTCCTTTTCCACCTCCTCCTTCACCTCCTCCTCCACCTCCTTTACCTCCTCCTCCACCTCCTCCACCTCATCCTCCACCTCCACCACCTCCTCCTCCACCTCATCTACCTCCTCCTCCACCTCATCTACCTCCTTTAGCTCCTCCTCCATCTCCTCCACCTCATCCTCCACTTCCACCATCTCCTCCTCCTTCCTTGTCCTCCACCTCCTCCTCCACCTCCTCCACCCTCTTCCACCTCCTCCACCTTGTCTTCTACTCTCTCCTCCACTTGGTCCTCCACCTCCTCCTTCACTTCCTCCTCCCTCTTCCACCTCCTCCAACTCCTCTTCCATCTCCTCTACCTCCTCCACCTCTTCCTTCTCTGCCACCCTGACACAGCAAAACCAAGTCCTCCTCTTCCTCCTCCTCCTCAGCCCACTCAATGGGAAGATGACAAAGATGAAGATCTTTATGATGACCCAGTTCCACTTAATGAACAGTAAATATATTTTCTCTTCCTTATGATTTTCTTAATGATATTTTCTTTCCTCCAGTTTATTTTATGGTAAGAATACAGCATATAACACATATACAAACGATGTATTAATCATCTATTTACGTTTCTAGTCAATATGAGGCTATTAGCAGTTATGTTTCGAGGGAGTCAAAAGCTATACGTGAATTTTCAACTGCAGAAGAAGTCAGTGCCCCTGAGCCTGGACCGTTCAAGGGTCAGCTGTACAAAATGAGGACAAGACGTAGTACCCATTCCTCAGGGGTTACTGCTAGGCTTAAATGAGTTGATGTGAAACACTGTTAGAATCGCGTCTGGCAAAAAAGTAAGCACTCATTAGTTCTTGTGATTGATCCAGTTACAGTCTCACATACGGATGACTGTCCCCACCCCACCAGCACTCACCAGAGGAGGCCCTTGGATCTAAACAGTATGGAAGCCACGCCTGCTCCCCTCACCTCACACAGGCCTGTGTACAAGGTGGGCTGAGTCCCCCTGGATTTCTGACTAACCATCTTTGGACCACCAGCAGGTAAACAACCCTCCCCTCCTGTGTCCCCCCAATGCCTCAGCGGCATTCGTTTCCTATTGCTGCTGTAACAAATTGCCACAAACCTGGTGACTTATAGCAACACACAGCTATCATCCTACATTCTGGAGGTGAGAGGTACAAATCAGTCTCACCGGGCTAAATTCCAGGGGTCGCAGGCCGGGCTCCTCCTGGGGGCTCCAGGGGGAAATCTGCTTCCCTGCCTTTCTGGGCTTCCCAAGGCCGCCTGCCTTCCTTGGCTCATAACTCTTTTTTTTTGTTTGTTTGTTTGAGACAGAGCCTTGCTCTGTCGCCCAGGCTAGAGTACAGTGGTGTGATCTCTGCTCACCGCAAGCTCCGCCTCCCAGGTTCAAGCCAATCTCCTGCCTCAGCCTCCCAAGTAGCTGGGACTACAAGCGCCGCCACCACGCCCGGCTAGTTTTTTGTATTTTTAGTAGAGACGGGGTTTCACCGTGTTAACCAGGATGGTCTTGATCTCCTGACCTCATGGTCCCGACCACCTCGGCCTCCCAAAGTGCTGGGATTACAAGCGTGAGCCACCGCAACCGGCCTCCTTGGCTCATAACTCTCTTCCTCTCATAATTCCAGTCGCTGCGTTCATCACCCACCTCCTACTACTGACTCAGATCTTCTGTCTCCCTCTTAGGAGAACCCCCGTGATTACACAGGGCCTGCCTACATAATCCAGGATAGTCTCCCTCTCTCACGATCCTTAACCGAATCACAGCCACGAAGTCCCTTTTTGCCATGTGAGACACAGATTCACAGCTTCTAGGGATTAGGATGTGGGCTCCTCTGGGGGACGACAATTCCGCCTACCACATTGACCTAACCCATATTCAACCTACCCAGCTCTGCTAGCTCTTAGACATGGGGTTAGTCCCAACACCTGGTCCACAGTGGCCAAAACTGGAACTGAATATGACATTTCACATTTGCATCATAAAGATTCTCCAGATGCTGTGTGAAGGGCAGATTGAAAGGACAAGAGCAGAAGTGGAGAAGCCAGTTACGGGGCTTCCAGAATAATCTGGGGAAGAGAGACACAGCAGGCAGAAGTCAGTATTTCTGAAGAAGAATCAGTAGGATGACAAGAGGCTATGTTTGGAAGGACCACTGGTATCTGGCTGGAGGAACTGGGTGAATGGTGGTTCCACTCCTTGAAAACAGGAGAAGACACTTAATTTGGAGAGGAACTGAGCAACTTGGTTGGGGACATCCTGAATTTTAAGTGTCTATGACTTGCCCAAGTGCAGAGGTAAAGTCAGTAATGGGGGGTGTCAGGAGGAGAGAGGTAACAGCTTCAAATGCAGAGACCTGTGTGAGTGACAGAAGTGGCAGGTGGGGCAGAGAGAGGGGAGTCTGGGCCCAGGAATGTCCTCCTGCTAACCAGCTGCAGTGAAGCTCCACTGGCCCCATCTCTCAGTGTCAGCCCTGCCCTTGCTGTGTCCACGGCCAGGGTGTCCCTTGCAGGGGCACTCACTGCACAATCACCATCCCCAGGGAACATGGCCATTTCCCCTTGCTGCTCTGCCAAGGGAGGTCTGTTTGCCCACCATTGAGTGGCAGCACCTGTCTCTTCCCTCTCTGCTATGTTTAACATGTCCCACAGCAACATGGAAACTTGCAGGTGTCTTTATTCTACACACTGTCCGCGGGAAGTTTCAGACCCAATCTTCTAGACCAGAGGTCAACAAACTATGATCCCTGGGACAAATCTGGCCTGCTGCTTTTATAAACAAAGTTATACTGGAACACAGCTATATCCATTCATTTACGAATGGTCTATGGCTGCCTCCACACTATGACAGCAGAGTTGAGTAGTTGCCACAGAAGATCAGATGACCACAAAGCCTAAACACTGATTCTTCTGTATAGAAAAAGTTTGTCTATCTCTGGTATACACATTTTCCTCCCCCCGTGCTATCTTATGGCTCCTCCATCATGGTGGAAGACATGGAGGCCAAGGGGACAGATGGCCAATGTCCAGTCCTTATTCATTCAATCATGTAGAATAGTACAGGGTGCTATGGTGCTATGTCCCTTCTTGGGGACCCAAGAAGCTTCTTCACCTCCAAATCTCTCCACCTGCTCAGAGTCCTTCCTCCCAGACTCAGATGGCTTTCTCCTTCCCCTTCCTTTCCACTCCCTGCTGGAGGGAAACTTCTCTCCCGTCATCTCCTCCATCCTGCCACCTTGGGACTGAAGAATAAAATCATTTTCAGGCCTCCTAGCTTTGCTCTCAGTATATAACAGAAAACCTCTGGAATATGATTCTTTTTGTCTTGCCACAAAGCCTGGTTTTCATGACTGGAGTCTCTCTTGAGACTGAAGAAAGTCAGTGCCGGGACTCAAAGCGGAGTAATGAGGTCTTTGTTCTAGATAGTACCTACTCTTCCCCCAAAGCAATGAACACCCTTGATTTAATGGGTGGGAGAGCTGCAGGGCAATATGATTTACAGAAAGAAAAAAAATGGGTCAATTTAAATTTTCAAAACTATTACTCTTGCAATAACTAGAGTGAGGTCCAAACAGTTTCCACCAGGCTAAGGAAACAGAGATATAGCATGAAACTTGGAAAACTGGGTCAGGACTCAAGAGAGAACCAGCTGGAAATGGGTCCTGCTAATCAGTCTCTGAGACTGTTAGCTGCTCCCCTGGAGTTCTCCTGCTGATGGAGTTCATTTGGGTGGAAGAGGAGAGAAAGACGGCCATTGAAAGCTACGAATAAAAGTTAAGATTAGTTACTGGCAGAGGAAGCAGAGAGAAGAGTCTCAATTCAGCACATGAAGGAGAGAGGCTTTAGAGTGATAAGATGAGCTGCACCTAGGAACCCCCAGAGTCCACAGGTTCCAACAGCAAAAGCAAACAATGGGATCAAAAACCAGGTGACTAAAGGCTACCTGCAGAAATACAGAGGGACCCCAGGTCTCCAGACCCCCATGCCTCACACCAGCACTTACAGCACTAATATGCATTCTCAGGCAGAGGAAAAAATAATGCTGAACTCCCCCAAAAGAAATGAGCCATCAGCCTCTTCTGCTTTCAAACTGAGAAGTCATGCCCCAGAGCGGACACTCTTTATATTAGCCAAGATATGGCAGGAGAGGCAGCTCACCGATGCCCAGTCCAAGCATCCAAAGGTGAGGCCGCCAGCTGACATGCTCTGCCCACATCCAGACAGAGCTAGGCCACTCCCTCATTTGATGGGGAGGTCAGGGACATACAGGAACACATGCCAAGCCCCTTTTAATCAACCGTATAAACGTTAAAGGACAACCAAGGGCCACCAGACTGTTAAGGAAAACCAAAACTATCAAAGATAAAGATTTAGAGCAATACACAGAAAAACTGACCCTGGAGGAAACTACAAAACTTATCTTACTTAATTCCAATTAGTACCCTCAGGTAGAAATGAAAAAAACATGCAACCAAAAGGTAAGACAAATACTAAGAAAAAGTGGCAGAAAATATAAATGATAATTTAAAATACTGTATAAAATAACAAGTTGATCTCACCTGTTCTGTTGCAACCCTGTGCTAAAGTCTCCAGGAGGCTTAGAACCACCACTCAGATCTTCAGCCAAACCAGGATGAAAGGTAACAACTAGCAACTAATGTCAATCCATGGTTGGGTCCAAGACTGACCAGGGGGCAACCTGTGTGGTCAGACTGTTTATACAAAATGTTCAGCATAATGGCCTGCAGTTTTTGTTATTGAACTCATCATGCATCCTGGTTCTAGATACCTGACCAAAGTGGTAGGAAAGACTCCTCCTCCAATGAGCCTGTTGCTCCCAAGGCCAAGAGTCTTGCCAACATCTTAATGATTCACAATCTGAAGACAAAGTGCATCCCATGTGACAGGGAAAGGCTCTGGGAGCAGCACATGGGAAGGCTGGACCTCTCTGGTATTGGCCTGTGTGACCTTCCTCCTCCTGCCCTGCACCATTTCCCTTTCCGAAAGCCTTAGGGCCAGGCAAAGTGGCTCATGCCTGTAATCCCAACACTTTGGGAGGCCGAGGTGGGAGGGTTGCTTGAGGCCAGGAGTTTGAGACCAACCTGGTCAACACAGCAAGAACCCATCTCTACAAAAAATTTAAGAATTAGCTGGGCATGCTCCTGAGTGCCTGTAGTCCCAACTACTCGGGAGGATCGCTTGAGCCTAGGAGTCTGAAGTTGTAGTGAAATGTGATCACACCACTGCACTCCAGCCTGGGTGAGACAGCAAGACCCCGACTCTTAAAAAAAGGAAAGCCTTACCCAAGTATACCCTGGGGAGTCTCAGAGTCCTTTCAACTGTCCAACCCTGTGTCACTGATGTACTTAATGGGTACAATGTTCAGTATTTGGGTGATGGATACCCTAAAAGCCCTGACTTCACCACTATGCGATCTGTGCATGTAACAAAACTATACTTCCACTCCATAAATCTATACAACTGAAAGTAAATAAATAAACATTAAAATTCAATAGGTGGTCCAGAAGATGGAATTAAAGAAATCTCCTGGATTATAAAGCAAAAGGACAGCAGTGGGAACTGTGAGAGAGAAGTTAAGAGACCTGGATGATCAACATAGAAAGTCAACCTGGCCAGGCACAGTGGCTCACGCCTGTAATCCCAGCACTTTGGGAGGCCTAAGGTCAGATCAGGGCCATCCTGGCCAACATGGTGAAACCCCATCTCCACTAAAACACAAAAAATTAGCCAGGCATGGTGGTGGGCACCTGTAGTCCCAGCTACTCAGGAGGCTGAGGCAGGGGAATCGCTTGAACCCAGGAGGCAGCAGTTTCAGTGAACCGAGAGAGATTATGCCACTGAACTCCAGCCTGGCGATGGAGCGAGACTCTGTCTCAAACAACAACAACAACAACAACAACAACAACAAAGTCAGACACCTAACTAACAGGAGTTCCATAAAACAGAAACGAAAGTTGAGGAAATACTCAAGGAACAAACATTTCGGCATTAAAGAAAGAACACAGAGTAGCTCAGACCCATCACTAAGTTCTGCAAAATATCAGAAAATCAAAAACAAAGAGTAGACCCTAGCAGCTTCCAGAAGAGCAAGTTAGGTTACCAGCAAAAGAAGATGAACCAGACTAGCATTAGATGCTTCTTCAGTGATGTCAATTATGAAGACAATGGTGTGTTGCCACCAAAGAAGTAACAACAGAGGGTTGAAATATTTAACTCTGAGGAATAGGGAGGGCAGGAGATGAGGAGTAGGTTTTGCCTTTCATTTGGTACCTTTCCATACTGTCTGAATGTTTATTTCCATGAACATATACTGCTGTTATCATTATCATCATCACCATCATAAAGCACACATATATATGGTTTTATGCAGACACATACATATATATTTTAATACATATATGTATGTTTTATGGTGATGATGCTAACAAATATATGAAAACAATCAGTAATAGATGAAAAGATTATATATGAAAAAGATAACAGAATATGTGAAAAGTACAGTATATAATATATAATATACATTATATGTAATATATATTACTATACGCACACACACATACACACACACATACAGCACTAGTATGTGTTCTCAGGCAGAAGAAAAAGAATGCTGCACTCCCCAAAGAAATGAGCCATCGGCCTCTTCCGCTTTCAAACAGAGCAGTCATACCCCAGAGCAGACACTCTTCATTTTAGGCCAAGATAAGGCAGGAGAGGCAGCTCACCTATGCCGATGCCCAGCCCAAGCATCCAAAGGTGACGCTGTCAGTGACATGCTCTGCCCACGTTGAGACATCAGATAGACCGATAGAGAGATAGAGAAAGACAGAGAGAGACAGAGAGAGAAATGTGCTTTCAGTACCAGGGGAGCATGTCACAGCAGGGCTCTTTCTCCACACAGACACAGTGCTTCTCTACTTCCTTAAACTCTCTTGGATGTCACCCCACTCACCAAGAGGCACGCATCAGGGCCACTGGGAGCAACCATAACTAGAACTTTGGAGTCACTGGATAGGTGCCTTGCTCAGGGGGTTTCAAAGGTTTTTGTTTTCTTCTTTTGTTGTTGTTGTTGTTATTGATGATATGGCAATAAAGCCATAAAGTATCATGAAATGTATATATAATTATACGTACACTTTTTAAACACATTCTCTTTTTTCCAAAGCGAAAGCTGATCTTGGGGAGCAGCTATTGACTATGCTATGACAGACTCACAGCCCTGTTAACCTACTCACGTTTCCTAGGTGTTACTTCCTCTTCTTGAAGAGTCCGCTCTGGGGTGTCTCATACCCTCTCAAGGCACCAAAGACGGGGCAGGCGCAGAGAGAAGACCTGGGTGTCACCAATGCTGGATTTAATGAATTGGCAGGTGCAAAGCAGATGCTATGTTCCTCTGCTTTTTTCTGACAGTGGGTCAGAAATCAGTTTCTAAAAACATAGTATCCCTTTGTAAATGGTAGAAAAGAACTCGGGTATAATTGAAAAAAGATATGGTTTTTTTAAAAATCAAGAGACTGATGAGGACATGCTCACTGTGGCTAAGTTGCTTATTAACATGTTAAGTAGGTATCATTATCATAATCCTTTCAAATTCTGCTGAGGGTTCCAAAAATGTCTTTCAAAATCACTATCCATATTCACTATCAAAGCCATTATCTGTAATTTCTCATTACAGATGAGAAGCCAGCACATCTCTTATAATTAGTTAACTTCGAGGTTTACTTTTCAAATGAAAATTTGCTTTTTCATGAGGTTCCACATGTTCTCTGTTTTCTCTGCAAAAGAGTGAGCTTAAACTTTATGGATTTATTTTAGAACAAATAACTTGAATGTTTATGTAATAATTATGTCATAGGCTCTAGTAGCTGGGATGCAAAAGAAGTAGTTTGTTTACATTTATTATACCCTAAATACTTGACTCACCAGCACCCCTTCCTCCCCCGCAAATGCCAGTGTTTTAACATCCTCCATTCCCGTGGGCTGCCTGCATCACCCTCCATCTCACTGTACCATGTCCTTCAGGTAAATTATGACACTTTTATCAGCAGTTGGAAGTGGAGCTAAGAGCAGTCCAAGCTTATAAACTGAAACGACAATTCCAGAACATGATAGCAAAAATGGGGAGACGTTGGTCAAAGTGTGCACGTTTTCAGTTAAAAGATGAATCTGTACTGGGGTTCTAATGTACAGCCTGGCAAGTACAGTTAATAATACTGTCTTGTATACCTGAAGTCTGTTAAGGGAGTAGATTGTAAAGGTTCACACACACACACAGAGGTAACTATGTCAGGTGATGGATACGTTAGTTAGCTTGATTGTGGGAATCACTACACAGGTCTACTTACATCAAAACACCATACTGTATACCTTAGACATACACCTTAAATATGACAAATTTTTTGTCAATCATCACACCTCAATAAAACAGGGGAAAGGCCGGGCGTGGTGGCTCACGCCTGTAATCCCAACATTTTGGGAGGCCACGGTGGGCAGATCACAAGGTCAGGAGTTCGAGACCAGCCTGGCCAACATGGTGAAACCCCGTCTCTACAAAAATACAAAAATTAGCTGAGCATGATGGCACCCAGCTACTCAGGAGGCTGAGACAGGAGAATCACTTGAACCAGGGAGGCAGAGGTTGCAGTGAGCCGAGACCACACCATTGCACTCTAGCTGGGGTGACAGAGTGAAACTCCGTCTCAAAAAAAAAAAAAATTGGGGAAAAAATTTTAAATGCCTAAATGCAGGAATAGAATTCAGGTAGGCCTGAAGCCCAGGCACACCAGTGGACAGTGGGCCTGGGAACCGCACCTTAGATTCACCTGCCTCCGGAGAGCAAGGCTGGGCCGCGCCTGGCCAACACACAGGCAGGCATGTAGCCGGAGCTCCAGAAAAGCTCAGAGGAGCCACTGCGTATCCCACCTCCGCACAAAGGCAGAGTAGGGTTCTCAAAGGCCCTGAGAGGACCCCATCCCCTCATCAGGCACTGCTCCCAGCAGCACGTGCCTACGGGGAACCAAGGAGGGCGAGGTCCTGGGGACTTGGAGGAAGCCCTGCTCTAGCCTTTGCTGTCTGTCAACATCCCTCCTTCCATGACTATCATCCTGAGAAGAGCTCTGTAATGACAACAGAAAAACCAACCACGTGGTTTAAACTCACTATCAAACATGGAAACAACAGAGTCTGAAGAAACCATCTTGGTCTTATTATAATTTCTTTACTCTTCAACAAAACTATCAGATACAGTACTTTTGACCTTCTCAAAATTCCAGTTCAAAATTCCCCCAAATAAAAAGGTGAAATACAAAGAGAAAAAAATTTCTTTCACACACTCAAATTATGTAGACCCCGGCATCATGTTCAAGGTCTGTTTTCTTTTGAAGAATTATTTTTAAAGGAACCAGGGCAGGGATTCTTCCTGTGGGGCTACAGAGCAGAAGATGGCAAGGAGGGGGCGGTGACAGTATAAAGAAACCATTTGGCTTGAGCAAGGGGGACTGTGATCACAGCTGTCATTTAGTCTGGTACTAACAGAAAACACAGATTAAAATAGATTGTTAAAGAGGAAAGTGTAACTGCTGGAAGAATGGAGACGCACGGGAGATAGTGGCTGGAGTTCATGAATACACATTTTTCAAAAGAAGACATACAAATGGCAAACAGGGATATGAAAAAATGCTCAACATAACTACTCATCAGAAAATGCAAATCTAAACCACAATGAGATATCATCTCACACCTCTTAGAAAGTCTATTCTCAAAAAGACAAAAGACAGCAAGTGTTGGCAAAGATATGGAGAAAGGGGAACAATTTCTTTGCTGGTGGGAAGGTAAGTTAGTACAGCCATTACGGAAAACAGTACTAAAGCTCCTTTAAAACTTAAAAATAGAACTGTCCCATGCAGCAATTCTACCTTTGGGTATAAAACCAAAGGACATGAAAACAGTATGAATGAAGAGATATCTGCACCCCCATGTTCTAAAATGAATTCATAAATCCATATATATATACATACATACATAGGAGAGAACGGGAAAGCTCTTCCTACAGTAGAATAACAATTAATAAATGTAGAAGGAATGGGCCAGGCACGGTGGCTCACGCCTGTAGAGATTCCCCCAGGTCACTGCATCCCTTGTACATCAAGGTTTCTTTCATGGCAGATGCCACGTCAGTTTTCTCTCCATGTATCAGAACGACAACTCACTCCTTGCATGACAACGGAGTGGAAATGCAGGGAGACCTCAATGACATTTTACTCAGCTGACAAGGAATAGACAAACTGCCTTGTCCCAGGAGTCTATGAAAACTAGAAACACGGCCAGGCGCAGTGGCTCACGCCTGTAATCCCAGCACTTTGGAAGGCCAAGGCGGGCGGATGACGAGATCAGGAGATCGAGACCATCCTGGCTAACACGGTGAAACCCTGTCTCTACTAAAAATGCAAAAAAATTAGCCAGGCGTGGTGACGGGCGCCCGTAGTCCCAGCTACTCGAGAGGCTGAGGCAGGAGAATGGCGTGAACCCGGGAGGTGGAGCTTGCAGCAAGCCGAGATCGTGCCACTGCACTCCAGCCTGGGCAACAGAGCGAGACTCCATCTCAAAAATAATAATAATAATAATAAAATAAATAATGTAGAAGGAGTGGAAACAGAAAGTTATGACTTGGCAACCATCATAGAGGAGGCTGGTTCAGATGGCAATCATCAACAGATGTGAAGTTGAAAGACAGAAGTTTGACCAGAAACAGGATTCTGGCATAATCTGAGACTTCCTCACACAAACTATAATCAAAGAGGAAATGGTGAATTTAAAATAACAACACCTGGCGGACAGCAATATCATTAAGTGATCAAGGTGAATACCACCAGTGGTGGGAAGGCTAACATCAATGCCTCCGATGCAATGCATTGAGAAAAGCAGGGCATCATCTTTGGGATTGTCCTGCCAAGAATGCATGAGCTGAGTCTGGCCATGAGGATAAATCAGATGGATCCAGGTTCAGGGTCATCCTACAGAATGCAAGGCCTGTGCCCTTCAAAACTGTGGAAAACGTGACACAGAGAGGAAGGCTGAGGAGAATGAAGGCACACGAGAAGTGCTCATGCTTCTGGGCAGGACCCTGGACCAGAGAGGAAAAAGAAACACTATTTGGGCAGGTGATGAAATTGGAATGGGGTCTACAGATTGGATAACAATATTCTTCCAATGTCGATTTCCTAATTTGGAGAGGCTTATGATGAGTACATAAAGAGCAGCCATGAGTGGTGAGAATATACACTGAGTTTCTGGGGGGTGAAGCAGCGTCATATCCACAACTTTCTCCCAAAACACTGAGAAAAAACTAATGATAATTGAGATCTTTTTTACCTTGAGAAAGAGAATGTGCACAAGCTCAAGCCATGGGGTGCATGCAATTAAATGTTTACAACTTGGGGATTTAAGAGAAGAGACACAGGAATTCTTGGTACTGTGGTGTAACTTTTCTATAAGTTAGAAATTATTTCAAAACATTTCCAGAAAACAATATTAAGAGAGAGTTTCATTGTTTTTCAGCATAGAATTTGGCTATGAGCATTCCAGTGCACCATATCTTCAAATGACTAGGACTTTTTACCTGATGCCCAAGGGAGGGTTCTGTGTGTGTGTGTGTTTTGTTGTTGGGGGAGTTTTTTTTTTTTTTTGGTGTTTTTTGTTTTGTCTTGTTTTTGAGATAGGGTGTCTCTCTGTTACCCGGACTGGAATGCAGCAGTGCAATCTCAGCTCGCTGTAGTCTCAACCTCCCAGACTCAGGTGATCCTCCCACCTCCGCCTCCCGAGTAGCTGGAACTACAGCCGTGTGCCACCATGTCCAGCTAATTTTTCGTATTTTCAGTAGAAATGGGCCATGTTGTCCAGGCTGGTCTTCAACTCCTGGCTTATGTGATCCACCCACATCAGCCTCCCAAACTGCTGAGATTACAGGCGTGAGCCACCACACTCTGTCAGGTTTTTTTTTTTTTTTTTTTTTCTTATCTTTAAAATCCAAAGACTTGGCAGTGGCTCACGCCTGTAATCCCAGCACTTTGGGAGGCTGAGGTGGGCGGATCACGAGGTCAGGAGATCGAGACCATCCTGGCTAACACGGTGAAACCCCGTCTCTACCAAAAATACAAATTAGCCGGCCGTGGTGGGGGCGCCTGTAGTCCCAACTACTCGGGAGGCTGAGGCAGGAGAATGGCGTGAACCCGGTGATTTGTTTTGCTAAGACCAGCCGAGTGGGCATAAAAGAACCAGCGAGTAGGCAAGGCTAAAAGCAAAACTGCAAATTTATTCTTTGGTCATCTAGCCTCAGGGACCGGAGCTGGGGGAAGGGGGGGCGGTTTCTAATACAGTCCCGACAAGAGTGGGGGCTGAGAAAGCCCGCCCCGGGCGCATCTGCTGGGAGCGACTTTTCTAGGAGTGGAAGGGCAATAGGCGGGGCACGGGCATGTTGCGGGGGGGGGGGGGGTGCTCCGCAGGTGCCACCAGGTAAATCTTGGTCTCCTCGGATTGACATCACCTGGTGCATGCCTGATTAATCTGCACCTTCCCGGGCGTCAGCTGCATTCTCGCACACATGGGAAGAGTTGGTGGTGAAGAAGAACCAGGAAGTGCACCATCCTGCCTCCCTTCGTCCAAACACTGGGGAGGCGGAGCTTGCAGTGAGCCAAGATCGCGCCACTGCACTCCAGCTTGGGCAACAGAGCAAGACTCTGTCTCAAAAAAAAAAAAGAAAAAAAAAATCGAAAGACTTGGAACCAACCCAAATGTACATCAATGATAGACTGGATTAAGAAAATACGGCACATATACACCATGGAATATTATGCAGCCATAAAAAAGAATGAGTTCGTAGGGACATGGATTTGTAGGGACATGGATGCAGCTGGAAACCATCATTCTCAGCAAACTATCACTGGGACAAAAAATCAAACACCGCATGTTCTCACTCATAGGCGGGAAGTGAACAATGAGAACACTTGGACACAGGGAGGGGAACATCACACACTGGGGCCTGTGGTGGGGCTGGGGGAGTGGGGAGGGACAGCATTAGGAGATACACCTAATGTAAATGACGAGTTAATGGGTGCAACACACCAACATGGCACATGTGTATACATATGTAACAAACCTGCACATTGTGCACATGTACCCTAGAACTTAAAGTATAATAAACAATAAATAAATAAAATTCAATATTTTACAGGGAAACATGTCAATGCTGACTATTCTCCATTGATTTCTCCCAGTTACACAATGCATCCTTTCAAACCTTCTTTTATTTTAGGAAAGTTTTCTTGCATTATAGTTCTAAATATTTATGCTATTCTATTGCTTTGTTTTTCTGTCCCGGGACACTAATTATACATATATTGGACCTCCTTTGCCTGTGTCCTACATTCCTTTAATTCACTTTATTCCCTTCTTTTTTTATTATTTTTCTCCTTTTCATCCTCTATTTTTATTTCCATGCTTCCTAAGAATATTTGCTCCTGTGTTCCTTCTAATTTAGTCTTCATTTTTGAAACTCATTTTTTCCAAACTCTTTCCTGACATCTTTCTGTTCTCCTTTCATAATTTCCTGTTATCTAGCCATATCTTTTGTAGTTTTTACAATTTCTGATTCAGGATGGGAGCAGTCATTCGTGCCTATAATCCCAGCACTTTGGGAGGCCAAGGTGGGTTGACTACCTGAGGTCAGGAGTTGGAGACCGGCCTGGCTAACATAGCAAAACCACATCTCTACTAAAAACACAAAAATTAGCTGGGTGTGGTGGAATGCACCTGAAATCCCACTACTTGGGAGGCTGAGGCTGAGGCAGGAGAATCACTTGAACCCGGGAGGCAGAGGATGCAGTCAGCCAAGATCAATAGCCTGAGCAACACAGTGAGACTCTGCCTCAGAAATAAAGAAATAAAAATAAACAAACAAATAAATAAGTAAAATAAAGTTTGATTCATACTACTCTTACGAAACTTTATTTTCTTTTAGCTTATATTGAAATATTAATTTATAATTTTTCTGGTGTGCTCTCATTTTCAGTAGTACCACTATGTTCATTTTCATCACGTTTTCATTGAATAAATGTTGCATGAGTGGGATCGTATTCCTTTTTTGCTGTCCGTGATTAAATGAGGAGGAAGTTCCTAATAGAACAGGAAAGTTCCTAATGAAGGGATGGACTAGAATAGCTTTCCCAGCTTTCCCACTTGGTTCTACTGATCTGTGAAAGACTCAAAATAGGAATTCTCCATGTATCCACTTGTTTCCCAGCATCAAGTCCAGAACCTTTGTAAAGCTCAGAAAGATCTCTTGCCTTTCGTCCTTTGCTCCAGCTCTAGAACTTCTAAGTCTTTCTTTTCCAAGGCTATAAGCTCTCAGCTTTTGATGCTATCTTTCACTGTTAAAGCAGTTTTTGAGATCTTTTTCCTTGGGGGTCCGCCTCCACACCTCCACCCTCTGAACTTATTTTCTCTTGCCATCTGTCTTCTGCTCAACTTGGTGTATATTTCCAGTAATTTCTGCTCAAGGTGAGGTGCTGCCCTTCTAGAAGGGAGGAATTACTGCACGTTTCTAAGATTCTCCAAGGCCTGTGCCACCACATCGATGCTGATTCTCCCACATCCACACACAGTTGGTTGCTCTCACCTGTCGCCAGAAGCCTGGGAGTCCCTTCCCAGTTTTGCCAGTTGCTCTCAGGTCTGTCCACCAGACTTCCATCCTACTTTTGGGGGTGAGCAGCTCATGGTAGTTTTTGGGTTCCACCACCTGTCAATAGTTCCTTTCATTTCCCATCACTCCCCTGAGGCCACTGCGGCTCTTCTCCAGGTCCTTCGGATGCTGGTGGTTTGGGCACACCCACCCAGTCCTGGGAATGGGGGAGGCGAGAGAGTCCCCATCACTTTTGTTGACACATCCTCTTTGGGCTTTATCTATGGCTGTCTTGCTGACTGGTTTAGCTTCCAGGAGGAGTTCAGGGGAGATTGAAAAACTACTTTGCCACCATGAATACATCCCCATAAAACATATTCTGAAGGGCATAAAATAAGGAACAAAGAAATGAAGAGACATACTCTTTTTCTGAATTGGAAGATTTAATATGATAAAACTGTCAGTACTCCCAAAATTGATGCATTATATTAAAAGTTTTAAAATTTTCTATCTGGCAAGACACCAAAAATTAAGTAAAATGAGAAAATATTTGCAACACATAATAAAGTATCCATGGAAATCCAGATCCAAAGAAATATCTTTCTGCCCCTATTAAATTAATAAAAATGCTCAGCATTGCTAATATCCCACGCTGCAAGAGGACAGGAAAAGGGGCACACACTGTAGGTGTCTGTGGGTGGAAGTGCCTACATTCTTCTGTGAAAATTAATCCAGAAATAGCTAACAAAACTCCCAATTTGAATACTCGTTGACTAACAATTCCACTTTGGGGAGTCTATCCTCAAAATAAAAAAGCAGCGGCATCTCAGGCTGGACAAGCAGCATTGTTTGTAGACACATAGAACCGGCAGAGATTATTCTCAGCAGGAGACTAACTGAATAACTTGTAATAATTCATACTTTGGACTATTCCACAGCCATTAAAAATAATGTGTTAGAAAAATAATAATAATGAGTTATGGCTGGGAATATTCGTTATACATTAAATTTTCAAGTTACAGAGTAATATGGGTGATATAATGTCATTTTTGTAAATTGTTTTTAAAAAGAAAAGAAACATTTTCCATACACATATATATACATTGTAATACATTTTATGATTGTACAGGAAAGCGTGGAAGGACTACATTAAACAACACTGGTAATACCGGTGGTATATGGGTAGAGAATTGGGGTAGACAAAAGCTATATATATATTGTGTGTGTGTGTGTGTGTGTGTGTGTGTGTGTGTGTATTTTTTTTTTTGAGATGGAGTTTCACTCTTGTCCTCCAGGCTGGAGTGCAAAGGCATGATCTTGGCTCACTGCAACCTCCGCCTCCTGGGCTCAAGTGATTCTCCTGCTTCAGCCTCTCAAGTAGCTGGGATTACAGGCACTCACCATTACACTTGGCTAATTTTTGTATTTTTAGTAGAGACAGGGTTTCACCATGTTGGCCAGGCTGGTCTCCAACTCCTGACCTCAGGTGGTCCACCCGCCTCAGTCTCCCAAAGTGTTGGGATTACAGGCGTGAGCCACCATGCCCAGCCACTTTTTTATTTTCAGTTATTTTTACTTTTTATATATTACTTTCAGAGTATGAAAAAAATCCAGTGGAGTTGCTTTTTAAAGGAAAAATACACACACACACACACAGAGTCAGCTCACAATGGCTATGTCTTTATCAACATATGTAACTGGTTATGTGGATAACTCACAATGTACCTGTTTGCCCCTGAGTTCTGGGCATTGATAAAATCTCCAAGAGAAATAACAAACTACTCTATTAAAGGATAACTATTCAAGACCTCCATCCAGCTCTCTCAGTCTTCTAAACTATGAACACAGCTCATTACCTCTCAAAATGGGCAGGACGTCTATCCACAAGGGAACTGATCCACCTGCTGACTCACTGGCTGGCACAGCCCAGCACAAGAAAACCATCTGCAGGGGTACTCAAACAACGGAAACTGCACAGCTCTGTGTTCATCACAGACCTCCGGCCAGGCCTGCCACCCACTCCTCTCTCCAACCTTGCCGAGTCCTCCCTTTCAACCTTAAACTTCTTCAACTTGGTCCAACGGAATGGCTCCTTAAATTTCTCTTGTATCTTCACCTTTCCAGGCATGTTTTATGCTTTTCCTAATAAACAGAGAGCCTCCTTGCTGAAGTGGACCCCTTTACCAGCATGCTTTATTTCACCCTCTTCTGCCTAATTAACGGTTAGCAGGAGTTTGGCCTCTACAAAGTCAGAGCAACTAAGTTCAAAGCTACTTCGTAGCTGAGTGACCTTGGGTAAGTCACTCATCCCTCTTCCCCTCAGTTTACTCAGCAGAAGCACCAAGATTTCTTAAGGCTTTGGCTCAGAACAGAGTCAGGCTCAGTTCTGCTGTGTTCCACTGGCTAAGGCAAATCAGAGGCCCAGTCCAAACTCAAGCAGAGGGAACCACACAAAACCCTGAACACCAGCAGGCAGAGGCCACCAGAGTAATGGTCTATTACACACACAATAAGTAAGTGCTCACTAAGCATGGGCTGTCTGTCTTAGCTAACAATTTTGTTTCTTAAATCTAGGAGAGTTGTTTTTACAATGGGTTTTCACCATGTGCAAACCAAAGAGAGGGCCTAGAAAGCCGTATGTTGCTAAAGAGCACATAGGTCTCATTTTAGAAGATTTAGAGAAACCAGAGGGAAGCCTTAAGCCCCGCAGTGTGGATTTCTGTATGAAGCCAGCCCAGCTGCCATTCTTTTTTTTTTTTTGAGACAGAGTCTCGCTCTGTCGCCCAGGCTGGAGTGCAGTGGCCGGATCTCCACTCACTGCAAGCTCCGCCTCCCGGGTTTATGCCATTCTCCTGCCTCAGCCTCCCCAGTAGCTGGGACTACATGCGCCCGCCACCTCGCCCAGCTAGTTTTTTGTATTTTTTTTAGTAGAGACGGAGTTTCACCGTGTTAGCCAGGATGGTCTCGATCTCCTGACCTCGCGATCCGCCCGTCTCGGCCTCCCAAAGTGCTGGGATTACAGGCTTGAGCCACCGCGCCCGGCCCTGGCTGCCTTTCTTAAATGAAGAACAACCTTGGCAAGGCAGTTGCACCAATCTCAGCAGGCAGGCATATATATGGCAATGGGTCAGCGTTTCCCACTCACAACCATGTTAACATGCAAACCTGTCTCAATACAGCAGGAACCAATCATCATTTCTGCAAAAGGGTTGCAGACAACAGGTGAAAAATGGTATACACTGTAGCATACTGAAAGAACTTTCAAGGTGCTTGCAGCAAAGTAAGTTTGAAGACAGAAAAGAAGCCCATGAAAAAATAGGCGGGTGGGAGATGGAGGACCCAGGACAGAAGTCATCTTATAATCTCCAAAATGTAAGCAGAGTGTGCTGTATTCACTGCTGATCTCCAGAGCATAGAGGAATGTCCATATCTAGGAGAACTGTATGGAATTACTCTGAATCATAAGAAGTTAGAACAGGTTATAGGCCGGGCACAGTGGCTCAAGCTTATAATCTCAGTGCTTTGGGAGGCCAAGGCAGGAGCATCCCTTGAATCCAGCCTGGGCAACATAATGAGACCCCATCTCTTTAAAAAAAAAAAAAATGTTTTTAATATTAGCCAGGCATGGTGGTACACACCTGCAGTCCTAGCTACTTGCGAGGCAGAGGCAGGAGGATCGCTGCAGCCCAGGAGTTGCAGGGTGCAGTGAGCTATGACAGTGCCACTGCACTCCAGCCTGGGCAGAACAGCGAGATCCTGCCTCTTAAGGCAAAAAAAGAAAAATAAGTTAGAGATGTTGAAGAGAATAACACTGCAAATGCAAACTGAATTAACTGTTTACACATTTATTTAACTCTTTAAACTAAAATGTGGGGGATGTGCACTTTTCACATAAATAAGCTTTTCTACTGCGTCCAATTAATGTTTTCCCCTTTAGGTTTATTATTAAGAGGCAGTTCTCTCTCCACACCCTTGGGAACCCAAGGCTAAACCAGGAAGGGGGGGCTCAGGGAGGAGCCAGCAAGTGGAGCTGATTCACCAGTCTGCCACCTGTAGGCTGGTTCCAGCAGACTTTAACCTCAATGCCCGCTAGACAGACATGAAAACAATGCATATTAAATAATGGTACAAACTGAGCAACAGATATGTGAAAACTATATAGAGAGGGACATTTAAATCATGGCTCCCGTGTGCTTGCCTCCAACCTCCTCTCTTTTATTTGAACACTCCCAGCTGTGACCACACAGTCTGTTGTTCCTATTGAGCTCTCCAAGGCTCACCCTTGATCTGAAATAAGCTTTGAAAGTTAATACCCCCATTAGGATGAACAACCACACCTGTATCGATCGAGGTGTTCCAGAGGCAATTTTGCTCAGATCTTACGGTAACAGCCATGCAATGAACTTAAAGAACAAAGACTATTATGAAAAAACAAATAAGCAAGGCTGGACGAATTTTTTCAAATTTTAAAACTCAAGAACAAATAGCAAACATTAGTTATAAAGGACTGGTTTGGATTTCTGTAGATGGAATTAAAACATACTGAGTTTACAAGCCTATGCGATGTATTTCAGCACGATACACCAAATGCAGTTACAGATGTCAAGAGTTCTCAGAACAAGTGCCTCTCTTCATAAATATCTGCTCTGCATATGTATCTCTCCCATTCCCATAACGTCCATTCTTTTTTAATATAGGGAAAAAAACAACTTGCATCAAAATGCTACAAAATGCCAAAAATTAACTCTTGGGGACAGTCACTTTAATAGAGATGTCCTGGTGTCTTTCTCTTATGGAGATTTGTTCATCACTGTCTTCTCTGATTTGGTGGTTAAGAGTCTGAAAATCGGTCATCCTTAAGGTCTGGAGCTCAGAAAGCAGCCACGGCCCCCGCACCGTGCCCGCCCCCCGCCCCCTCCCCAAGGCCCCTGCCCCAGGATGCCGGATGCGGGTCGCCTGCCCAGTCCCGCTGCCCACAAACCACGCTGTTCTGGGCGGACGCGGGAAACCAGAAGTCCCCGAAGCCAAGTCGACGAGTGACCACAGGGGTTGGCCGGTCCCCGATAGCCGGACTGACCCAAAACCCGACGGAACGCGCCCCGCGCCCACCCCCTCACACCCCGGGCCAGGGCAGCCGCGAAGGCAAGAGGCGCGCCCACACGCTGCTCTGCTCCGGGTTCGGAGTCCACCTCCTCGCCTCGGCCTCCGCCGCTCGGCTGGCGAGGTCGTGTCCCCGGCGCGCGCGGTCCCCGGCGCTCCCTCCGGCCGCTGCGGGCTCGGAGGACGGCGGGCGCCTGGCTGCTGTTTCCTCTAAGAAAAGTAACTCCGGGAATCAGCGCAATAGGAGCGGGAACGCGATGCTCTGAGAGCGGCGAGCCGGGCCCTGGAGTTATTCTGCTCGGAGTTTCGAACTGCGCCCCGCGCTGCAGCTGCTCGGCCCCGGCGTTGGCACCCGGAACTTGCCGCCCGCGGTGGCGTCCCGGCGGCTGCAGCGCCTCGTTCCCCCGGCCCGCGCAGTACCCGGAGCCCGTCCCCGTCTGGCCGCGGACACTCACCGAGAAGCCTGCCCAGAAGGGGCAGGAGTGGCGGACGCGGGCCGAGGTGGTGAGCGCCAGCGCGGCGAAGCTGACTGCCACGATGAGGCATCCGAGCGCCATCTGCGTGGCCCCGAGCGCCAGCACGATGCGGGAGCGGCCCGGGCACTCGCGCAGGCGGGACAGGCTGCGGGGCAGCGCGGCGGGACGCGGCGCTCTGGAGCCGCCGGCCGGAGGCATCGCGCCGGGCGCCCGCACGCCTCGCCCGCTCTCGCCCGGCCCGGCGCGCGCCGCCGCCGCCGCCGCCTCTCCTCACAGAGGGTCCGAGGCAAGTTGCGCCGGGTGCGGGGACGGCCTCCC
>NC_045439.1:156403910-156476191 GCF_002776525.5 Piliocolobus tephrosceles
CCCCCGCCCGCCCCGCGCGCTCCCCGGCCCGAGCGCGGGCGCGAGCCGCCGCTGCTGCCGTACCGGGCGCGAGCCGCCGCCGTCCCCGGGCGCGAGCCCCGCCGCCGTGCGATGGGCCCCAGCTGGGGCCGGAGCGGGAGCCGGGAGCCGGGCAGGAAAGGCGCAGGTGCGGTCCTCGCGGCCCAGCCTCCGCGCTCACGCCTAGCGCCCTGGCTGCAGCGGGTCTGCGGAAGGAGAGCGGGGGCGGCAGCGCATCAAGGGCAAGGGCACCAGCCTCCGCGGCGGAGCCCTAGGTCGGCGGCGCGGAGGCGCCCGGGAGCCGGGCGGCGGGCCGGCCGAGCCCTCAGAGCCTGGGGCCGGCTCGGGATGGGCGCGCGGGGCGCTGAGGACGGGGAGACGGGCTGGGAGCAGACAGGAGGGAAATTCCGAGCGCTGGGCCGCAGGTGTGGCGGACAGGAGCGTCTCTCGAATGCAGAAATCCAAGATCCAAGATGCCGCTTTTCTGCAGTTCGAGAATCCCAAGCCATCCGCCGAGAACTCAGCTCCGGAGGACATTGAGAACATTGCCAGGATGCATACGATGTCTCTTACCCACCTTTGGTTTGCATGCTTTTGATACAAGTTAAAAGTTTGGGCTTTAAAAAAAATTGCACGAAACGAATTTAAATGCGCAATATCATTAATAATCGATTAAACCATCTCCACTCCCTCTTGCCAGCATAGAGTTTAAAATATCTAAGTACTGGCTCCTTTGGAATACCAGGAAAACCTGCAGGTTTTAATTGCCATAATTCCTTTGTGGCCCTGTCGATAAGCCACCTTTAAGACTCTGCTTGTGTTGAAAAGGGCTGCATTGACAGATTAAGAGATCCACCAGCGTTAGGGAGTCTGAAGGGAGCAGACATGAAAAGGCAAAGTTCAGAGTAATAAAGGGAAACGGCCGGTCATTTCCTGAGACCATTCTTCCGTGGCTTTCTGGCAGACCTTACTGTTGGATGAGAAACGCTGGAGAGTGTCGTCCCAAAATATCTCAGTTGCTGGTGCTTGAAATTTCACCGTTAGAGATATTGATTCCTTTGGGGCTTGACGATCCTCTATTAAAATGCAAATTCCCCTTGAAGGGGCTATAGCTCAAGCCTTTATCAGCCAACACCTTAGCAGGGATGGGATTTATTTTCCAATTTAACGAGATGGCCAAGGGATGAACAGGGGGTAGGGAATTCCACAGATAAAGTGGCTGATCTAAAAATGCTGGCCCGTGGCCAAACGCTGCCTTCTCCCCCCAGTTCTTATCTGTAACAGGACTAAGCCTCTGGCCAGCATTGTTTAGAGCACTCCAGTGCAAATTCCAATTTCCTGGAGATATTTTCTGCCTAGAAGTTCGTAGTGCAGCACTTTTTAAGAGCTTGAAACAATACAAGGCATGACCCTGGAGTGGCAGGAAGTTAAGTTCGCATTGTGATCATCTCCCCCATTCATTCATTCATTCATCCATTCATTCATTCATTCATTCCTCCAACGAAAGTTCATAAAGAGCTCTCTAATCAAAAGGCTTTTTTTTTTTACGTTCTTAGGGTACATCAGTGAACAAAACAGACAAAAATCCCTGCTTTTAAGGGACTCAGAGAGGAACAGACAATAGCCTAACAAATTAGTGAATTACATTGTATTGACATTGTATGCTATTCAAAAAATAGTATACACCCACTATGTGCCAGGCACTGAAGATCGAAGAATGAGTTGCAAGTCCCCTGTGCTCAGGGAACTTTTGGTCTACTGGGAAGACTGCCCGCACACTGAGTTCAGTGTTATGGAGAGTACTACACAGTTCCCCCTCAATCCCCCCTCCCCCCGCCAGAAAAACAGAATCAGATGATAAGGAGATTTGAAAAGAGCTTTCTGACCACAATACCAAAAAATGGGTTGAGGGGTGCCCAAGTGAAAGAGTGTTCCGAGGCTGTTACTATCTGCTGGCAAGAGGTGATAGTGTTTTGGATTAAGGTAGGGATAGTGGAGAAGTTGAGAACTGGGTGTGTTTGGGAGATGTTTAGGAGGTGTCAGTGATGAATTAAATAGAGAGGGGAGCCAGTTGGTGACCTCCAGTGATCTCCCATTTATGATTGAGAGATGCTTCCAAAATATATGTGAATTGATTTGTTTTATTTATTTATTTTGAAAGGTATGGAAAGAAAGCTCCAAGCAGCACAGCAGGAGATTTTGGTGAAGGTGGGTTAGGAGAGGGATCTACCTTCGCTGTAAAATTTCGTTTGCATCTAGAGAAAGACACTGATCTAGAAATTAAAATTACTTCTCATTTCTGTTGATAAAAAAGCAGTTCTATTGATACAAGAAAAACTTAAGACAAATTTAACAGAGTTTACTTAAACAATGAACAATTCATGAATAAGGCAGCCTTCAGAATCATAAGAGGTTCAGAGAACTCCACTCTGCCATGTGGGCAGTATGGACAGAAAAAGATTGAAGAAAGTAGAAATGAGGAACAAAATGCAGATTAGTTGTTTCAAAGTTACTTTCCTTGTAATGGTTAAAACAGGGAACTTCCTTATCATGTCTGCTCAAATTGGCCTTTTTGGACATTTATCTATTCTCTCTCTTCTCTCTTTCTCTCTTTCTCTCTCTCTCTCTGTCTTTCCCCCACCCCTCTTCCTCTCCTTCTCCTGATTTCTCTTAAAGTCAACTAAACAACTGAGTTTCAGCTTGGTGGATTAGGACTTTAGCATGACTGACTCCATTTTAATTTGTTCTGTCGGTGGGCACTCTGTCCAAATCAATGGCCTCCTAAAAATTTTATTTCATACTATGTTTTACAGAATTTTTTAATCCTGTTGTATTAAATGTAACAGCCAAAGTTACCTTGATGAACACTTGTAATTTGGAGATATAAATAGGGAGATAAAAGTAGTTAAATTGAGTTGTTTTCATGGGAGTGAATCATAAAGAAAGAAAGGAAAGAAGAATGAAAGGGAAGGGAGGAAAAGAACAGAAAGAAGGGAAGGAGAAAAGGAGGGACAGAGGCTGCTGGCCTGAGCTTAGCCTCCCTGGCACTGATCAGGATAACTCATTGACTCTCTTTGATCTTCAGTGTTTGTCTCTTGTAAAAGCATTATAATAATACACGTCCTAGTGTTATGGAAGATGCTTGGAGACCCCTGGAACCAAGTTACAGCTTTTCTTCTCCCTAGATCAGATGGGACTAATAGACAAAACCATTGTTCTTTTGGGTTATTTGTTTGTTTGTTTGTTTGTTTGTTTTTAAGATAGAGTCTCACTCTGTCATCAGGCTGGAGTAGAGTAGCATGGTCTCAGCTCACTGCAACCTCTGCCTCCTGGGTTCAAGTGATTCTCCTGCCTCAGCCTCCTGAGTAGCTGGGACTACAGGTGCCCACCACTACGCCTGGCTAATTTTTGTATTTTTAGTAGAGACAGGGTTTCACCATGTTGGCCAGGATGGTCTAGATCTCTTGACTTAGTGATCCGCCCGCCTTGGCCTCCCGAATTGCTAGGATTACACACGTGAGCCACCACACCCGGCCAAGACCATTGTTCTTAAGTAGAGCACAAGGTGGCTGAGCTTCTCGCTGAAAGACGGGTTTCAGGGCTGCTTGCACCAGGGGAGACGAGGAAAACTTACAAATGCCTCGCTCACCACATGCTTGTTTCAGATTCCTGCTCTTTTTGACCTGTACCTCTCTATACATAAATGGATGAGAAAGAATCTAGACCCTTGGCAGCCTCTCTAACACAGCAGAGAGTTGTACTTGGATCTCACAATTTCTGCCTCTGGAAGAGTAACAGGGGAGAAACTCTACTTCTAGGAATGGCAGACAAGCTACTTCTCCTACTAAAGACAATTTAGAAACCAGGGGGAATATTTTTTAAGTATCTCCTTAAAAGTGTCAAAGATTATGGAGATAATGAGGGAACAGTAGGCCTAGATCCAATAGGAGAAGGAATGCGGAGAGGTGTGTGCAGCACGTGGGCTGCCTTTCTAGCTTTGGCAGCTGCACACAGAATCAGAAAGATGAATTTGAGTTCAGGAGTCTCCGAGGGTGGGGACCCAGTAAACCAGTCCCCTGCCTTGTGACAGAACCCCAAATGGCTGCACCCCTGGAGCAGGAAATAAGTCAAACTTCCCTCTTTTTGTAGGTACCCAGAAACCCCAATCCTGTCTTGCTCAAGCACCTAGGAGCTAGCAAAAGCAATAGAAAATTCTCTCTAAGGAAAGATGTTATCATTCTAGGCCTCCAATTATTTCTATGAATAGCATTTTTAAAACTCACTTTCCCTTAACTTCCTCAACATGATAAAGGACATTTATGAAAGACCCACTGCTGACATCATAATCAATGGTGAGAGACTGAAAGCTTCTTCCCAAGATCAGGAATTTGACATGTGGTGAATGTCCACATTCACCATCACTGTTCAACATTTTATTGGAAGTTCAGCCAGAACAATTAGACAAGAAAAGGAAATAAAGGACATCCAAATTGTAAAAGAAGAAGCAAAACTATCTCTATCTGCAAATGACATGATTTGATATATAGAAAATCTCAAAGAATTCACAAGAAAGCTACTAGAACTAATAAATTCAGCAAAGTTACCAGGTACAAAATCAACACATAGAAATTGGTTGTGTTTCTGTACACCAATAATGAACAATCTGAAAAGGAAAACAATAAGACAATGACAATAATATCTAAAAGAATGAAATACCTGGGAATAAATTTAACCAAGGAAATGAAAGACGTGTACACCGAAAACATTGCTCAAATAAATTAAAGACCTAAATAAATGAAAAGACATGCTATGTTTGTGGATAGAAAGACACTATTAAGATGACAACACCCCAAATTCTCTACAGATTCAAAGCAATCCCTATCAAAACTCCAACAACCCTTTTTGGAGAAATGGAAAAGCCAATCTTCAAAATCATATGGAATTACAAGAGTCCCCAGATAGCCAAATTGTCTTGAAAAAGAACAAAGTCGAAAGACTCATACTTCTAGATTTCAGAAGTTACCACAAAGGTATAGTAATCTAAACAGCATGGTACTGGCATAAGAGTAGACATCTAGACCATTGGAATATAATTGAAGGTCCATAAATAAATCCATACATCTAAGCACAACTGCTCTTTAACAAGGGTGCCCAGGTCATTCAATGGCAGGAAGAATAGTCTCTTCAACAGATGGTGCTGGGACAACTGGACTTGTACTTACAAAAGAAAGAAGTTGGACCCCAAGCTCATCTCATATACAAAAGTTAACTCAAAATGGACCTAAATAAAAGAGCAAAAACTATGGAAGTCTTAGAAGAAAACACAGGCATAAACCTTCAGCTGTAGATTCTTAGATATGACAACAAAAGTATGAGCAATGAAAAAAATAAATTATACTTCATCAAAGTTAAACACTTTTGTACATCAAAGCACATTGTCAAGAAGGTGAAAAGACAAACTATAACATGGAAAGAAATAAATGCAAAGCATTTATCTTGACCAGAGATATATGCCATGTATTCAGATTATGAATAGAACTACTAAAAACAAAATGATAAAGAACCCAATTTAAAAGTGGGAAAACGACTTGAATAGACATTTCTCCTAAGAAGATGGCCGGGCGCGGTGGCTCAAGCCTGTAATCCCAGCACTTTGGGAGGCCGAGACGGGCAGATCACGAGGTCAGGAGATCGAGACCATCCTGGCTAATACGGTGAAACCCTGTCACTACTAAAAAATACAAAAAAAAAAAAACTAGCCAAGCGAGGTGGCGGGCACCTGTAGTCCCAGCTACTTGGGAGGCTGAGGCAGGAGAATGGCGCCTGGGGAGTGGAGCTTGCAGTGAGCTGAGATCCGGCCACTGCACTCCAGCCTGGGTGACAGAGCGAGACTCCATCTCAAAAAAAAAAAAGAAGAAGATAAACGCGTGTCCTGTGAACACCTGAAAAGATGCTCATCACTCATCATTGGGGAAATGCAAATTAAAACCATAATGTGATACCACTTCACACCCATCAGGATAGCTATATATATATATTTTTTGAGATGGAGTCTCACTCTGTCACCCAGGCTGGAGTGCAGTGGCATGATCTCAGCTCACTGCAAGCTCCGCCTCCCGGGTTCACGCCATTCTCCTGCCTGAGCCTCCCAAGTAGCTGGGACTACAGGCGCCGCCACCGCACCCGGCTAGTTTTTTGTATTTTTTTTAGTAGAGACGGGGTTTCACCGTGTTAGCCAGGATGGTCTCGATCTCCTGACCTCATGATCCACCTGCCTTGGCCTCCCAAAGTGCTGGGATTACAGGCGTGAGCCACCGCACCTGGCCAGATATATTATTTAAAAAAAAAAAAAAAAAAAAAAAAAAAAAACCAACCACACAGAAAGGAGCAAGTGTTGGTGAAGATATAGAGGAATTAGAACCCTTGTGCATTTCTGGTGAGAATGTAAAATGGTGCAGCCACTGTGGAAAATGGCATGGTGACCCCTCAAAAAAATCAAACAAATTCTACTTCTGGATATATACCCAAATGAATTGAAAGCAGGGACTCAGATGTGTGTGTGTGTGTGTGTGTGTGTGACAGAGAGAGAGAAAGGAGAACGTCTGTGACAGGGTGTCACTCTGTCATCCAGGCTGGCGTGCAGTGGCACCAACACGGCTCACTGTAACCCAGACCTCCCAGACTCAGGCAATCCTCTCACCTCAGCCTCTCAGGTAGCTTGGACTACAGATGTGCACCACCATGCCTGACTAATTTTTGTATTTTTTGTAGAGATGGGGTTTTGCCATATTGCCCTGGTTGGTCTCAAACTCCTGAGCTCAAGCAGTGCACCTGCCTTGGCCTCCTGAAGTGCTGGGATTACAGGCATAATACCCATGTTCATAGCATCATTATTCACAATAGCCAAAGGTGGAAGTAAACCAAGTGTCCATCCTTGGATGACTGCATAAACAAAATGTGGTCTATACATACATTGGAATCTTATTCAGCCTTTAAAAGGAAGGAGATTCTGACACATGCTACAACATGAACAAACCATGAACATTATGCTAAGTGAAATAAGGCAGTCACAAAAGGATAAATATTGTACAGATCTACCTTATGAAGTATCTAGAGTAGTCAAATTCATAATGACAGAAAGGAGGGTGGCAGTTGCTAGGGGCTGAGGGGTGGTGGGATGGGGAGTTAGTGTTGAGTGGGTACAGTTTCAGTTGTGAAAGATGAAAAATTCCTGGAGATGGTTGGTGGTGCTACTTGCACAACTATGGGAATGTGCTTAATGCCACAGAATTGCACACTTAAATTGGTTAAAATGGTAAATTTTATATTATGTATATTTTATCACAATAAGAAAACAACAGAATGAAATTCTCAAATCCACGAGGATGGCTATAATAAAAAACACGAAAATAACAAGTGTTAGAGAGGATGTGGAGAAGCTGAAACACTTGTATGTTGCTGGAATGAATGTAAAATGCTGCAGCCAATGTGGAAACACTCTGGCAGTTCCTCAAAAATAAATGTAGTATTTCCACATGACTCAGTAGTTCAACTCCCAGGTATATACCCAAAGGAAGTGAAAACAGTGACTAGATCAGATACGTGTGCACCAGTGTCCTGGAGCACGTTTGTTCAGGTGATTGTCATTGGAGGGCTGGAAGCACGCTGGACTCCCTGGATGCTGATGGAGAATCAGGCACATACAGAATTTTGACTTGTCTTTGTTCCTTAGGTTTAAAATGTCTGCCTCATTGCTACCAAAATAATTAAAGGTTAACTAAGTACAGGGAGAGAAGAAATCTAATTTTGACGGGACTTGAAATACTTACTTCATAGGTTTTGTGATGAGATTTAAGTTAGATCATGAATATAGAAAGTATTTTTCAAACATTATACACTTTATGAATGCTGGCATTATTCCGTTAGTAGTAAGTTCCTTACAGACAGGAGTCATTCATGTTTGCAGGATCTTAATGCACTTAGCACAGTCCTTAGCAGATAGTGGTATTCAGTTACTATTTATTCAAGCTAATTCTGTGTCTTAAACTATGTTAAAATTGAAGTTTTTAACACTTCTGGGATACTATTGACTAGAATTTTTGAAAAGCCCCTGAAAAGTAAATGACTGGATTATCCAAGGAGGGTAATAAGGCTAAGAAGTGAGTTCCAGTTAACTCAACTAGCACTATTAAATCAGGTTATTAGAAACCTATGCATTCTAATGGTTTCATTAGAATAAGCAGTTACTCATATGCTCAGACCCAAACTTACACATGAAAGAAATGTTTTGCCTTTAGGGAAAAACTATGAAAATTGTGAGTCAAGCCTCATGAGATTTGATAATTCTCATCCATCAACTGAACAAAAAATAATGGAGTAAAATTTATCATTTGGCTCTGAAGTATGAGTCACCTTCAACCAGAACTCCTTCACTTTTTTTTAGTTAGAAGCAAAAGTAAAACACTTTGCCTATGGATAAATGGAAAGATTTATCCACAGGCAAAGAGAAATAAGCATTAGGATGCCCTCATTTTTGGTGTTATGTGATTGGCCCCATGTGTTTATAGCAACAGCAAGAGCAGCAGCAGCAAATTGCTGAGACGTCATTTTTATGGCATATGTTGGCTTTTTCCATGCAAGCAAGCTATATGTTCAGTGGTAACCTGGACCATTCAGCAAAACCCACTTCTCTCTTCACTCTCTCCAACATGTTTCTCTAATCCTGTGCTCCAGCAAAATACTGGCCTTTGGTTTCCTTTTTTTTTTTTTTTTTTTTTTTTGAGATGGAGTCTTGATCTGTCCCTCAGGCTGGAGTGCAGTGGCGCAGTCTCAGCTCACTGCAACATTCAACTCCTGTATTCAAGTGATTGTCGTGCCTCAGCCTCCAGAGTAGCTGGGACTACAGGCGCCTGCCATCACGTCCAGCTAATTTTTGTGTTTTTAGCAGAGAGAGGGTTTTTCCATGTTGCCCAGGCTGGTCTCAAACTCCTGAGCTCAGGCAATCCGCCCACCTCAGCCTCCCAAAGTGCCAGGATTACAGGCGTGAGCCACCACACCTAGCCTGGCCTTTGGTTTCTAAGCTTCTGGACAGTAATGGGTCACTCCTGCTGAAAATGACCTCCTTCATCATCTTTGCAAATTCTATCCCTCCCTTAGGTCTTCTCTCACATCTGAAAGTCAGGATAGCAGAATGGTTAGGGCACACATGTTAGTGTCACACTGCCTTAGTAAAAAGCCCAACTCCACTTCCTAATGAAGATGCTAATAATACCTATCTTATAAATTTCGTGTGAGGATTAAATGATTTCATTTATCTAGAGTTCTTGAAGCAGCACCTGGCATATAGCAAACACTAAGTGCCAGTTATTTTTCTATTATCGTGTCAGTACTTCTATTTGACCATACTCCCATTAGGTCTAGCTTTCCCTGGCCTATAGCAGCAGAACAGGTTATGCTGGAAAAGCCCAAAGCGAAAGTTAGGCCCACAGGGTCTGCATCCAGAAGACTAAGTTAAATTAGAACCTCAAATGCCAGACTGAACCAAAATAGGAGAAAGGGTGAGAGCTAACACCATTGGTAGACTAAGAGCAGAGTACAGATGTTCAGCAAAGGCGGCTTGGTATCTGGCAGCCATCTTCTAGGTCAGCATAAGGCAAAAGGGGTTAAGCTGTTTGCTCAAATATGTTATAATAACTTTGAGAAGAGACTTCACAATGGGTATTTCTTTGAATTTCCCAGAATGCACAGAATAACACCTTATTAGAATAAAAGCTATAGTAAATATTTGTATATTGATGTCTTAAAATAAAAAAAAGTATTTAAAATGTTCCCCTTTTAACCCATCTGTTCTATAAATAGCTATTGAGTGAAATAATATACAAGACATTACCCTAAGCCATGTAAAGATCAATAAAATCTTGCACCAGACCTCATATTTCTTATGGGCTAATTACTGCCTATAACTCAGTAGTCATTATTGTAATGGCTTTATTAGTTTTAGTCTTCTAATTACATCACTATTTCAATATCTTTAGAATAAACAGACCAAGTAATGAAATTTCAGAAATCATTCAGTGATGCAAATGTGGGGTCTAAACAAAAACAACTTTCTAGGAGGTTTCAGATGTGATTATAATCATCCCCTAACCTGGAAAGGTTGTGGAAATCCCTTTTCTACTCTTTTCTTGTAGGAATTAAGTATAATTAGATTCTTAAGAAGGATAGTCAAACAAGGCAATAAGAAATACAATAACGTCCCTATAGACAATGAGAGCATACCAGAAAGACATAACCACAAAATAGATCAACTGATTAGATGACTGAGGGCCACCCACATTATGGAGGGGAATCTGCTTCACTCAGAGTCCACTGGGTTAAATTTCCATCTCATCCATAAACACCTTCACAGAAATACCCAAAATAATATTTGGCCAAATATCTGGGTACTGTGGCCCAGCAAAGTTGGCACATAAAATTAATCACCACAATGATGAAAATTTTTTAAAACTCCTAAACAAATGGACAGGCATAATGTATTCATGAATTGCAAGAGTCAACATAGTAAAGATGTAAATTCTCCCCAAATTTCCTGATAGGTTTACTGCAATTCCTATCAAAATCCCAGCAAGGTTTTTTTTTTTTTAAGACATATGTACATTTATTTTTAAATATATGCAAAAAGGCACAGACTCTAGAATAGCTAAAATAATCTGGGAAAAGAATTAAGTGGGAGTAATTACTTGATATTAAGGCTTACTATAGAGATAGAGTAATCAATATATTGTGGTGTTGCCAAAGGATAGACACACGGTTCAATGTAACTGAATAGAGAACCCAGATATAGACCCCCAAAATATGCTGATTTTTTTTTTTTTTTTTTTTTGAGATGGAGGCTTGCTCTGTTGCCTGGGCTGGAGTGCAGTGGCACAATCTCAGCTCACTGCAACCTCTGCCTCCCGGGTTCAAGAGATTCTCGTGCTTCAGCCTCCTGAGTAGCTGGGATTATAGGCATGCAACACCATGCCCAGCTAATTTTTTTGTATTTTTAGTAGCGATGGGGTTTCACCATGTTGGCCAGGCTGGCTAACTGATTTCTGACAAAGGTGCAAAAGCAATTCAATACAGGAGGAAAATAACCATTTCAACAAATGGTGTTGGAGCAATTGGACATCTATAAGCAAAAACAAATAAATAACCAACTTCTATTTAAACCTCACACTTTATACAACAATGTATTCAAAATGAATCATGGATGGGCTTACATGTAAAACAGAAGTGAAAGGAAAAAAGAATTTCAGAAATAAAGACTAAACAAAAAGCAATACAAGAGTGAATAAACACAATAAATAAAAACCTGAGGAGGAATGAAAAGCAAAAAGGAGGAAAATTTTTAAGATCATAAAGAAATTAAAAAGATACAAAAGATTTCAGACAGTGGCATATTTGAAGTGTGTTAAAGAAGATCCAACATGTGGCTGAAAGGAGTTTCCGAAAACAGAAACCAAAGCAAGGGAACAAAACAAATATTAAAAACTGTCACTCAAGAAAATAATCCTGAATTTATTTTATTTTATTAATTTTTTTTGAGATGAAGTCTCACTCTGTCACCCAGGCTGAACTGCAGTGGTGCAATCTTGGCTCACTGCAATCTCTGCCTCCTGGGTTCAAGCGATTCTCCTGCCTCAGCCTACTGAGTAGCTGGGATTACAGGCAGGCACCACCACGCCTGGCTAATTTTTGTATTTTTAGTAGAGATGGGGTTTCACCACGTTGGTCAGGCTTGTCTCGAACTCCTGACCTCGTGATCTGCCCGCCTTGGCCTCCCAAAGTGCTGGGATTACAGATGTGAACCACCACGCCCAGCCCTGAATTTTTAGAAAGATTGGAAATTTCATATTAAAGGAGGATACTCTGTACCAGCCAATATCAAACCAGAATGGTCATGACCAAAATATACTGGAATAAAATTTCTGAGCTCTAAAGAAAAAGAAGATATTTTGGGGGATCAAGGCAAAAAGACCAGGTGACTTAAGAGGGAAATAAAATAGTGGACAATAATTCGTTATGCCAGAAAAATGATGTGAAAGCATTTTAAGGAAAATCAAGAAAAGAAAATATTACTCAAAGATTTTATATCCAGTAAAACTAAATTTCAAGTAGAAAGGACACAGATAGACTGAATAAAGAAAATGTGGTACATATGCACCAGGGAATACTATGCAGCCATAAAAAGGAATGAGATCATGTTCTTTGCAGGGATATGGATGAAGCTGGAAGCCATTATCCTCAGCAAACTAATGCAAGAACAGAAAACCAAACATGCATGTTCTTCCTTATAAGTGGGAGCTGAGCAATGAGAACACATGGACACAGGAGGGAAACAACACTTACTGGGCCATGTCAGGGGAGAGCAATGAGGGGAGAGCATTAGGGAAAAGAGCTAATACTTGCTGGGCTTAATACCTGGGTGATGGGTTGATAGATGCAGAAAACCACCATGGCACACGTTTACCTATGTAACAAACCTGCACATCCTATACATGCACCCTGGAACTTAAAAACTAATAATACTTTTTAAAAAAAGAAAGGATGCAGATAAACTACCATCAATGTGCTAACATTCAAGGAATCTTGTTCCCCATAATCCCTTTCTGAAGAATTGTATTAATGTGCTTCAAACAACCAAAATAATTAGACAGATATTGACATAGATGGTGAGCATTAATATTTTGCTCCTTTTAGAACTGAGACTAAATGAGGGCCCTTTCCTCACACCATATACAGCAATTAACTCAAAATCCATGAGAGGCCTAATGTAAGAACTAAAACTATGAAACTCTTTTAAGAAAATATAGGTGTACATTGTACTTGACCCTAGATTGGGAAGGGGTTTCTTAGCTATGAAACATAAATCACAAGCAACCAAAGAGAAAAATAGATAAATTGGACTTCACCAAAATTAAAACCTTTTTTCAAAAGACAGTACCAAGAAAATGAAAAGACAATGCACAGATAGGGAGAAAATATTTGTAAATCATGTATCTCTTAAGGGTCTAATATCAGAAAATAAATGTATATATTTATCCTACAAAAACAGTAAACATATGTATTTATAAACTGTTGCAGCTCAACAGTAAGGAAATAAATAACCCAATTGAAAAGCGGGCAAAAGATCTGAAGTGATGTTTCTCCAACAAAGGAAAGAAATGGCTGCTAAAGAAAACAAAATCTATATCTTGAAGAGATATCTGCACTTCATCTTCATTGCAGCATTATTCACAATAGTCAAGTTACAGAATCAACCTAAGTGTTCATTGATGGATAAAGGAATTTTTTAAAATGTGGCGTGTGTGTGCATGTGTGTGCATGTGTGTACGTGTGTGTGTATGAAATGGAATAGTATTCAGCCATAAAAAAGAAGGAAGTCCTCTCATTTGCAACAACATATATGAACACAGAAGACATCATGCTAAATGAAATACACCAGGCAGAGAAGGACAGTGTATGATCTCACTTACATGTGGAATCTAGAAATGTTCAACTCACAGAAACAGAGTAGAACAGTCACTGCCAGGGACTTCGGAGTGGGGGAAATGGGGAGATGTTGGTCAAAGGGCAAAAACTTTCACTTATAAGATGAGTAAGTTCTGAGAATCTAATGTACAGCATGCTGATTATTGTTAGTAACACTGTATTTTATATTTGAAATTTGCTAAGACAAGATCTTAAGTGTTCACACACACAAAGAATGATAACTATGTGAGATGATGGATGTATCAATTTACTTAATCATGGAAACAGTTTTATAATGTGTATGTATATTGTTATCACATTGCATATCTTAAATATATACAATTTTATTTGTCAATTATACCTCCATAGAGCTAGAAAAATATAAACAGTAAACTCAAAGATTGATGAATAGAGAGAGAGAGAGAGAGAGATGATGGATAGAATGATTTCGTTGTTTGACCATTCAATGTAAAGTTAAAGATGAATACAAATTATGTTGCATTCCTCTTATATACACGTAATTACATCAGAGAGCTAATATGTCCTACAGAAAAATACATGAAAATGAGTGCTTTATAAGAGAACAAGAATTGAAGCTAACTGAGAAATCCTTTCATACACTTATTATATACTTTTATAACCCTATATACACTTAAATAGGCATTTCAACATCATGCCTAATTTTTCAGAGAAGCACATCCATTTTCAAAATTATTGATTCACTGAAATTTTTCTCTGATCATTTCCAAATCATATTGAATTGTGTGAAACCCTCTAAAAAAAGAAATGGCCAATAAACACATGCAGAGATGCTCAACATCATCAGTCATTAGGGAAATGCAAATCAAAACTGTGGTGAGACACCTCTTCACACACACAGAAAAGATGATCATAATCAAATCTATGGATGAGAGGAAGTGCGGGTGAGGATATGGAGAAGGTGGAATCTTTATACGGCCAGTGGAAACAGAAAATGGCATAACCACTTTGGAAAACAGTCTGGCAATTTCTCAACATGTTAAACTTTGATTTAGCATACGACTCAGCAATTCCAGTCATAGGTATATACCCAAGAGAACTGAAAATGTATTTTCACACAAAAACTCATACACAAATATTGACAGCACTATGATTCATAATAGCCAAAAATGGTAACAACCTATATATCCCTCAACAGATGAATGAACAAGCAAAATGTGGGATATCCCAACTAGACAATATTTTCAGCCACAGAAAGTAATTGAGTACTGATGTATGCTATAACACAGATGAATTTTGAAAATATTATGCTAAGTGAAAAAAGCCAGTCACAAAAGACCATGATTCTATTGGTATGAAATGCCCAGAAGAGGCAAATCCACAGAGAGAAGGAAAATAGATTAGTGGTTGTGAGGGCTGGAAGGAGGAGAAATGGGAATCTCTACTAATGGGTAGAGGTTTCTTTTTCAGGTGACAAAAAAGTTCTAAAATTGGATAGTGGTGATGGTTGCAAAACTCTGTGACTATATTAAAAACCAATAAATTGTACACTTTAAAAGAGTGAATTTTATGGTATGTGAATTATGTTTTGTAAAGGTGTTATTTTCTAAAAGACCAACGGAGGGTTAAAAAAAAAAAAAGTATAGGCCGGGCACAGTGGCTCACACTTGTAATTCCAGCACTTTGGGAGGCTGAAGTGGGTGAATCACTTTAGATCAGGAGTTTAAGACCAGCCTGGCCAAAATGGCCAAATCCCGTCTCTACAAAAAATACAAAAATTAGCCGGGCATGGTGGTTTACACCTGTAATCCCAGCTACTCAGGAGGCTGAGGCACAAGAATCACTTGAACCCGGGAAGGGGAGGTTGCAGTGAACCGAGATCATGCCACTGCACTCCAGCCTGGGCAACAGAGCAAAAAGAAAGAAAAGTAAAAGGAAAATATAGTATGCACTGGTTATATGCTCTGACAGTGTAGATGTAATTTGGCTATTTTTAAAAACGAGTTGAATGGGGAAAGCATATGTAAAACTGGGAACTACTTGCAGTAATCAATTGATTCTGGTAGTATTAGTATTAGCATGGGGAATACTTAGCATAATACAGGATTAAGCAAATGAGGTATTATGGGATATTCTATCATCCCTTGTGTTCTTGAAAACCAAATTCTCGAGGTAGAGGAAAGGAGTTGGAGACATACCCAGGCTAGGTTACATACAGAACTCTGTAGTCCTGAATTTGAACTAAAAATGGGAATATGAATTCATGAGATAGGCTGTTTATCTGTGTAGCTAACTGTGTGTGTGTGTGTGTGTGTGTGTGTGTGTGTGTGTGTGTGTGTTTCGTAGCTCTGCCCACTGAAAAAAATCTACAAACAATGACCATCCCAGTAGCAATGAATATCCCAAGGGCCCTGACTGTGGTCCTGAAATATTACACCATTTCTCAATAAAAGAAATGGCTGAGCTGAAGTTTGGGATCATACAGGACTGCAAAAGAGCTGTGAAAGACTGTTACACTAGAGCGATGACAAAAGTGTTTAAGAACCCACTTTAGATTTTTTTTTTTTTTTTTTTTTTTGAGACAGAATCTCGCTCTGTCGCCCAGGCTGGAGTGCAGTGGCCGGATCTCAGCTCACTTCAAGCTCTGCCTCCCGGGTTTATGCCATTCATCTGCCTCAGCCTCCCGAGTAGCTGGGACTACAGGCGCCCGCCACTTCGCCCGGCTAGTTTTTTGTATTTTTTAGTAGAGACGGGGTTTCACCATGTTAGCCAGGATGGTCTCGATCTCCTGACCTCGTGATCCGCCCGTCTTGGCCTCCCAAAGTGCTGGGATTACAGGCTTGAGCCACCGCGCCCAGCCTAGATGTTCTTATTTGCTAAAGATTAAAAAAAAATTTGTGAGTGCCAATAAGAATACTCGTCGCAATGCATTCAAACCTACCAAATATGTTTAAATTCAGAAGTTTATAATCATATTTTTTGAAACTCATTGGTTGCCCTCAGAGGATGATAGGAAAACAACTCATTATCTTAAAACCTGGCAAATTAGAAAACTATTATCTTGCCTTTCTATATGAAGTGTGTCACTGGGAAACCAGTTAGTAGATGAGAGGAAGTGTCTTTTATCTTTTTTCTTTTTTCTCTTTTTTTTTTTGAGAGAGAATCTCACTCTGTCACGCAGGCTGGAGAGCGATGACATGATCTCAGCTCACTGCAACCTCTGCCTCCTGGTTCAAGCAATCCTCTGGCCTCAGTCTCTCGAGTAGCTGGGATTACAGGCATGCACCACCACACCTGGCTAATTTTTGTATTTTTAGTAGAGACAGGGTTTCACCATGTTGGCCAGGCTGGTCTCAAACTCCTAACCTCAAGTGATCCGCCCGCCTTAGCCTCCCAAAGTGCTAGGATTACATGTGTGAGCCACCATGCCCAGCTGAAAGTGTCTTTTTGTAATAATATTGCAAACAATAATCGAAAAAGATATTGGGCTGGGTGCGGTGGCTCACACCTGTAATCCCAACACTTTGGGAGGCCAAGCCAGGCAGATCACGAGGTCAGGAGATCAAGACCATCATGGCTAACATGGTGAAACCCCGTCTCTACTAAAAATACAAAAAAAGTTAGCCAGGCATGGTGGTGGCGCCTGTAGTCCCAGCTTCTGGGGAGGCTGAGGCAGGAGAATGGCGTGAACCCGGGAGGCGGAGTTGCAGTGAGCCGAGATCGCGCCACTGCGCTTCAGCCTGGGTGACAGAGCAAGACTCTATCTCAAAAAAAAAGAAAAAGAAAAGAAAAAGGTATTGAATTAAAATGTCTTCGTTTGGCAAATCACAATTAGTTAACAGATACAGGCACTGAGGATCAACAGCAGCTAATGTGGAAAAAGTGTGGAAACAAGACATGAATGCCTCCTGATGAAAGAACAGCCATTTATATCCTGCAATGGGGATCAAGCCAGACTCCAGTTCAGTCTGGTTCCAGGTACCAATTTTCAGGAAACTCAGAAGACACAGTAATCATGTTGAACTGCACCAAGAGGGTATACTTGGCAAGCTCTAGATTCCAAATGTCCTGGGCACTTCAACAGGTAAATTGTAGGGAAAAGAAAGGGATAGACGGTGGCGAGCGCCTGTAATCCCAGCTACCTGGGAGGCTGAGGATCGCTTGAACCTGGGAGGCAGGGGTTGCAGTGAGCAGATATCGTGCCACTGCAGCAGAGCAAGAATCTGTATCAAAAAGAAAGAGAGAAAGAGGAGAGGGAGAGAGGGAGAGAGAGAGAGAAGGAGAGGAGAAGGGAGGGAGGGAAGGAAGGACGGAAGGAAGGACGGAATGAAGGAAGGAAGGAAGGAAGGGAGGCAGGGAGGGAGGAAGGAAACAGAAAGAGGAAACCAGTACATTAAAGAGATTTGATGACAGTACAAATTTTTAATGGACAAGACTAAACTATGGGCTGGGGCTGTGACTCACGCCTGTAATCCTAGCACTCTGGGAGGCTGACGCAGGCAGATCGCTTGAGCCTAGAGTTCTGGGCAACATAACGAAACCCTGTCTCTACAAAAAATACAAAAAAATTAGCCTGGCATGGTGGAACGCACCTGTAGTCCCAGCCACTCAGGAGGATGAAGTGAGAGGATCACTTGAGCCCTGGGAAGTCGAGGCTGCCATGAGCCCTGATTGTGCCACTGCACTCCAGCCTGGGTGACAGAGCGAGACCTTGTCTCAAAAAAAAATAAAAATTAATTAATTAGTTTTTTTAAAAAGCCTAAACTACAGTGTCTAAGGATAGCTACTTGAGTGAAAAAAACATACAGAAGTGAAAGGAAGTGATTACTACAGACCAGAGAGTGAGTACTTTGAAAGAGAAAAAAGGGGATTGTCACTGGGTCCAGGCACTTGGAGGAGATTCTGGGGCAGCTGGCTCAGTTTCATTTCCTGACCAGAGAGGGTGATTACAAACCCACTCACCTCACAACTTATCCAGTCCCACACTTGATTTGGGTGGATTTCTGTGCCTGTTTTGTCTTTCCATAAAAAGGTTTTTAAAATCTCTCCCAGAGCATGTCTGTTTACAATTTCAGATTAAAACCTCGCCTTCTTGGCTTGTCCAAGTTCCACATGTCCTTCCTGCACCATGACTTTTGTGCCCGTATTTGAGAGCGAGTTTTTAAACAACTCAGTTTTGTGTCTGACATCACTGAACAAAGATGCCGATGCTGTTCTGGAATCTGCCTCTGCGTGTCTTCATTCGTCACGGAGAAGGGGCTGCATGCCATCTTCCAGATGGTGCTTGACAAGCACACTCTTTATAGAATGAAAGGAAACCGTGGCCGTGAACACCGCATTCAGCTTTCCCTCCGCTACCTCTGCAGCCTTTTAGATGCTAACAGAGACTGCCTGCCCCGCTGCAGATTTATAGCTACTGGGATGTCAACTCCATTCCTCCCAGACTTTGCCTGCAGCAGATTAGTCAAGGCAGGCAGCTGTGATACAGACAGCAGGAAAAAGAGTAGGCTTGGAATCAAGACACCTGGCTCCACTGGCAACTCCTTCCAGCTCTGTGACCTGGGACAGGCTGCTCAATATTCCTGCATCCCTTTCCTCATCCGGAAGGTGGGGATTATACACGGGATTGTTGTGAGAAAGGTGATCCATGAAAAAGCAACTTGTGAACTTTGAAATGCACTCTCACCGTTCAGAGGTCTTCAGCATCCTCACACAGCTCACTCCCGGTGAATTTCTTTCTCCATGTCATCACCAACAGTAATGGGCCACATGATCATGCTGTCCCCTCCAACACAAAAATGATCAGAAGAGCTTACTGTCCTTCGAATGCCATTGCAGCAGGGGCTGCTGGGCCACTGAGGTTTGGAGAGATAAGGTGTTGGGATGGGAAGGCCTCAGGGGGTCTCAGAGCCATCTAGTTCCCTGAGTGTCCTGTTGTGTCCCTTCTAAGGAGCCTGAAGTTCCATGGCCAGGTTCAGCGACCACCTTAGGGTCAGGAAGTAGATGTCAGCCACTCTAACCCTCACCCCTGCCACTTCAGAGCAGCTCTGCATTTTCCAGTCCACATCCTGGCACATTTGTAAGTAAGAGTTCACTTCACAGGTTCTGAAAACAACAGCAGCAACTAGTATGAGTTCAAGGCAGGGCACGGCGGCTCACGCCTGTCATCCCAGCACTTTGGGAGGCCAAGGCAGGCAGATCACCTGAGGTCAGGAGTTCGAGAGCAGCCTGACCAACATGGAGAAACCCTGTCTCTACTAAAAATATAAAAACATTAGCCGAGCGTGGTGATGAACGCCTGTAGTCCCAGCTACTCGGGAGGCTGAGGCAGGAAAATTGCTCGAACCTGGGAAGCAGAGATTGCAGTGAGTGGAGATTGCACCACTGCACTCCAGCCTGGGCGACAGAGCAAGACTCCATCTCAAAAAAAAAAAAAAAAAAAAAAAAAAAAAAAAAAAAAAAAAAAAAAACAAGAAAAGAAAAATACACTTGCAGGGGAGAAAGAGAGCAGGAAAGGAAATTTTATGTGATTGATATAATGTTATGTTTAAAGACACAACACAAAAGGTTTTTAAAGGAGCCAAATATTCATAAACACACTGATAAGAAGCCTGTGCTTTATAGATGTTCTAACATAACTTCTTGTTAATATGCAAATAACTCCCCAGGAGAGCTATAATGTGATTCTCTTCAGAAGTTTAACAAACTGCTGTGTAAACTAGTAGCTATTAATACTTTCTGCATTCATCTGACACGTTAATTAAACCTTCAAACATTACTGTCAGTTGTTCTTTCACCAATCTCCTGTCAAACATTATTAAATACAATTTCTCATTTCTTTCTATCTGAAAACATCCTTTTTTTCCCTGAAACCTTTAAAAAACACTGTAATGTACCAAAAGATTTGAGAAAACTTGTCTTTTCTGGGAGATGCTGTGGCAAATCAATTCCTTCTAAATAATTAATTTTCTTGAGATCAATGTCTAATTAGTTTTGCATTCTCTTTTAAAGAACTCACTCAATTTTAGAAGATTATTGTTAAGGGAAAACTTATTTTCCGTCTTCATGCCCTGGAAGGGACAGTATCGGAACACACAGCTCAGGCTTCTCGACTCCTCGCTTGCTTCTCCCGCAAAAGGAGTGACTTATTTGATGGATGAACAGACCCCAACTGTAGGGCAGTGACCCCCATCCTACCTGCTACCTGTTAGGAGCTGAATTATGTCTCCTAAAAAGTACATTGAAATCCAAATCTTCAGTAACTGTGAATGCGTCTTTATTTTGAAATAGGATCTTTGCAGATAGAATCAGGTTAAAATGAGGTCACTACCATAAGCCCTAATCCAAAACGACTGGTCGCCTCATGAAAAGAGAAGGCAGCGTGCAGTGTTCCCATCTGCACTCCCAGCACTTTGAGAGGGAGATCCCATCTCTATAAAAAATAAAAACATACAGCCAGGCATGGTGGTGCATACCTGTAGTCCCAGCTATTCAGGAGGCTGAGGTGGGAGGACCATTTGAAACCCAGGAATTCAGGCATCGATCACACCACTGCACTCCAGCCTAGGTGACAGAGTGAAACCCCATCTCAAAAAGAAGAGAGGAAACACAGACGTTTCTACAAACCAAGGGTGTATCTTCAAGCCATACAATGCCAAGGATGGCTGGCAAACACAGAAGCTAGAAGAGGAAGGAAGGATTCTCCCCAACAAGTTTCAGAGAAAGCGTGACCCTCCTGACACCTTGATCTTGGACTTCTAGCTTCCACAGCTGTGAAGTGATAAATGTCTGTTGTTTTAAACCACCCGGTTTGGGGTACGTTGTTACGGCTGCCTTCACAGATGAGTACGCCATCCTTGCTCTCTCTGCCTCCAGGTGCTGCTGGCACCCAGGCATGGCGAGGACTTGCTCAAGCCGGGTCTGATCTTTCAAACGCATCTCTCATCTGTGCCAAAATCAGGGAAGTCATGCTCCTGAAATTCCTATAGGTCTATGTTCAGGGAGGGAGACAGGGGGCCTGTCTTAGTTTGTTTTGCGTTGCTATAACAGAATACTCGAAACTGAGTAACTTATACAGAAATGTATTGGCTTAAGGTTCTGGAAACTGGGAAGGCTAAGCCTGAGGGCCTGACATCTGACAAGGGCCTTCTCACCATGTCATCCTATGGTGGATGGTGAGAGGGTGAGAGAAAGCAAGAAGGCCAAATTCAAACTCACTCCCATGATAACGTTAATCCATTTTTGGGGGCGGAGCCCTCGGGGCCTAATTCCCTCTTAAAGGTCACACCTCTTAACACTGTGGCACTGAGGATTCCGTTTACAACACATGCTTCTTGGGGATGCTATAGTTTGGATGTTTCACCTCTTCAAACCTCACATTAAAATTTGATCCTCAGTGTTGAAGCTGGGGTCTCATGGGAGGTGTTTGGGTTGTGAGGATGGATCCCTCATGAATAGATTAATGCTGTCTCAGGTTGAGGGTGGGGGAGAAGTCAGTGAATTCCCGCTCTACTTTGTTGCTGCAAAAGCTGGATGTTCAAAAGAACAGGCATCTCCCTTCTCTCCTGCTTTCGCTGTTGTTATGTGATCTCTGTAATCTCTGCACACAGCAGCTTCACCTTACACCATAAGTGGAAGCTCCCTGAGGCCCTCACCAGAAGCAGATGCTGGCACCGTGCTTTTGTACAGCCTGCAGAACCATGAGCCAAATAATAAACCTCTTTTCTTTAGAAATTCCTCAGCCTCAGATACTCGTTACAGCAACACAAACAGACTAAGACAGAGGGATACATTAGAACCATAGCAAATCTCTCTTCAGTCCAGATCTGTTACTTTACTAGCACTGCTCTAGAACTTTCCTTCTGTTTGTCTCTTGTGTCTCTGTTTCCTTTTTCTTTCTTTTCTTTTCTTTTCTTTTTTTTTTTTTTTGAGATGGAGTCTCACTCTGTCACCCAGGCTGGAGGGCAAGGGCGCGATCTCGGCTCACTGCAAGCTCCACCTCCTGGGTTCACGCCATTCTCCTGCCTCAGCCTCCAGACTAGCTGGGACTACAGGCACCGGCCACCACGCCCGGCTAATGTTTTTGCATTTTTAGTAGAGACAGGGTTTCACCCTGTTAGTCAGGATGGTCTCGATCTCCTGATCTCATGATCCGCCCGCCTTGGCCTCCCAAAGTGCTGGGATTATAGGCGTGAGCCACCGCAACCGGCCCCTTGTGTCTATGTTTCTATAACTATGTCATATGTAACTATACATATGACATAGTATGACATATGTATGTATGTCATATGTATAGTTACAGCCTGCCATTGAGCTATAACATACTGTCCCACTGTGTCACCTGGCTCACCTCCTGTGCCAGTTAACAAGCTAATGTCAGGGCAAAATCCCCCATTCTATTCTCTGCTCCCTGTGGCTGGTATGCCCCCATTCATTCTTGATAGCTTCTCCACTCAAGCCTGCACCACCCTGAGTAACTTCAACATCCCCGCGACAACTCCCTGACCAGTGACAGCCTCTTGACTCCTCTTCTCTATGTCCCAATCAGCTCCATCTCAGCTGCCCCCTCCCACAGGCACACCTAGGATTTTGTCTTCACCAGAAGCTGTTCTACCTCCAAAACAGTAAATCCACAAACAGCCCATGCCCTGTCCATGACTTTCAGCTTGCTCACTCAACAACGTTCACCCTTTGACTATCGTTTCTTCCCTTGGCTGATATTCTCATATTTGTCCTTGCTTCCTCCAATCTACTTTATGCGTCAAAAACAGGGAATGCTTTTCACATGGGGTCAGGTCTCTCTGTGCATGTCAATTATCAATATAATGTATATAGAGGGGGCATAGGGTTGCAAGGGAATCATAATAATGGTTGTTAAGGAAGGGTGTGGTGGGTGTGGCTTGCAGTGATGGAACAGTATCTTGATTCCTCAATCAAGATACTGTTACATGAATTCCACAATCAAGATACTGGTTACACGAATCTGCAAATGTGGCAGAATTGCATAGAACTATATACACACAAATAAATACATATGAAACTGCTGAAATCTGAATAAGCTTTATGGATTGTATCAATGTTAGTGTCTCAGTTTTGATATTGTACTATAGTTATACAAGATGCTATGGTGGGGGAAACTGGATGAAGGGTACAGAGGACCTTCCTGCACATTTTTTTGCAACTTCTAGCGAATCTATAATCATTTTCCAAAAAGGTTAAGAAAAAGGAAATCAAAATTTCTTCCTGACCTTTTGCTAGGTGGTAAGGATGTAGTTATGAGCAAAACAGGCTGTATCTCTAGACTCATGTGATTGAAACAGATAGGGGGGATAAACTGTGGTTCTCATCACTCTTGGGACAAGCCAGGATCCTGAATAAGGTCTATTAGTCCCCCTAATGGGTCCTGCCAATCCTGGTGGCCTCACCTCCCACTGTTCTCCCCTAACCACCTTGGCTTTTACAAATTTCCTAGCGTGTGGGAGCTTCCTCCCCGACATATGTCCCAACTCTCACCTGGAACAGCTTCCCCTGTGCTCCTAACCTGGTCAGGTCCCTGTACAGGCTCTGCCAGCTCCTTGGACCTCTTCTTCAGAGGTGCAATAGATCTCATCTCCCCTATTAAACTGTAAGAGTCCATGTTTTCTTTGCTGGTAATTAAATCCTCAGCAACGTACCCAGTGGCCAGAACATAGGAGTCACTCGTGAATTTTTTGAATGAGTGAATGACTGAAAGGGCTTTAAGCAGAGGATGATGCAATCTGATTTGCTTTTTAAAAAATAAAATTTTGTGGGGCCGGGCACAGTAGTTCACACCTGTAATCCCAGCACTTTGGGAGGCCAAGGTGGGCAAATCACTTGAGGTCAGGAATTGGAGACCAGCATGGCCAGTGAGATGAAGCTCCCTCTCTACTAAAAATTTAAAAATTAGCCACTTTGGGAGGCCCAGGCGGGCGGATCAGGAGGTCAGGAGATCGAGACCATCCTGGCTAACACAGTGAAACCCTGTCTCTACTAAAAAATACAAAAATAATTAGCCGGGCGTGGTGGCGGGCGCCTGTAGTCCCAGCTACTCGGGAGGCTGAGGCAGGAGAATTGATTGAACCTGGGAGGCGGAGGTTGCAGTGAGCTGAGTTCAGGCCACTGCGCTCCTGCCTGGGCGGCAGAGTGAGACTCCGTCTCAAAACTAAAATAAAATAAGCTTTTGCGTTTTAGGGCAGCTATAGAATTACAGAATAATTATTGAAGTAGCATAGAGTTCCCAAATATTCCACACCCATTTTCCCTATTATTATTAACATCTTACATTAATCTGTTAGATTTGTCACAATCAATGAAACAATACTGACGCATTATTCTTCACTGGAATCCATACTTGGTCCAGAATTCCTCAGTTTTTCTCCCTAATGTTCTTTTTGGGATGCCATCCGGAACACACGTCCACAGTATAATTAGTTGTCGCGTCTCCTACAGCTCCTCGTGGTGTGTCAGCTTCTCGGGCATTCCTTATCTAAATTCTTTTTTTTTTTTGAGACGGAGTCTCGCTCTGTTGCCCAGGCTGCAGTGCAGTGGCCGGATCTCAGCTCACTCACTGCAAGCTCCGCCTCCCGGGTTCACGCCATTCTCCTGCCTCAGCCTCCAGAGTAGCTGGGACTACAGGCGCCCGCTACCTCGCCCGGCTAGTTTTTTGTATTTCTTAGTAGAGACGGGGTTTCACCGTGTTAGCCAGGATGGTCTCGATCTCCTGACCTCGTGATCCGCCCGTCTCGGCCTCCCAAAGTGCTGGGATTACAGGCTTGAGCCACCGCACCCGGCCTTAAATTCTTATCTATGCTTCACCTTCTTAAGACCAGCTACACAGATTGAAGTTCTTCTGCTCGGGCTTGTCTCTTCTTCAATGTGTCTTTACTCATTTACTGGACTATTTATTTATATAAGTTCATCTAGCCTTCATTCACCTATTGAAGGATATTTTGGACATATATTTATTTATGTAAATATGGTCTCATGGATATTTATGTTTTGGGTTATAGCCTCCTTTATTTTGGTGTTCAAATTGTTCTTTGGACATTGGGAGCTCTTTCAGTTGGCCTATGTGTCCCGTTAACATAACCCCATCATTATGGGAATTTATTTTGTGAGTGCTTCCTTATTTTCTGGCACTAAAAGATGCTCCTGGCTTATCCTGTATATTTCCAACCTAAGTGTGAGATTCAGCTTTCTCCAAAAAGCCCTGGTTCCTTCTACTGAAAATGGTATTGGAAACCAAGCTCTGAACAGTAGGTATGCTCTTTGCTACTGGGGAGTCGTTGCTTCATTGCTTGTAGGCCTGCTCAGCTGGCAGAAGAGCAAAATATATTAGGTTGGTGCAAAAGTAATTGTGGTTTTGCCATTACTTTTAATGTAACTGTCTGCATCTATAATTCTATATGTAACCATTTATAGATATACCTGTGCATATATATAATGCTGTGTGTAATCACCTGCAACTATATTGAGAAGCATGAGTTCCTACTGAAGGCTTCACCTCTAATCCATTACCACGTAGATCTTTCCAGACTCCTCTCCTTGCTTATCTGGAATCTCCCACGCTTGCAGTGAGGAGCCTAGCGTCCATCATTTACTTATTTTAGTTAATTCTTTAATCCCAGTATACGGGTACAGTAGTTTCAGAATTGTTAGCCCATATTCCAATGGGGCACAACTCTGTCAGCTAGAGTAGAGCGTGTATGTACAGTTCCTGTGCCTTTAGTCATTCATTTCCAAAGATAGCTAAGCCAGCACTTATTCCTCATCTCCTTCAACAAGTTGTTCCATACATTTGTAGTACATTTAGATCCTTCTGTCACATTCTGCCTCTCATCCTGGGTTCCCCAACATCCTGATTATTTTTTATTTTTATTTTTTATAATTTTTTTAACAGAGTCTTGCTCTGTCATTCAGACTGGAGTGCAGTGGTGTGATCTCGGCTTACTGCAACCTCCGCTTCCTAGGTTCAAGCAATTGTCCCTGCCTCAGCTTCCCGAGTAGCTGGGATTACAGGCGCCCGCCACCATGCCCAGCTAATTTTTGTATTTTTTAGTAGAGACGGGCTTTCACCATGCTGACCAGGCTGGTCTTGAACTCCTGACCTCAGATGATCCTCCCATCTCAGCCTCCCAAAGTGCTGGAATTACAGACGTAAGCCACAGCACCTGGCTCCTAATTTTTTTTAAATTTTCCTGATTAAGGTTTGCACTCTGCACTGTAAAGTTCATAGAAATCCCCCATTCGGTTTTGCCACATCCTTGTATACACCGTTACAGTATCAATCATACACACACAAAAAAATCCCTGCGCTTCACCTATTCAATCATCCCCTCAACTTCTAACTTCTTGGCAAACACTGATCTGTTTACTGTCTCTGTCACTTGCTTTTTCCAGAATGTCATATAGTTGAACTCATACAGTATATTGCTCTTTCAGACCAGCTTCTTTCATTTAGCAATATGCATTTAAGATTCATCTACAACTAGAGTCGGGCACAGTGGCTCACGCCTGTAATCCCAGCACTTTGGGAGGCTGAGGCAGGTGGATCACCTGAGGTCAGGAGTTCGAGACCAGCCTGACCAACATGGAGAAACCCCGTCTCTACTAAAAATACAAAATTAGCCGGGCCTGGTGGTGCATGCCTGTCATCCCAGCTACTCAGGAGGCTAAGGCAGGAGAATCGCTTGAACCCAGGAGGCAGAGGTTGCAGTGAGCCGAGATCGCCCCATTGCACTCTAGCCTGGGCAAAAAGAACAAAACTCTGTCTCAAAAAAAAAAAAAGATTCATCCATAACTTTGTGTGGCTTGATAGCTCAGTTCTAGTTGCTGAATAATATTCTATTGTATGAATGTACTATAGTTTGTTCCTCCATTCACCTATTGAAGGATATATTGGTTGCTTCTAATTTTGGACCATTATGAATGGAGCTGCTATAAACATTGGCATGCTGGTTTATGTAGGGACATATGCTTCCAAATCAGTTCAGTTTCAAATCACCTGAGTGCGATTGCTGAATCTGATAGTAAGACTGTGTTTAGGCTGGGCACAGTGGCTCTTGTCTGTAATCCCGGCATTTTGGGAGGCCGAGGAGTGTGGATTGCTTGAGCCCCGGAGTTCAAGGCCAGCCTGGGCAGCATAATGAAACCCTGTGTTTCCAAAATGTACAAAAATTAGCCAGGCATCGTGGCATGCACCCTGTAGTCCCAGATACTAAGGAGGCTGAGGATGGAGAGCCTGGGAGGCAGAGGTTGCAGTAAGCTAAGATCACACCACTGCACTCCAGCTGGGACAATAGAGTGAGACCACTGTCTCAGAAAAAAGAAAAAGACTAGGTTTAGTTTTGTAAGAAAGCGCAAACTCTCTTCCAAAGTGGCTGTACCATTTTTGCATGCCCACCAATGAACTGGCATTCCTGTGGCTCCACATCTCCTCTAGCAGTTGGTATAGTTGGTTGTTGGATGTCAGCCATTCTAGTAGGTGTGTGGGGGTTATGTCATTATTGTTGTGACTTGCAACTTTCTAATAACAAATTATGTTTAACTACAGATTAAGTATTCTAAAATCATCATTTTGGGCCACTGCCCATTATTTAACTGGCTTACAAGTAATAATAATACTGATTCAGAAATTTTATTTAGTCAGTTATTTAAGAGAACATTTTGCAGCTAGTTTTGCTTGAGGGTTCATCAGGTCATGACAGGTTTAAAGCTATTTTATCGTTGCACTGATGAGATATTTTATCACTAAGATGATATCTGTTTTAAAATTTTCAAACTAAAACTACTAAATGTAGGGTAACAAATTTTGAGGCTTCCGTTCATCCATTGTTGAAGGGACCTAAAATCTTGACCCAGTCCAAGGGTACTTCCTCATCCCATCTCCATGCAGGGAATGTTCATCTTTTTAGAACATGTTGATAGTAAGCCCATCATTTTTCTTAAGAGGATTTTGAAACCATATTCTCAGCTCTACTGAATGTTAAATCATGTGACTGAACTTAATAGGCAACGTGCATCACAGGACATATCAGGGAAGATAGGCTCAAATGTATTGCTGCTGAACGTGCACAGAAAGCTTTGGTAAGAGAAATAATAATGATGCAGGATTACTTGAAGGCTGTACTGACCATCTATTCATTTAAACTAATAAGGATAGAGATGGATTCAACTTGGTCACAATGGTGATGCTCTAAAGAGACAGACCATGAGGTTCTGCTTCCCAGTTCCCTAGAACTCCCCTGGTCCAGGCCCTTCTGAGGGCTGCTGGTTGAGGTTTTCATTTGATTCTCACAGTTGATAGAGCAAACTTTAAGAAGCTGATATAGAGGAGAAAAAGCATCAAATTAGGTATCAGTTTCCTGGGTCCACTACCTAACACCAGCGCTTCCTTGGACAAGTTACTTAAGCTCCATAAGCCTATTTCCTCATGTGAAAATTGATCATAACAACTGCATTATAATCCCTACTTTGTCCAAATTAGATGAACACTGTGTGTAAGACAGCACCATTGTCTTACAAGGCAGTTACAAACTGGCAGCCAGATCAGGCACAGGGACAGGCCATTTACCCTGCTAGAAGATATATGTTTTAAAAGTTTGAGTCAACTTTTTCAAGTTCGAAAACTTCATATTAAGCCAACAGTTATGACTTCCTTTAAAAACTTTAATGGATCTCACGGTACTGTCCCTACATTTCCAAGAGCCGAGCAGCAGCCCTGCCCTTTAAGCAAAGCATCAGCTCTCCAGGTGCCTCAGCTCCCGACCTTCCTGGCCATCTCTATGTTTTTATATTAAAAGCACAAATAAACTGTAAAGCCATAAAATAAGTGATTAATATTATTGCTGGAGATAATTTATGGAAGGCTTCTTAACACCCGAGAGGCGACATTCCACTCAGGGTAAAGGTGAGGGTGGCCTCTATACAGCTGGTGACAGAAGGTGCCCATAGCACAATTCAGTTTGTTGGGCCAAATTTTCTGTGCTTCATTCCACAATCTTTGTAATCTGAGCATGCATGGCTTGAGAAACACTTTTTAGGCACACATTTTGATATAAAGCAATTTGTCAAAAAAAAAAAAAAAGATGTTTGAAATTCCAGAGTCAAGTAGTCTGTCTCACTGACATCATTCATGGCAGTAATATTATATGGGCTGCTATGAGCATCTGCTCAATATTATATGGGCTGCCATGAGCATCTGCCCACTCTCCTAGAATGCCACCTTTCTTTCACTGGGTCTGTCCAAATTGGAAACTCCAAAGCCCATCCCAGTTCTCTCCCATCATCATCATCATTATCATCATCTCATCATCGTAGATATGATGATGATGATCTCTCTCTCCCTTGACCTCTTAGGGAAATTACTATCTATAAAAATTAACTGGCAATGTGTCATATGTTGCTTTGAAACCGTTCTATAGTATCATGATGTCTTATTTTATAACCTATAATTTATTTTATTTTATTTTTGTAGAGACTGGGTCTTGCTATATTGCTGGGGCTGGTCTCAAACTCCTGGCCTCAAGTGATCCTCCCACCTCAGCCTTTCAAGTAGCTGAGACTACAGGCATGAGCCACCACACACAGCTTATGACTTAATTATTCATATACAGGTAATATTCACTTTGCATGGTACTGTGGAACTATAAAAATCACCATGCAATCTGAAACCATGCCAAGAAATATTAATAATCAATGGGAAAATATGATTTTTCAATGATACATTCTAATGCTTGTAAAAACATTAAAATCTCTCTTACTGGCAGTTATAAACAATAGGAAAATGAAAAGGAATAGTAAAACTGATATTTGTTTATGCCTTGGTGAATTGGCATACTCTTTTCTAAGTTTGCATCACTTCCAACATCATTTTCCCCTTTGTGCTTTCAATGTCATAAAATATATCTGAGAGTTCCGTTAACTTAAAGTGTTTCCCCACCACCACCATTTTGTGTGTGTGTGTGTGTGCTAGAGTTACTTCCTCTGGGGTATCTTCTTCGTTCTTTTTGTCATGATCTTTTCCCTCATTTATGTCTGTAAGTTTATTGTCAATAAGTCCTTCTGGTTGTATATCTAGAGTTTCTCCAAAGGTGACAGGGTCAACGTTCACATGGTCAGCTATTTCTTCTATAACTCCATTTACATCCCATTCAAATTTCACCTCCATCTTTAACACTTTTTGTTTCTTTGGTGTACTTTCATCTTTGTTGACCAATTTGGCCTCCTGATTATCTGTTTTTATAAAATGCCACCAGGGTTTATCACTGAGAATCACAGAGGCAGCACAACTACACGCTTTGCTGGCAGTGCATGAATTGAATGACAGATGCACAATGACAAATCACTGCAGATTTTGAAAGAACTTGCTGCGATTGGTCACCAAGCACTGCAGGTGTTGGGAGAAATGTCATGATTGGTAACTGATTGTGGTACACATGTGTTACTTACATAGTGATTTGTGGACTGAAGAGCTAGCAGCCCAATTTGTACTCCATGCAGTGACCCACAGTTAATATGCCATGGTAACTGTAATTTGAACCGTGTTGTTGGGAGAGTTATTTAATGAAACCACGGTAAATGAGTTCGTTTCATGCTTAATCAGAACCACGAGAAGCAAAGCCTGCCTGTATTTGTATTCTGTCTTCACAAGTCCAGTGTGAGCCCCATGAGGGCAGGACCCATGACTCAAGAAGTCATCTTCACATATTCCCCATGCTCACCGCAAGCACCTACCACAGTACCTTGTGTATGAAAAATACTCAATAAATACTTACTGAATTCTATTTTCTTCACCAGAGAAAGAACTGTGTAGATGTTACAGAGTATTGAAAGTCAAGAGACTTCAATTCTTGGTCTGGGTCTGGAACTAATCGAGTATGATTTTTCAGACACTCTCTCTTTTTAAAAAAAATGTGTTTTAAGCACAGTGTCTACCTATGATAAGGATAAAATCGGAATTCTAACAAGTATTGTGTCTTAGTCACATTCAAGATGGAAAAATCTATACTTTATTTTATTTTATTATTATTTATATAATTTTATTATTTTTTGAGACGGAGTCTTGCTTTGTTGCCCAGGCTGGAGTGCAGTGGCGTGATCTTAGCTCATTGCAACCTCCACCTCCTGGGTTCATGCAATTCTCGTGCCTCAGCCTCCCGAGTAACGGGGATTATAGGCGTGCACCAACATGCCTGGCTAATTTTTGTATTTTTAGTAGAGATGGGGTTTCACCATGTTGTCCAGGCTGGTCTTGAACTTCTGACCTCAAGTGATGCACCCACCTTGGCCTCCCAAAGTGCTGGGATTGCAGGCGTGAGCCGCGCCACCCAGTCAACCCTTTGTTTTACAGTTTATTCTCCTGTTGGAACTTTGAAAGATGCATCTAAACGGTCGGCAGCATCCATTCTGGCAGACCCCTTTCTCTCGTGCATGCACATTTATGTGAGCCTGAACTTTGTGAGATGGCACAATTTGGTCCCTTTCCATTCTCCATCGATTTTGTATTACTCATCTAGTCTCTTAGTCTTTATCCCTTTAAACCCATACCATATGTACTCTATTTCTTCCTCCAGTACAGAAGTAAAGAGTTCTGCTCAAAAGACTGTCTAGAGCCTTAACATTTATGAAGCACAGAGCTTGAAATCTTTATAAATCTCTAATTTAGGGCCAAAAATGGCACAAAGGCATATAATTTCTCCCCTGAAATATTAAAATTATAACAGGAAATTACAAGTGACTTTTTCAGAGATCCTTGGCAAGTCTATAAATATTGGAATAAAGTCTTTTATATTTTATAAAGCTATTAAAATATTCTGTTAATGAAATAAACCTTATACTATATCACCACTGAATAATATTGATTATGAATTTATCTGACTGCAAAAATACAGTTTATAAAAATGATGAGGATGTTTTTTCCTTCTTTTCATATAAGGCATGCAGTAGGTTCATTCGTTTTATACATGATTAATTTATCTACATCTACAATATCCTAGCTATGGATCCTTAGGCTCTTCATATTCTCTGCACTTTTATCACCATCATTAGAAAATGCCTTTCTTTTGGAGGCCATTTTTCCCTGAGGATATATTCCCTCTTTCAGTGTTGCTGGGAGCTCCTTAATGAGCCAAAACACAAAGCCATTCTGACAGAGAATGCTGGCTGTCAGCTGCATTCATTCAGAGCTAAGTGATCAGATCCACACACCAGCCTAATAGTCAATGTGATCTCACCAAAATGACCAATATCACTGCAAAGGAAGGGTTTCCAGGCCAAGAGAACGTGCATGTGCAAAGATCCTGGGGCAAGAAAGAACCTGGCATTTCACAGCTACCAAAAGCCCATATGCAGGAGAGCACAAAGGTGAGAAAGATGTGAAAAGCATCACCAGATGGCCGAATGACGACAGGGGAAGAGCTGGAAGAGAGTGCCATGAGCACCTGTTGAAATCCCTCTGGCTGCAGTGTGGTGAGTGGATGGCAGGAGTCACAATGGATGTGGGGAAGAAGCTGTGAAAGGATGCCAGAAGAAATGTGACGTGACCTGGCCCTGGGTGCAAGCAAGGGAGATAGGAACAAAGGCATAGCTCCCAGAGAGGTCAAGATGTCAAACCAGTGTTTGAGGCAGGTGGTCCATACCTGGTCCCAGAACAGCAGCATTAGCATCTGCTGGGAACTTGTTAAAATACGAATTCTCAGGCCCACCGCAGACTTCCTGAATCAGAAACTCTGAGATTTCTGAACAACTGGGGTTTTCCCAAGCCCTCTGGGGGAGTCTGCCTCTTGCTCAAGTGGGAGGTCCACTGGACAAGGTGATAGAAACAGAGAAAAACCTGAAAAGATGACTCCTGAGCAAGGGGGCGCTCCCACAGGGCCTAGGTGTCAGCGATTGCTCCTCGGGGGAAAGAGAGAACCCTGGGAAGCACTGAGAAGCAGACAGCAAAGCCCCTCCAAGAAATGGTGTGAAACTCCAATTATTTATTTATTTATTTGGGACAGAGCCTCGCTCTGTCATCCAGGCCAGAGTGCAATGGCATGATCTTGGCCCACTGCAACCTCTGCCTCCCGGGTTGAAGTGATTCTCCTGACTCAGCCTCCCGAGTAGCTGGGATTATAGGTGAGCACCACCACGCCTGGCTAACTTTCGTATTTTTAGTAGAGATGAGGTTTCACTATGTTGGCCAGGCTGGTTTTGAACTCCTGACTTCAAGTGGATCTGCCCGCCTTGGCCTCCCAAAGTACTTCGATTATAAGCATGAGCCACCATGCCTGGCCTGAAACTCTAATTTTAATTTGAAGGACGCATTTGACAACATATGAATTAAATGTATCTATATGGTAAATTTCTTACCAAAAATTTAGATGAGCAGCAGAGGGAGAGGAGACACTTGTATCATTTATGATGGGGGAAACGGTCACTATCCCTAATACGCAAAGGAGTCCATGAGGAAACTCGATAGAAAACTGGACGAAGAATGTGAGTGGCCTTTTCACAAAATGAAGAAATACCAATAATGAATAAAAAGATCATCGGTCTCCTTAGTAACCAAGGCAATGCAAATTAAAGTGGCAATGAGATTTCTGCCTATCAGATGGCCACAAGAATTTTTTAGACCAAGTAACAGCCAGTGGATCATGTTTCACATTGTGGTTGAGAATAGAAACTGGTACAATCTTTAGTGATGGTAATTTGATAGTGTCTTTTAAAACTTAAAAATGCTCATTCTCTTAAAATAAGCCAGAAAAAAAAAAAAGAATTTCTATAACACAATAATTTTTGAAAGTGATAAGATAAACTGTTAAGACAGTTTAATTTCTACATAGATACCATCTTATCCATAACATATTATACCAAGTCATTCTCAATTTACTTTCAAAGTAATTATGTTATAAATCCCTGAAGCCATTATACATCTCACCCGAGGAATTATAATATCTAGCAATAACAAAAAAAAAAAAAAAAAACATTGAAAAGGAGTAACCTGCTCAGAAGATTTGGAATGTTTTATTTTGAAATTCAACGTGGGATTTAATCAATTTTTTTTTTTATTTCTCTTGGCAAAGTATCTCAACAGAGAGCTATTTCCCTAGGAAAAAAAGAAAACCTTCCATTCCCTATGAAATGAAGTCCACTCTAAAGAAGCTGATTAGGAAGGAGACCTGAGTGCCTTGAGCTCAGTAGTGCTGTCCTGTGAAGATGATGTGACTCGGTCCCCAAAGGGTGGAAGAGCCCTTACTGGCACCACAAGTAAGGGCAGGTGAGAAAGCTGGGCACCTCCAGGTGGTGCTCTGGGGTCTACACAAGGTGACATACACAGGTGACACAAACCGTAGTATTTATAGGAGTATTCAAAGGCAGGCTAACCTCAAATACTCTCGGCTTAGAAATATACGGATAGATAACGTTTAAACCGAGAAAAAGCTTTGCAGCTTAAGTGAAGCTCAAATGCTGCTGAAGTCGCTCTGTTTCCTGGCCCACTCATCCGCCAGCCTGTATATCCTCCGCAGTGAACAAATGATGGACCAAAATGTGGTATGGCAAGTGGCAAATGTAAAACTGGAACAAAGAGATTGTCAGGCTCTTTGAGAATATTACTTTTTCTAAAATATAGTTAATTATTCTTTTGAGAGATAAGCATAGGCCCAGTGGAAATTCAAAGGTGTATATCGAAAGTCGATTGGCCTCCCACCCTCGGAACTTGCTCTGAATTCCTTGTGACTCCTCCCAGGACAGTCTACGCACACGCAAATACCTCCTCTACGTGTAAATGTCAGTGGCGTGTTATTCACACTCTTCTGCCTTTGTCTTATTTCACTTAACCATATACTTTGGAAATTGATCCATATCTGTATCTCTAGATCTACTCATTTTTAAAAAGTCATTTTATTTTAAATACAATGTGGATTCAGGGCCAGTCCTGGTGGCCCATGCCTGTAATCTCAGCACTTTGGGAGGCCAAGGCAGGCAGATCATGTGAGGTCAGGAGTTCAAGACCAGCCTGGCCAACGTGGTGAAACCCTGTCTCTACAAAAATACAAAAACTAGCTGGGCACGATGGTGGGTGCCTGTAATCCCAGCTACTCGGGAGGCTGAGGTGGGAGAATTGCTTGAACCCGGGAGGCAGAGGTTGCAGTCGGCCGAGAGTGCCATTGCACTCCGGTTTGGGCGACAGAGCGAGACTCCATATCAAAAGAAAAAAATAAAATAAAATGTGGATTCAGAAAACCAAGCAAATAAAATATATGGCTTAATGAATTATTTGAAGGTAAACACTACCTAGGACAAGAAATAGAACTTTGCCAGCTACCCCAGAAGCGCCTCCATATTCCCTACCTAATCCTTGTCTTCTCCCTCCCACCATAAGTGACATTAATCTGACTTGTGTTCATTTTTATTTGTATAGCTTTATCACCCAGATTTGTTCCCCTAGACCTTATACAGTCCTACCTATTCTAAAAACTGTGTGCTAGGTCTTTTAAGTCTCTTTTAATCTATATGGTTCCTCCTCCATCCATTTAATTTCTTTACAACTTATCTATTGATGAATCTGGGCTAGTCAAATTTCCCATGACTGTCTTCTTCTCTTTTCTTTTCTTTCTTTTCTTTCTTTTTTTTTTTTTAGACAGGGTCACACTCTGTTGCGAGGCTGGAGTGCAGTGGCGCAGTCTCGGCTCACTGCAACCTCTGCCTCCTGGGTTCAAGTGATTCTCCTGCCTCAGCCTCCTGAGTAGCTGGGACTACAAGCACATGCCACCACACCTGGCTAATTTTTTGTATTTTTAGTAGAGATGGGGTTTCACCATGTTAGCCAGGATGGTCTCGATCTCCTGACCTCGTGATCTGCCTGCCTCAGCCTTCCAAAGTGCTGGGATTACAGGCGTGAGCCACCATGCCCAGCTCCACCCATGTCTGTCTTTTTCATGAAGACTCACTTTTCTTCATCTACTATGTGGTTACCCAAAGGTATAGCTCATAAGGAAAAGCAGGCAAATGCTGGATTATTTCCTTTTATTTCTCAGTTTTCAAGTTAAAGAGTCAGTTCCCTTATATCCTCTGAAGGTGACCAATTCTTCTTGTTTTAATATGATTATGAAGTAATGGATTTAAACACATTCTATGAATTTCAATCCTTTTCCACTATTATCCTATTGAAGCTGCATTGTTTTTCTTGGGCCAGTATAGGCTTCTTCAAGTTGTCTCCTGAGTCCTTTAGACCTGACCCTACTGGTCCTTGATAGCTTATTTGCCAGCTAGTGTGACAAAGCATTACAGGCTCATTTTGTACAGCTCCTGCTCCAGACCTCAAATCAATCACTTGGAGGTCCTGAAGCAGTATTCCATGAGCACTTGCATGTTGGTAGCAATTTGCTACGCCCTTTACACTTCAGGTCAGTTTTTCTGGGTATAAAATTCTTGGCTTATACTTTCTTTCCTTGAGTATGTTAAATATGCTAATCCATTCTCCTTTGGTATAAAGCATTTTTCTCAAAAAATCCTGGTGATAGTCTATTTTTCTTTCCCGTATAAGTCACATAAGACTTTTTCAAGATGTCCAAAGAATTTTTCTAGAGGTTCAAAAGGTTTTATTTCCTTAAGTACTAATAATTTCAGTAGGATATAGCTTGAGAGCAGTCATCCTTGGCCGATATTCTCAAGTGTGCATTGAACCCTTACTTACTTTGTGTGTGTGTGTGTGTGTGTGTGTGTGTGTGTGTGACAGGTTCTTGCTCTGTCGCCCAGGCTGCAGTGAGTACAGTGGTACAATCTCAGCTAACTGCAACCTTTGCCTCCCGGGTTCAAGCAATTCTGGTGCCCCAGCTTCCTGAGTAGCTGGGATTACAGGTGCAAGCCACTAAACCCAGCTAATTTTTGTATTATTACAGAGATGAGATTTCACCATGTTGGTCAGGCTGGTCTCGAATTCCTGGCCTCAAGTGATCTGCTCACCTCAGCCTCCCAAAGTGCTGAGATCACAGGCGTGAGCCACCATGTTCACATTTCAGTATATATTATCAAATCTTCTCTTTCAAGGAAGTTTTCTTGGATTATAGCTCTTAGTACTTCCTCTGTTCTCTTGCTTTGGTTTTCTTTGTGAGGAAAACCTATTATTCACATGTACAATAGCCTTCAATGTTTGTTACCTTCTCTTAAATCTTTCTCTCTTCATTTCTTTTTTATTTTTTTCTCTTATTTCACCTTCTATGTCTCTTGAGGCATTACTCTTTGTGTTTGTTTACTTTTGTCTTCCTTCCAGGAACACAGGTATTGACATCCATCAAATGTATTTAAATACATGGATTCATAATAATTAGTCTACCTTACAGAATAATTACTTTTTAGTTCTACTTTTTTCCTGAGTTGTCACTTCATTTCCAAGTTTCTCTAATTCTGATTGGTGCTGTTCTGCCATGTCTGTCATTTACTTAATGTCTTTTTCTGAAATAGATCAAACAGAAGCTTGCTGTTTTATGACAATGTCTCTCTGCCATGACTTCTTTGTCAGTTACAGTGTTATCCTGTTCTTTATTCTCTCTAGTTTTTAAAATTACTTTGCATAGGATAGAACTTGATACTCTTCTAGTGCTTTTTTTTTTCATGTGAGATCAAGTTTTCCTAAACTTTGAGAATAAGTCAGGGTTCCCTAGTGGGACAGAACTAATAGAACAGAATAGATAGATAGATAGGTAGATAGATAGATAGATAAAGGGGAGTTTATTAAGTATTAACTTACATGGTCACGAGGTCCCACAAGAGGGTGTCTGCAAGCCTGAGGAGAAAGGAGAGCCAGTTCGAGTCTCAAAACTGAAGAACTTGGAGTCCGATGTTTGAGGGCAGGAAGCATCCAGCATGGAAGAATGTAGGCTGGGAGGCTAGGCCAGTCTTGCTTTTTCACGTTTTTCTGCTTGCTTTATATTCCCTGGCAGCTGATTAGATGGTGCCCACCAGATTGAGGTTGGGTCTGCCTTTCCCAGTCCACTGACTCAAATGATAATCTCCTTTGGCAACACCCTCACAGACACACCCAGGAACAATACTTTGCATCCTTCAATCCAGTCAAGTTGACACTCAGTACTAACAGTCACAAAGGCCATGTTAAGGAATGCTTTTCAAACTTCACAGGGCTCCTGCTTACGTGTAAAGTAGAGCCACCTGCTTTCTGGGATTTCCTGGCTGTTTCCTTCCCCCAACACAGACTGAAACTGCTCTTTCCTTCCTTTCTTTCATCCCTGTCTTGCTCAATTTTGATTCCTCTCCCAGCGCCTTCTCCTGAGTGTGGAGCCCTGTCCTGATCAGTCTTGGGAGTTCCTAGGGGCCCGACTGCTCCTGCCTCCTCCTCCCTCCTCCTGCCTTCTTACTGTGGGCACCTGAACTACCTCACACTAGAGAGGCTCCACCTGCTCGTCTTGAATTGGCCCACAATACTTCCTAGTGAATAGCTGGTACACCTGGGGGTTCTTCTGTTCTCAGGTCTATCATGCCCCACCCCCTTTCTTTCTAACTTCTTTCAACCCTTCAAACCCAGACACCATGCAACTCTTGAGGCTGTTGGCCATTTATATATGCTGAGGTTAGTGGGAATAATTTGTCACCTAGTTTTGTCATAAATATTTTCCTTGGGTTGTGGGGTTTGCTGTCTAATTTCTCTGTGTCTGCATGAGGACTTGGAAAAACTGAAAACTTGGACCCCTTGCCTAGGATCTGGTTTATTCTTTATAACAGGGGCACTGTGTTTATCTAACCAGTCCCCTATTGATGGACATGTGGGTTGTTTCTGAATTTTGCCATCACAATCAATGTGCCCTATTACTGTTTGAATGTTTGCCCCCTCCCAAATTCATGTTGAAATTTAATTGTCATTATAACAGTATTAAGAGGTGGAACCTCTAAGAGGTGATTAGGCCATGTGGGTTCTGCCCTCATGAATGGATTAATACAGTTATTGTGGGAGTGGGTTCACCCCCGTTCATCTCTCCCAGCGCTTTCTCTTTGCCCTTCTGCCATGTTATGACTGATCAAGAAGGCCCTCACCCCACACACAGTTCCCAGAACTATGCACCAGTCATCTGTTTATTATAGATTACCCAATCTGTAATATTAATAATTATTATTACCCAATTAGTACTAATTAATACTCAATCTATAATCATAATCTGTTTATTATAATTACCCAATCCATGATATTCAGTTATTGCAGCACAAAATGGACCAAGACATACCCTTTACACAAGTGCATATGAGCAGGTACACCTGTAGGATACATTTCTAGAGGTGGAATAGTTAAAGGATATGAACACAGTAGGTGCTCAAAAATATTTGCTAATTTGAATTAGAAAATGTATTTGCCACAATAGTAACCAAATTTGTTCTGGCCCACAGCCCAGGTAGACTTCTATTGAGAACAATGTACTTAAATACTGTTAAGTACAACTTTGAGGCTCCTTGAGCAGAAGAAACAGGAAACAAAAAAGACATTGATTCGTTCCTGCAGTTAGCAATCAGGTGTTGCCTAGTGTACTACAGACTCTACTGGGGCCTGGGGATATAGCAGAGGTCCTAGCCCTGGTGGAGCTCACAGCTCAGAGCGGAGAAGCCTTAGTTGTTTGAGCAAGTTTGAGAATTAAATGATTGCTCTTCATACTCATAATTGAGTAACACTTCGTAAAACGTACCATCTGATCTTTGTCTACGCTTAGAAAAACTTCAGGGTAAACTTCAGTGCAGAGCACAGGGAGAAAAGCTGTCCAGGATAAATACTTAGATGTCAGCTGTCCACTTGGTCATTTGCCGTTTCTGAGAGTCAGTCTGCAACCTCCTCTTTAGAAGGCACCCAAGGTTTTCCGTAAATAGATGAGGCTACCTCAGGGGTACACTGCAGTGCTTCACTTCTGTCGCTACTGGAGTTCAAATCTGGGAACTTTAAAATGCATCGATGGAGGAAAAGAGGAAAAACAAAACAAAACAAAAACAAATAGCAAAAGCGGTGTGCATTGCTTCAGTTTCACCCAAGTTCATTCTCTTTTCCAGAAACCCAGCTTCCATGCTGATGTCCTTAATGCCATCGACGCCGTCAACAATGCTGTTATTCTCTAAGTTCAGGGTCAATACATGAGCTCCTCAGCTCATGGCAAAGATCTCCATTTGGCCATAACATTTTCCCAGATTGGCCTCGTAATGTTTTTCAACATAGTGCTCTGGACAGCCTCTACAAATAGGTGAAGGCATCCAACCCGAATCTCATCTCCCATCCCCTATGTGACTACTCTGCACTGAAACCTGGGACTCTACCTCCTTCTTTATTCCTCTGCAGTGAATCAGTCCCCAAGTCCAAGTCTATTCCGATGATCCCTTCTTCACCTCTGTATTTCCTCTACTCTTTCTGATCAGCCTCCGTAAGTTCTGCTGCCAGATTAATCTGTCACCCCTTTGAAGCCATGATTCATGTGGGCTGGTCTCAGGCTGATGTGATGTTCAAAGAAACGCAGTCCAGCGTCTACATGTATTTTTAAAAATTGCTCCTGTTCTTTACGTCTCTTTAGCCCCATGCAGGGGATACTTTGCCTATAGAAACATTTCTCAAACACCCTCCTTGTCTGTCCCCTACTCCCATCACTGCCTGGGGCTTCTCCTGTGCTTTCTTTGCCAAACTCTCCCAATCCCCAGTTCTGGCCTCTGAGACACTTCTCACTCCACCCCTCCTGCTTCCCTGGTCTTTGCATCACAAAAGACCAAAGAGTCAGCCAGGAAATGACCCAGCCCTTCTTAGAGAGCTTGGAGAAAGAAACCTGGTGGGGAAACTCTTTTTAGTCAGACAGACAGAGGCATATTAAAACTCATTAAAAAAAAAAAAAAAACTTTTAAAAAGAAAAACACTTTGTAAATGTAATTTTTCTGCTCTTTGACACAGATTTTCCCATCCTCCCCTAGCGTCTAATGGATAGAGTCCACGCTCCTGGCCTGGGAGTCAAGACCCTCCACGTGTGCCCTTAACTTATGTCTCAAGCTTCTCTACTGCTTCCCAGCCTTACCCCTCTGCCCTTCCCAGCCACTGTATCTGCTGTCCCTGACCACACCACCAGTATCCCAGCATGCTGGCTCCTCTTTGCTTCCCCATCCAATTCCTGATTTTCCTTCCAGTGGCATCTCGAGTGGCTTTATCCCAGGGTTTGATGTTTTCTGCTCCTCCCAAACCTCCCAAGTCTTCCAATTCTTCGTAAGAGTTTGTTCGGTGAATGAATGAAGCCCTCACTTCGTGTCCTTCTCTGGTACAGTAATCTCATCATTCAGGAAGCTTCTTGGAGCAACTAACAGGCATTTTCTTAGCTTATTTCATTGCCTTTAAACCAAGGCTGCCACTTCTGCCTGTGCGTTCAGTCTGCCTTCACTGCACCTCCACTCCTTCAAGCTTGGATTGATGAATTCTGTTCTCTAATTTTATCTGGGCAATCAAATTCCCAAAATATGTGTAAAAGAGAAGATTGCATTCCTATTTTACAAACGTGGCAACTCTGTGGAATTTTTAATCAGATGCCAGCTTTTCTGCATCTCTGTGATGTTTTCCTCCTTCGGAGTCAGTAGATAGGGCCTTTTGCTTTGCAGTGTTGACCGTTGTCCTTGCCTTCTGACATTTTTTGCTATCTTCCTCACGTGCATTCCACAGTCAGAATACTGGGCTTTGTCCTTCCCTGTTTCATTACATGAAGCTCTGCTACAAGGATGTTTTGTGGGTTCCTCAGCTCTAATGAAATTCCAAGCATTTCCTTGAAGCTGGCCCCCAGGGAGAAGCTGTTCACAGTGGTCTGTGACGCTGAGCTAGAGAGGAGATGATGGCGTGATTTTGGTTCTGGGCTGGCATTTCTTGTTGCAACATCCCAGCATGGCCCCTCTTAGAACCTTCCTACCACCGCATTCGGATCTTATCCCTCCAGCCTCAGGTGCACCTTCAGCCTGCTACCAGCAGAGAAAAAAAAAAAAAAAAAAGACATATTTTCTTGCTCTATAAATCCTTGAGGTGAGCAACAAAATTAAATGTTAACCACAGGGGAAACTGTGCACATACAGACAGGACAGCATGGTAGTCAGATCGGTGCCAAGTTCTGGGAAGTTATCAGTGATGGTCACAGCATGGACCACACTAGTACCTGCCCAGGGACCACGATCTATAGCTGGACCACATCTCAGCGTGCCACAGTGAAGGCACTGGGGACAAATATGTTCCTCCCACTATCCTGGTGGATCCAGAACCTGGGATCATGGACTCTGCTCAGATCCTTTTGAAACCGTGCCCCCAAAGAGTTAAAGAAACCAGTGATTCACAGAAATTCTTAAAGCCAACAGGATGGCAGATAAGAAAAGAAACAGCTTGCTGAAATTCCCTCCAACTGTAAGGTAACAAAACAGGCTGAAATCAGCTGAAACCAATATGGCCCACTGGAGTCTACGCAGAATGAGATTGGTGATGCTAAGACCTGAATTTCCTCTGCATGTTTCATCCTAACTCCCCCAGAATTTGCACGTGGGACCCATAAAAAGGCAGCTCTGAAGAGATCATTGCATATGCCCAAGGACTTTGCAGACCACCCTTTTCACTTCCTGAATCTTTTCTAACAAAAGTACAGCCTTATGCCCAGCACAGGGAGACCTATTTGAGCTAGACTCCTATCTCCTTGTTGATAGACCTGCAATAAAAAGTGTTTCTTTTATCAAAAACCCAGTGTCATAGCATTGGCTTCCAGTGCATCGGGTAGTGAGTACTTTTGCTCAGATCTGCAGACCAGACCATTTTGCTTTCAGTCAGTCTGGGGCAGGCAGCAGTGCACAGAGGGGCTGAGCTGGTTGATTCGTTCCTAGATATGAGGCAGCTGTGACTGCCTCCAGGGCTTCCAGCTGACCCACTCACTAAGTGAGGGCACAGGCTCTGGAATGGGCACCCTCCTTAACAGCCAGAGCTGAGAAGAGGATCCTGACTGCATCGTGAACACCTCCAGTGTGTGCCCTCGCTCAACGTGTTTGGCATTGTGGCTGAGCCCCGCAGTGTCCCCTCCCCATCCCTCCGCTGGTAGAGAACACTGATGAGACCTGCGGCACAGACACTGAAGGCTCCTTATAATGTTTGCTTCCGCACTCTTGAGCTGATCACACAAAACCATGAGGACCTGACCCACCTGTCTCAGCTAACACGCGTGGGGTCACCACCTGCCTCTGCTTCCCTCACCAGCTCACTTCGGACCTCTGCAAGCTGGCAGTCAACACAGTGTCGTTCCCACGCCTCCAGTTCTTCATGCCTACCGTTGCCCCTCTCACCAGTTGTGGAAGCCAGCAGTATAGGGCTCTAACCATGCCCAAACTCACCCAGCAGGTCTTTGATGCCAACAACACGATGGCTGCCCCACCAGGAATGCCTTCTTCCATGAATATCCACCCGTCCATGAAGGAAGTTGATGAGAAGATGCTCAGTGTGCAGAACAAGAGTAGCCAGCAGCTACTTCATGGAATGGATGCTGACAACATCAAGACAGCCATGTGCGACATCCTTCCTCATGGCCACAAGATGGTGGTCACCTTTGTCGGCAACAGCACAGCCACCCAGAAGCTCTCCATGGCCTCTTAGGGCAGTTCCCTGCTGTATTCTGCCAGAAGGCTGTCTTCCACTGGTATTCAGGGGAGGGCATGAACAAGGAGGAGTTTGCTAAGGCCGAGAACATGAATGACCTCATCTCTGAATGTCAACAGTCTAGGACACCACCACAGAAGAGGAAGAGGACTCAGTGAGGAAGCCCAATGGGAGGCCTAAGGCAGAGCCCCCATCACCTCAGACATCTTAATTCCCTCAGCCTTCTTCCTTGGCTGCCCCTTTCTTCTCCCTCAGTAGTTGTGTTTGCTGCCTTTACCTTGTTTATCTGGGGAGAGGAAGGGTCTAGAGCAGTGCCTGGTACATGGTAGGTGCTCAATAAATATTTGTGTGCTGAATGTCTCCTCTCTCTGTCCACTCCAGGAAACCTAGGTTTTCTGCCAATCTGGGTAACCGTGTATTTGCTTCTGGTACCCTCCTCCCATCTGCCCAATTAATATGTCCCTCTGTTTTCAAAATAATTCTCCAGAAAGCTGGGTCCCATTCAGATCCCATTTAGAACCAACCGGGTGCTGAAAACCCAGATAATGTGCACCATCCTATGCCCACATAGTAGCTAGCACTTGGAGGGCAGAAGGTGGCAGGAAGAAGTTACTGCGAAGGGCTGGGCATGGTGGCTCATGTCGATAATCCCAGCACTTTGAGAGGCTGAGGCTGGAGGATTGCTTAACTTTAGATATTTGAAGCCAGCCTGGGCAACATAGCAAGACCATGTCTCCATTTTTTTTTTTTAAGTAAAAATAAAAATAAAAACAAGTTACTGCAAGGAAGAGGATGGGATTTTCCATTCTAGCACAGCTTTGGAGAGGGAAATCCAGGCCCATAAAGTCATAATTCCCAGGTATTTCTGTGCTCCAATTCTCAGCTTCAGAGGAGGTGGTAACAGCATTATCGCATTTTCAGTTTTCTTTGGAGGAGTCTGCCCTGCTTCATCAAGTGAGGCCTTTCCTTCTCCCACTCTTCCCCTCTCAATTTTTCTTTTTTTTCTTTTTTGAGACAGAGGCTCCCTCTGTTGCCCAGGCTGGAGTGCAATGGCGCAATCTTGGCTCACTGCAACCTCCGCCTCCCAGGTTCAAGCGATTCTGCTGCCTCAGCTTCCTGAGTAGCTGGGATCATAGGTACACACCACCACATCTGGCTAATTTTTGTATTTTTTTTTTTTTTTTGAGACGGAGTCTCGCTCTGTAGCCCAGGCTGGAGTGCAGTGGCGGGATCTCAGCTCACTGCAAGCTCTGCCTCCCGGGTTTACGCCATTCTCCTGCCTCAGCCTCCCGAGTAGCTGGGACTACAGGCACCCGCCACCTCGCCCGGCTAGTTTTTTGTATTTTTTAGTAGAGACGGGGTTTCACCATGTTAGCCAGGATGGTCTCGATCTCCTGACCTCGTGATCCGCCCGTCTCGGCCTCCCAAAGTGCTGGGATTACAGGCTTGAGCCACCGTGCCCGGCCAATTTTTGTATTTTTAATGGAGATGGGGTTTCACCATATTGGCTAGTCTGGTCTCGAACTCCTGACCTCAGGTGATCCGCCCACCTCTGCCTCCCAAAGTGCTGGGATTACAGACGTGAGCCACAACGCCTGGCCCCCTCTCACATTTTGGATCCCCTCCTTTCTCCTAATCAGAAAAGGAGATTAAAAGGGAGAGATCTGCCTGGGTCCCTTAGCCTCTAGAAACGCCCTCCCCATTCCCACTTTGTCTTACCCTCTAAAAGGAGTAACATCCCTCCTTTTAGGTGGGAAGGTGTGTACCGCCACCTAAACGTTTGAGTCATTCCCCAGAGGAGAGGGGATGGGGCAACATCTCATCTCTTCCTTTTGCTATTCCCTTTTTCCCCTGCTCTTGGTTTTGTCCTATCCTACACTTACGATTTCTATTTTGGGTTGAACTTGCTGCTTTTTCCTCATATTGAAAAGATGACATTGCCCCAAGAGCCAAAATTAAATGGGAACTGGAAAAAAAAAATCCACTGTGCAAAGATTGTCTTTCTTCCCTACCCTGCAGGGATGATATATGGAAGCAGAGTCCAACACCACCTTTGTTAAGAGCCTAGAAACTCAAAGAGTGGGCACTCCTGAGAGAGGGCCTCATGCACACACCACGGCACCTGAGGACCTGGTGGGAGAGCAGCCCCCGCCCCAGTTCACAGAGCAGCCGCCATCGCCCAGGCTAACCTGGAGCCTGCAGGTAGCAGTGTCTGTTGGAGGATCACACATATGTTGTTGCTAGACAATGTACCTTGAACAATGCCAATATACAGCAGTTTTGCAAACACCAGAGCAGACAAAAGCCATTCTTGATGTTTTACCCTTAATTTGGAATAAATGCTTTGTGCAACAGAGCATTTCCTTCATCCTTTATAGAAAGCTCCTTTTAAGGCAGACCTTTGGACAACCAAGGGGACGATGTCCCCTTGGTCAGACTTCTTTTTACCAGGATGTGACAGAGTTAGCCTGCAGTGTGAGAAGACAAGGCCTCTGACACCACATGAAGGGAGTGAGACAGATCCGGTCATGGCTGATGGCTGTCAGAGGGCTCACGACTCCACACTCAGAGGCGGATTCTTTTCCAATTCCCCTGCTCTGTGAGACAGTCACATTCACAGAGTGTCTCTGTAGAAGCTTTTATGGAAGCTTTTAAATTTGTTTCACAAAATGTTAACCTGGCTGTGTTTTCTGCATTGCATATATTTCAGGTGTATGACTTGATGATTTGATTGGTAGAATTTTTGATTGTTTACTTTTTCCTTTTTTCATACTGCATTAAAGTATAACAAAAAGGGAAAGGAAACTTCTAAAATACATCGGATCTCATTTTCCCTTTACAAGCAAGTATTTTGCTTCCTATGACTCAACTTTTACATTAGTCAGGATTCTCCAGAGAAACAGACTCAATAGGCTATATAGAGATGAATAAGAGGAAATTTAGGGACTGGACATGGTGCCTCACACCTGTAAACCCAGCACTTTGGGAGGCTGAGGCAGGCAGATCACTTGAGGTCAGGAGTTCGAGACCAGCCTGGCCTGTCTCTACTAAAAATACAAAATGTAGCCAGGCGTGGTGGCACATGCCTATCGTCTCAGCCACTCCGGAGGCTGAGGCAGGAGAATCACTTGAACCTGGGAGGCAGAGGATGCAGTGAGCTGAGATTGTGCCACTGTGCTCCAGCCTGGGCAACAGAGTGAGACGCCCTCTCAAATAAAAATAAATAAATACATACATACATACATTCATAAATAAGATGAGATTTCTTCTAGGAGCTGGCTCATGTGATTATGCAGGCTAGAGAAAGCCAGGGGTGTACTGCAGCTGGAGTCCAGAGGCCAGAGAACCTGGGGAGCTTATGGTGTAAGTCCTGGAGTCCAAAATCCTGAGCACCAGGAATGCAGACATCCAAGGGTTGGAGAAAATGCAGGTCCCTTGGCCGGGCGCAGTGGCTCACACCTGCAATCCCAGCACTTTGGGAGGCTGAGACAGGCGGATCACGAGGTCAGGAGATCGAGATCATCCTGGCTAACATGCTGAAACCCTGTCTCTACTAAAAATACCAAAAATTAGCCCATCTCTACTAAAATAAAAATACAAAACATTAGCCGGGCATGGTGTCGGGCATCTGTAGTCCCAGTTACTTGGGAGGCTGAGGCAGCAGAATGGCGTGAACTCGGGAGGAGGAGCTTGCAGTGAGCCGAGATCGCGCCACTGCACTCCAGCCTGGGCGACAGAGGGAGACTCCGTTTCAAAAAAAAATGCAGGTCCCAGATCCAGAAAAGAGAGAGAGAATTCCCTTTGCCTCCTCCTTTTTCGTTTTGCCTGGATTCTCAGTGGATGGCATATGCCCACCCACATTGGTGAGGGTGATCTTTAGTCAATGGATTCAAATGCCAATCCCTTTCAGAAACACCCTCACACACACCCAGAAAGGCTGCTCTACAGGCCATCTGGGTATCCCTTGATCCAATGTAGTTGACCTGTGACATTAGCTGCTGCAACTCTTTATTTCATGTCTTCAGCTGGTGTACTGAGAACCATAACGGAATCTATCCACCTACGCCGTCAGGATTCATCAACACAGGTGCAACTTAGTTTAAAAGATGAGGCTTTGGAGGAAGATATTTCAACCACCAAGTCCTACTTGTCACTAAAAGTAGAATTTCAGATCAGTGGGTGGACACTGGGCAGGAGGCACTGCTGTGTGGCATCCCTCAGAGAGCTCTGCAGGGTCTCATCCTGAAGGCTGCACAAGGTGGTGGGTGACGGGGACGCCCGCTGAGCCTGAGGCCCAGGGCAGCCTGACAGAGGGCCTGTGTCTCAGCCCTCTCAGACAGAGGGTTAGAACCAGGCAGCCTGGCATCTTGATTTCCAGAGCCCTTTATCCTCATCCTCTTGGTCTCATGTCCTGGTCTGGACTCTAACTAGCTGGTTAGTTCTTGACCAAGGTTGGGCTTCCTCCACTCCCACCTCTGTTTCTGTTTTCTAATTTTTATGAGCTGCCTATCTCTTCCCTAGAATCTTAGAAATAATGGCTATTTCATCTGTCTGTAGCCATGTCTATAGCATCTATAGGCTTAAAAATGTTCTCACGGAGGCTGGGAGTGGTGGCTCATGCCTGTAATTCCAGCACTTTGGGAGGCCGAGTTGGGCAGATCACAAGGTCAGCAGTTTGAGACCAGCCTGACCAACATAGTGAAATCCTGTCTCTACTAAAAATACAAAAAAAAATAGCTGGGCGTGGTGGCAGACCCCTGTAATCCCAGTCACTCGGGAGGCTAAAGCATCGGAGAATCGATTGAGCCAGGGAGGCGGAGGTTGCAGTGAGCCGAGATTGCGCCATTGCACTCCAGCCCAGGTGACAGTGCGAGACTCTGTCTCAAAAAAAAAAAAAAAAGGTCTTTACAGATGATCCAGGAAAAGCTCTTTGAAGGGTCCTAAATCTGCTTTCCCTCCCATGAGCCTCTTGTGAATCTGAGGTTCTCAGCAGATTGCCACCCTGTAATAGAATAGAGAAACAGAAATCAGTGCAAAAACCTTTGCTGTTATGTTTTTCTTACAGAAATTACAGACATGTCCTAGGTAAGACAAGCATACATTCTCTGCTAATGATTATCAATGTCATTCTCATCTGAAATGCCATCTAGAAAACAGGTCTCCAGAGGCTGCCCTGATGGGTGGCAGCTGCCGGCAGTGTGCCCTGAAAAAGGAGACTGATCTGGTGACATGCCCTCCCACCCCAGGGTGGCAGCACCTACAGACTTAGGAGAGATACAGAGGAGGGTGACTCAGCCTGACTCTCAAGAAAGGTCCAAAACACCCTTGGTGAGAAAGCACAGAAGACGCTAAGACAACCCCTGGAGAAACCAAAGGAAGAAAGTTACATGTAGGAGACAGAGCCTGAGCAGACAAGAGCTGGAAGTTTCCCCTGGCTGCTGCTGGAGTGGAGGAGGACCACACTCCCAGTGCAGAGCCACCTGGCAGGGGCCCACTTGAGCTTCAAAGCGAAATCACCCTTTCTGAGTTCTCTGTGTGTCGGGCATGTGCTGGCTGTTCTGCATGCATAGCCGGGCGTGGTGGTTCACGCCTGCAATCCCAGCACTTGGGGAGGCCGAGGCGGGCAGATCACAAGGTTAGGAGTTTGAGACCATCCTGGCTAACACAGTGAAACCCTGTCTCTCCTAGAAATACAAAAAATTAGCCAGGTGCAGTGGCACGTGCCTGTAATCCCAGCTACTTGGGAGGCTGAGGCAGGAAAATCCCTTGAACCTGGGAGGCGGAGGTTGCAGTGAGCCAAGACCACACCACTGCACTCCAGCTTGGGAGACAGAGGAAGACTCCATCTCAAAAAAAAAAGTCACAACCACCTCATGAGGTAGACATACTTACTTACAGACGGGGAAACAAAGACACGAAGTGTTAAATAACTTGCCAAATATCCCATGGCTGGTCATGGTGTAGCTGGGACACGTACAACCCAGGCCTGTCAACTCCAGTGCCTGCATGCTCATCCACCGCCTCCAGTGGGGGACAGAGACACAGTACGAAACAGTGCCTGCGAAGGACAAAGCGTCACCTGTCTCATTGCAGTGGCAGACAAATGGAGCTCTGACTGCTCAGGAAAGAAGAGGCTGGTGCTCTTGGAGCTTCACTCACTTGTCCCACGCAGGTGCAGGGTAGAAGCTACGGATTTCCCGACACCCACCCTCCTGGCCGTCCCCCGACCTCGTCACCAGGCTCATCCTCCCACTCCTGGCCACGTGCCCAGAGGTTCTCCTGTCTTTGCCCCAGGTGGCTTTTCTGGTTTCCGGGTCACATCTCACGGCCTGTGACCCTGTCCTCCCATGACTCAGTTTGCTCCCTGAATCTCACCTCCAGACTCTCACTGGAGGGTCCTTCCCAGCTTTCCCGCATCCTCAGTCCCAGCCAGTGGTTCTGTGTCCGTGAAGGCTCAATCAGAGAAGCAGAACCAAGGAGATGATACAGAATGTGGGGGTCTATTATAGGAATTCGATCTCATGCAAATGTGGGAACTGGTTAGAGTTTATGTACGTTTTTTGCTTCTGTGTCTGGTCAGCTGTGAGGAAGGACAGATGGGTGTGAAGTGGGGAGAAGGACAAGCTCACCCTGGAGAATGAACTTGGAGCCCTCCTGGGCTTCTCCCTACCTCAGGGAAGCACCTGGCAGGTGACTTGCAGGAGAAGCTGGTACCTTTGCCATGGAGCTGAGCATGTACTACCTGGCCCAGCAGACAGGGAATTGGGAGAAACTGGGGGGAGTTGGTTGCTGCAGGCCGGGTTGACATCCCATGCCCAGGAGGTGGGCCAGCAGGTCAGGGACAGCACACCTGGGCTGTGAAGCACGTGGTGCCTACACTGGCATTCTGAGTCAAGTGGCTGCTGTTTCCCCTCCACCTTGCAAATCTCAAGAATGGGTCTGGGCCAGATGCAGTGGCTCACACCTGTAGTCCTAGCTACTTGGGAGGCTGAGGCAGGAGGATCATTTGAGCTCAGGAGTTCCAGGCTCCAATGAACTATGATCGCACCACTGCACTCTAGCCTGAGCAACAGAGTGAGACGATGTCTCTAAAAATAAATAAATGGAAAGGAAAAAGAATGGTTTTGCCAGGCTCTTTTCCATACTGACTGATGAGGGCCAAAGAAATAAGTGGGAAGAAGGAGTCCACGGAAACTGCCTGGCTATTTCTGAGCCACTGTCCCCTGTCCCAGAGGCTTTGCTTGTGCAGACAGAGGGCAGTTCAGCTTCCTGAGAGGTGGGGAAAAGGGCAGGAAAAGGGGAGAAAGGAAGAACAAATCCCTCTCATTTGATCAGTTCATTTATTGCATGTTTCTTGAGAATAAAGACATGCAAAAGATGCAGCCTGCCCTCTGGAAGCAGACAGTATCGATTCTCCCAGGCACCTGGGAGGAGCCGGGTGGACTCTCAGGGTCTCATCGTGCTGCTCTCCCAGGTCTTGCCTTAGGCACCACCATTACTGCATTTGAGAAATGGTGCTGGCAGTAGTTGCTTGTGCTTAAAATGTAAGGGGGCGGCCAGGTGCAGCAGCTCACGCCTGTAATCCCAGCACTTTGGGAGGCCGAGGCAGGTGGATCATGAGGTCAGGAGATCGAGATTATCCTGGCTAACATGGTGAAACCCTCGTCTCTACTAAAAATACAAAAAAATTAGCCAGGCATAGTGACAAGCACCTGTAGTCCCAGCTACTCGGGAGGCTGAGGCCGGAGAATGGCGTGAACCCGGGAGGCGGAGCTTGCAGTGAGCCAAGATGGCGCCAGTGCACTCCAGCCTGGGTGACAGAGCGAGACTCTGTCTCAAAAAAAAAAAAAAAAAAAAAAGGAAGGGGGCAGCTTGCACCATTAGGATGGCTACTATCAAAAAAAAAAAAAACAGAAAATAAGTGTTGGTGAGGATGTGGAAAAGTTGGAACCCTTGTGCACTGTTGGTGGGAATGTAAAATGGTGCAGCCGCTACGTAAAACAGGATGGCAGTTCCTCAAAAACTTAAAAATAGAATTACCGTATGATCCAAAAATTCCACTGTTGAGTATACACGCCAAAGAAAGCAGGGTCTTGAAGTGATATTTGTACACCGTGTTCGTAGCAGTATTATTCACATTAACCAAAAGGAGGAAGCAAGCCAAGCGTGCATCCACAGACAAGTGCATAAACAAAATGTGGTGTATTCATACAATGGAATATTATTGAGGATAACATTTCTGCTAAGTGAAATGAGCTAATCACAAAAGAACAAATACTGCATTATTCCAGTTATATGAGGTGTCTAGAGTCATCACATTCACAAAGACAGGAAGTAAGATGCTGATTGCCAGGGACCGTGCAATGGGGAGGGGAAGGGATGGATACATGGTTTCAGTTTTGCAAGATGTAAAGAGTCCTGGAGATAGATGGTGGGGATGGCTGCACAACACTGTGAATGTATTTAACACGACTAAACTGTACACTTAAAATGGTTAAAAATAAAAAATGATAAATTTTATTTTGAGATGGAGTCTCGCTCTGTCACCTGGGCTGGAGTGCAACGGCGTGACCTTGGCTCACTGCAACCTCTGCCTCCCAGGTTCAAGCAATTCTCCTGCCTCAGCCTCCAAGTAGCTGGAATTACAGGTGCCCATGACCACACACGGTTAATTTTTTTGTATTTTCAGTAGAGACAGGGTTTCACCATGTTGGCCAGGCTGGTTTTGAACTCCTGACCTGAAGTGATCTGCTGGCCTCGGCCTCCCAAAGTGCTAGGATTACAGGCGTGAGCCACCGCGCCCAGCCAAAATGGTAAATTTTATTGTATGTGTTTTTCACCACAACTTTTTATGAAAAACTTACGGAGAAGTGTTGAAACTACCAAGGAGAGGTGTTATTGAGAATAAACTCCAACAGCCAAAACCTGTTGGTCCTCTTTGGTCAGTTGGAGCAAGTGAGAGGGGCTGTCCTGACCTCAAGCCTCCCCTCTCCAATTGTTTCAAGGTTCGCTTCTGTGGAAACGAAAATGGAGGTTTACTTAAACCCTGGCATGTGTTTTATTTTGTCCTAATTGTGTAGCCTGGCATTTGCTGTTCTCATTCGTTCTGCCAAGTCAGCACCAGAGGCTGGCAAGGTGGCCATGGAGATGAACGAGTCCTTCCAGATGGCAGAGAGCGGTGTGAGGCTGAGGCTTGTCGTCGTGATATGCAATGCCCCTGAACTCTGAAGCTGAGAACTTCCTTTGGGCGGCTGGGTGACCATCTGTGAACACTTCCACCCCAAACACCATCATCAGTGGTTTTATGATGATGTTTGAGTTCCTAGTGTAGCAGTTAAATTTTGTAGCAAAAGCTATAATGCTCCTTTATACTTTGTTAAATTATCTTTGGACAAAGAATTATGCAAGAAGGTGCAGAATGAAGGATTCCTTTCTGAAACACAATAAAAAGGGCACATCAATGTTTTTCGGTAGCTCCTGGGGCCGTCTTCCCCTGACAATGCTTCTTAGCGCTGAAACGCATGCATGTTCTTGCAGAGCCAGCAGCTGAGTGAGGAAAAGCTTGGCACCCTGATGTCCTGAGTGGGCTCAAGTGCAGGCTTCCAGGACCATGGTGCCCAAGCTACAGGCAGCCAAAGTTTCAGATGTTACCATAGCTAATTGTAATTAACTCAGCTTCATCCTCACAAAGCTGAGGACATTAACACTGTAATTAGCTCCATTTTCCAGCAGGGGACCTGGGGTTTAGACACAGAGTTAGGTTTTGCTCAAGGTCATGCAGCAAGTAAATGTGAAAAATGAGGTTTGAACGCAGGCCATCTGGGTCTAGAGGCTGAAGACTTTACTACAAGCAGCTTGGGCTCTGGTGGCAGGAATGTCAACACCATCAGAACAATACAGAACTCAGGAAAGCTCCAGTTCCAGAGAAGATGTTGAGGACACCACAGTGTCAGAAGGTGTCACACTGGTTTTGTTTTCAAATCAAGAAGGCGCTAAAAGGACGCAATCAGATATTGGGGAAAAAAGTCACTACCCAGTTGGGGCACATGCATGAGCCTGCAGGGACAGGAAGGAGCGAGGGTAAGGTATCTCCACCCAGACCCTCAACTCACCTTCTCCCTCCTTCTGGGTTCAAGTGATTCTCCTGCCTCAGCCTCCCAAGTAGCTGGGATTACAGGTGCCCACCACTACGCCCAGCTAATTTTTGTATTTTTAGTAGAGACAGGGTTTCACCATGTTGGTCAGGCGACCAACCATGTTGGTCATGTTGGTCTTCAACTCCTGACCTCAGGTGATCCACCCGCCTCGGCCTCCCAAAGTGCTGGGATTAAAGGCGTGAGCCACCGCGCCTGGCCTCCAGTCCCTTCTTCTGGCCTGTAGTTATAAAGGTAATTGTAACCATGAAATATCCAAGATATGTTCCCTTTGCCGACTTGGTTTATCCATGTTTTCGTGGGCTCTGTGTCTTCTTAGCCTGTATCCTATGATAGTCATTCAACGATTCACACAATATCCATTCTCTAATTTCTTATGACCAAATTTAACTTCAACCTTTTCTAACTTTGCAATAACAGAAAATCAAAATAGTTTATCTTTCCTTCTGTCTCCCAATAACGCACACACATGCACGTGCCTGCACGTGCTAGTGCACACATATGTACATACAACATAGTTTCTAGAAAACGTTCATCTAGCTCAGTTTTCTGGCCCTTAATCGAATGTGTGAGTGGTGTAAGGATGCATTTTCTTGATCCTGTGCTATGTTTAAGGCAATATGTCTCCATCTGATTCGGGTTATGTCTCTACAAATGTTGGATTTATGTAAATGCCACTCTGTCTCCAACCAGTACAGCACATGATTTAGCTGTAGTTCAGTGATGTTATTTTGGAGAACTGCATGAGTTCTAACTACAGAATTTAAGAAATTCTATATTAAAGGAGAAAAACAAGCATCAGTGCTAGCTTTTTAAAAAACTATTTATTTCAAAATGATTGCAGACTCACAGGGACTTGTAAAAATAGGAAATAGAGTTTGTGGAGCCCTCCCTCACCTTCCTTCCCCCAGTGGTGACATCTTTTATAACTCTATTGCAACCTGAGAGCCAAGGACCAAGAAATTAACACTGCTACATTACACTACAACCTTATTCAGTTTTCACTTTTTTTTTTTTTTACCTTGCATTAATTAATTTGTGTGTGTGTGTAGTTTTATGCAATTTTACTCTGTGTATAGATTTATGTAATGTCATGATCAGGATATGGAGCCATTTTATCATCTCTGGGGAACTATCTCACACCCATCCTATCCAGGCTCACCCATCCACCCACCCCGTCCCTATCAGCAACCACTAACCTGTTCTCTATCTCTATAGTTTTGTCATTTTGAGGATGTTTTGAAATGAACTCGTACCATATCAAAAAGCCATTTCAAATTGGCTATTTTTAGTAAGTCCTTAAGATCCATTCAAGCTACTTAAGATCCATTCAAGCCCTTAAGATCCATTCAAGCTACTGCATGTATCAATAGTTTTCATTGCTGAGTAGTATTTTCTTTCCTGGATGAGACAGAGTTTGTTCAACCCTTCATCCTTTGAAGGACAGTTGGGTTGTTTCCGCTGTCTGGTTATTATGAATAAAGTCGCTGTGAGTGTTCATGTACGAGTTTGTGTGTGAATATAACTTTCCATTTCATTACTGGATTGTATTGTTAGTACATGCCTAGTTTGTTGTTGTTCTCTTTTTGAGATGGAGTCTGGCTCTGTCAGTCAGGCTGGAGTGCAGTGGCACCATCTCGGCTCACTGCAACCTCTGCCTCCCAGGCTCGAGCAGTTCTCCTGCCTCAGTCTCCCGAGTAGCTGAGACTGCATGTACTTGCCACCATGCCTGGCTAATTTTTGTATTTTTAGTGGAGACAGGTTTTTGCCATGTCGGCCAGGCTGGTCTTGAACTCCTGACCTCAAGTGATCCACCCACCTCAGCCTCCCGAAGTGCCAGGATTATAGGCATGAGCGGCCACACCTGGTTGTATATGCCTAGTTTTTGAAGAAACTTATTTTCCAGAGTGGTTATACCACTTTTTCACTTCCACTAGCTATGTGTGAGAATTCCAGTTTCTCAACATCCTTGCCAAGATTTCATGTTATGTCTATTTTTATATTTTAGCTATTTAAAAAAAAATGTTTTTTCTTATTTTTTGATCTGTGCCCAGGCTGGAGTACAGTGGCATGATCTCCACTCACTGCAACCTCCGCCTCCCTTGTTCAAGTGATTGTCCTGCCTCAGCCTCCCAAGTAACTGGAATTACAGGCATGTGGCACCACACTTGGCTAATTTTTTTACATTTTAGTAGAGACAGGGTTTCGCCATGTTGACCAGGCTGGGCTTGAACTCGTGACCTATATGATCAACCCGCCTCGGCCTCCCAAACTTAGAATTATAGACGTGAGCCACCAGGTCTGGCCCCTATTTTAGCCATTCTAATAGCTATGTAATAATATCTCATTGTAGTTTAAACTTGCATTTCCTTAATAGCAATGATGTTGAGTATATTTTCATGTGCTTATTTGTCATCTGCATCTCCTCTTCAGTGAAATGTAAAGTTCATGTCCTTTGTACATTTTCTAATTGGATTCTTTGGTTTGGTTTTTATCATTGTTTTACTGTTGAGCTTCAAGTATTCTTTACGTATTCTAGATACAAGTCCTTTGTCAGATGCGTGGTTTGCAAATATTTTTCTCTCCATTTGTAGCATGTCTTTTCATCCTCTTACCAGGGTCTCTGAAGCCACAAAAAGTTAATTTTGGCCAGACATGGTGGCTCACGCCTATAATCCAGCACTTTGGGAGGCCGAGGCAGGTGGATTACCTGAGGTCAGGAGATCGAGACCAGCCTGGTCAACACGGCAAAACCCTATCTCTACTAAAAATACAAAAAAAAAAAAAAAAATGAAAAATAAAAAACTAGCCAGGCATGGTGGCGTGTGCCTGTAATCCCAGCTATTCAGGAGGCTGAGGCAGGAGAACTGCTTGAGCCCAGGAGGCGAAGGTTTCACTGAGCTAAGATTGTACCACTGCACTCCAGCTTAGGTGACAGAGCGAAACTATGTCTCAAAAAAAAAAAAAAAAAAGGTTTAATTTTGACGAAGTTTAACGTATTGCTTTTTCATTTAGGTGTTGTGGTTTGGGTGCCAAGTCTAAGAATGTTTGCTTCACCCTAGGTCTAGAAGATTTTCTCCTAGGTTTTCTTCTGAAAGTTTTACAGTTTTATGCTTTACATTTAAATCTGTGATCCATTTTGAGTTAATTTTTGTGTGAAGTGTGAGGTTTAGGTTGAGGTGTTTTGTTTTGGTTTGGTTTTGCCCATAGGTACTCAATTGCTCCTGTATCATTTGTTGAAAAGGTTATCTTTCCTTAAATTGCTTTTGCACATTTGTAAACAATCATTGGGACATATTTGTGTGGACCTATTTCTGGGTTCTCTATTTTGTTCCATAGTCTCTCTGCCAATATCATGCATAGCTCTACAGTAAGCCTTAATATTGGGAAAAGCGATTCCTCTCATTTCATTCATCTTTTGGAAGATTGGTTATTCTAGTGCCTTCCCTTTCCATATAAAATTTAAAATGTGCTTGTCTATGTATAAAAAAGCCTTGATGGGATTTTGATATAAATTACTTTAAAACTACTGAGTAATTTGGGAGAGTTGACATTTTTACTATGTTGGGTCTATCCATGAACATGGCATGTCTCCATTTGTTTACATCTTCTTTGATTTTTTTAATTAGCAGTTTGCAGTTTTCAGCAGACCTGAACAAGTTTTATTAGACTTATATCTAAATATTTATCTTTTTTGAGTAATTATAAATATTTTGTTTTAAAATTTGGTTTCTTCATGTTGTTGCTAGTACATAAAAATACAATTGATTTTTCCGTGTTGATCTTGTATCTTGGACTTTGCTGTACCCACTTAGTTCTAGGAGCTTTTCTAGATTTCTGATACGGTTTGGCTGCGTACCCACCCAAATCTCACCTTGAATTGTAATAATCCCCACATGTCAAGGGCAGGGCCAAGTGGAGATAATTGAATCATGGGGGCAGACTCCCCCTTACTGTTCTTGTGTTAGTCAAGTCTCGTGAGATCTGATGGTTTTATAAATGGGAGTTCCCCTGCACAATCTGTCTTGCCTGCCTCCATGTAAGACGTGACTTTGCTCATCATTTGCCATCTGCCACAATTGGGAGGCCTCCCAGCCCGGCGGAACTGTGAGTCCATTAAACGTTTTTCCTTTATAAATTACCCAGTCTTGGGTATGTCTTTATTAGCAGTGTAAGAATAGACTAATACAATATCTTACTTAGCATATTTTGCTTAAATAATCAGGTCATCTGAAAATATGGACAGATTTATTTCTTCCTTTTTGAGCTGTATGCTTTTTATTTTCTTGCCTTATTTTACTGACTAAAAACTTGAGAAGCATCCTTATCTTGTTCCATATCTTATAAGAAAAAAATGAGCTTTCACCATTGAGATGATGTCAAATGTAGGTTGTTCTGTAGATGACCTTAATCAAGTTTAGGAGGTTCCCCTTCACATCTAGTTTGCTGAAGGTTTTTATCATAAAATTATGTTGAATTTTGTCAATGATCATATTAATTTTGATTATATCAAACTTTAACCATATTAAAAATGATCACATCAATTTTAGCATGATCAAATCAATTGTTATGATCATATGATTTTTCTTCTGTTGATATGGTGGATTATATTGATTGATTTAGTGTTGAACCAGCCTTGCATAGCTGCATACATTGCTCATGGTGTATTATTCTTTCAGTACATTGCTAGGTTTGATCTGCCAATATTTTGTAAAAGATTTCTGTATTTAATTTCATGAAATATAATGGTCTGTAGTTTTCTCTTTCTTTCCTTCCTTTTCCTTCCTTTTCTTCCTTTTCTTTCTTCTCTTTCTTTTTCTTTCTTTCTTTTCTTTCTTTTTCTTCTTTTCTTTCATCTTTCTCCTTTTCTTTCATCTTTGTGTGGGTTTTGTTTTAGAATTAGGGTAATACTGGTCTCATAAAATAGATAGGAAGTGTTCCTTCCTCTTCAGTTTTCTGGACAATATTTGTACAATTAGTGCTTGTTCTTATTTAAACATTTGGTAGAATCTCCAGTGAAACCATCAGGATCTGGAATTTTTTCAGAAGCTTTTAATTCATTAATTCAATTTATAATAGTTATAAGACTACTCAAATTATGTTTCATATTAGTTGAATTTGGCAATTTGTGATTTTCAAGGAATGTGTCCATTTTATCTAAGTTGTTAAATTTAAGTGCGTAGAGATGTCTGTAGTACTTCCTATTATCCTTTTAGTGAATGCAGATGCCATACTGATACTCCCTTTTTCATTTCTAATATTGTTACTTTGTGTCTTCACCCTATGTATTGTTGCCAGTCTTGTGATAAGTTTGTCATTTTTACTGATATTTTCTTTTGTTTTCTTTTTTTTTTTTGTTTGACAGAGTCTCGCTCTGTCGCCCAGGCTGGAGTGCAGTGGCGCCATCTCGGCTCACTGCAAGCTCTGCCTCCTGGGTTCACACCATTCTCCTGCTCAGCCTCCCGAGTAGCTGGGACTATAGGCACCCGCCACCATGCCCAACTAATTTTTTTTGTATTTTTAGTAGAGACAGGGTTTCACTGTATTAGCCAGGATGATCTCCATCTCCTGACCTCGTGATCCACCCGCCTTGGCCTCCCGAAGTGCTGGGATTACAAGTGTGAGCCACCACGTCCGGTCTTTACTGATATTTTCAAAGAGTCAGCTTTTTATTTCATTAATTTTCTCTATTACTACATTTTTAGTTTCTTTCTGCTCCTCTTATTTTTTTTCTGCTTGTTTTGTGTTTATTTTTTCCTTCTTTTTCTGGTTTCCTGAGATGGGTGCTTAAATTTTTGACCTTAGGATCTTTCTTCTTTTCTAACCTAAGCATTTGGTGCTATAAATTTCCCTCTGTGCACTGCTTTAGCTGCATTTCACAAATTTCGATGTTGTGTTTTCATGCAGCTATGTGTACTTTTATTTTTTTAAATTGACCTTTTAAGCCATTTTAAAGTATACAATTCAGTGGTATTAGTGCATTCAAAATGTCATGTTAGGCCAGGCGCGGTGGCTCACACCTGTAATCCCAGCGCTTTGGGAGGCTGAGGCAGGTGGATCACAAGGTCAGGAGATCAAGACCATCCTGGCTAACATGGTGAAACACCGTCTCTACCAAAAACACAAAAAAAATTAGCCAGGTGTGGTGGCGGGTGCCTGTAGTCCCAGCTACTCGGGAGGCTGAGGCAGGAGAATGGCGTGAACCTGGGAGGCCAAGCTTGCAGTGAGCCGAGATGGTGCCACTGCACTCCAGCCTGGGCAACAGAGGGAGACTCCGTCTCAAAAATAAATAAATAAAAAGTCATGTGTTACCATTACCACTATCCATCTCCAGAATTTTTTCATTATCCCAAACCGAAACTGTATCCATTAAATAGTAAGTCCTTATTCCCCCTTTTGCTAGTTCCTGGTAACCTCTATTCTACTCTCTGTCTATACATTTGCCAGTTCTAGGTGCTTCATACAAGTGAAATCATACAATTTGCCTCTTTGAGTCTGGCTTATTTCACTTAGCACAATGTTTTCAAGGTTCATCACATGTTGTAGCTTATGTCAGAGTTTCCTTCCTTTTTAAGACTGAGTAATAATTCAGTTCATCATATGTATGTGCCACATTTTGTTTATTCATCCATCCATTGCTGGGCTCTTGGGTTCTTTTCACCTATTGTGAATAATGCTGCTGTGAACAGCAATGAACAACTCTCTATTTATTCTCTGCTTTCAATTCTGTATAAGTATATACCCAGAAGTTAAATGACTGGATTGTAAGGTAATTCTAAGTTTAACTTTTTGCAAAACTCAACAGTTTTCCGCAGTGACTGCATCATTTTACATTCCCACCAGCAGTGCACAAGGGTTACATTTCTTCACATCCTCACCAACACTTGTCATTTTCAGTTTGGGAGGGTAATAGTCATCCTAATGGGTATGAAGTAATATCACATTTTGACTTGCATTTCTCTAGTAATAATATTTAACATCTTTGATATGTTTATTGGCCGTTTGTACAGCTCCTTGGGAGAAATGTCTATTCATGTCCTTTGCCCATTTTTAAATTGAGCTGCTTGTGGTTTGTTACTATTGCTGTTGAGTTGTAGGAGTTCTTTACATATTCAGGAAATTATTCTATGTGACTTTACTCTTTAAATTTGTGAAGGTTTGTTTTATGATCCAGGTTTTCATCTATCTTCAATGTTCCATGGTGCTTGAAAAGCATGTGTATTATGCTGTTGTCATTTAGAATATTCTATCAATGTCCATTAGATCATGTTGGTTGATGGTGATGTTTAGTTCATTTGTATCTTTGCTGATTTTCTATCTAATAGTTCTATCAATTGCTGACAGACGGGAATTCAAGTACCCAACCATAATTGGGGATTTGTCTAGTTCTTTTCTCAGTTCTGTTTTTACTTCAAGCATTTCGATGTTCTGTCCTTTGGTGTTTGGTATAAACATGCACATTTAAGATCACTGTGTTTTTGGAGGGTTGCATCTTTTATTTATTTATTTATTTATTTATTTATTTATTTATTTAAGACAGATCCTTACTCTGTCACCCAGGCTGGAGTGCAGTGGCACCATCTCAGCTCACTGCAACCTCCATCTCCTGGGTTCAAGTGATTCTCCTGCCTCAGTTGCCCGAGTAGCTGAGATTACAAGTGGGCGCCAACACACCCAGCTAATTTTTGTAATTTTAGTAGAGACAGGGTTTCACCATGTTGGCCATGCTGGTCTCGAACTCCTGACCTCAAGTGATCTACCCACCTCGGCCTCCCAAAGTGCTGGGATGACATGTGTAAGCCACTGTTCCTGGCCAGGCTGCATTTTTTATCATTATATAATGTCCCTGGTAATTTTCTCTTGGAAGTCTACCATATCTGTTATGAAGCTACTCCAGTTGGCATGGCGTATCTTTTCCATCCTTTTATATTCAATCTACTTATTTCATTATAGTGAGCTTCTTATGGGCTTCACATAAATGGGCAATTTTTTAATCCATTCTTCCAATCTCTTTCAGTTGGTCACTAATTGTATTTTATAGAGACCACTTATATTAAAAATAATTATTAATAGATTAGGGCTTAAGTCTTCCATTTTATTATTGATCTTCTGTATGTTTTCTCCAGTTCTTGTTTCTCTGCATACCTCTTCTTGATTTCTTGTGGATTACCTGGATGTTATTTAGCGTTTCATTTTGATTTGTTCATAATGTTTTTTAGTTTATTCCTTTGAATAATTTTCTTAGTGGTTGCTCTAGGTATACAAAATACATATGAAGCATATCGCAGTCTACTGGTATTGACATTTACCACAGTGAAGTGTAGAAACTTTACTTCCTTTTATTTTCCTTTGTGCTCTCCAATTTTTAAATATCATCGTTTTAAGTACTTCTTCCATATACACTGAGTGCCATATCAGATGGCATTATAATGTTTGTTTTAACCATCAAATATAATTTTATAAGGAGAAGGATAGTCTATTATGTTTGCCCTTCTCTTTACTTATTCTATTGTTTTTTTTTCTTTCATTCTGTAGCTCCTTTCCTCTTTCTGTCATCTCCATCTGCTACCATTTCCATTCTGTTTCTTTAGCTGTTCTTTAAGAGTAGATTTGGCTGGGTGTGGTGGCTCATGCCTGTAATCCCAGCACTTTGGGAGGCCAAGACAGATGTATCACTTGAAGCCAGGAATTCGAGACCAGCCTGGCCAACATAGTGAAACCCCATCTCTACTAAAAACACACAAATTAGCGGGGCATGGCGGGGCACACCCGTGATCCCAGCTACTCTGGAGGCTGAGGCAGCAGAATTCTTGAACCCAGGAGGCAGAGGTTGCAGTGAGTCGAGGGCATGCCACTGTACTCCAGCCCGGGTGACACAGTGAGACCCTGTCTCAAAAATTAAAACAAATAAATAAAAATTTTAAAAAGAGTAAATCTGATGGCAACAAATTCTATTCCTTTGTCTGTGAATGTCTTTATCCTTCAGAAGTAAATGGTACTTTCACTAGTTATAGGATGTAGGGTTTACAATTCTTTATTTTTCAGCACTTGAAAAATGCTGGGCTACTTCCTCCTAGTCTCCATGGTTTCAGATGACGAATCCTCTGTCATTCAAATCATTGGTCCCCTGTAACTAATTCATTGTTTCTTTCTAGCTGCTTTCAATTGTGTTTCTTGAGGACTTTTGTCTCAAGTTTTCAGAAGTTTTATTAAAATGTATTTTGATGTGGATTCTTTTGATTTTATTCTGTTTGAGGTTCACTTAGCTTTTTGAATCTATAAGTTTATGCCTTTCACCAAAGTTGGGGAATTTTCAGCCATTATTTCTTTGGCACCTTTTCAGCTTCACAAATTTTCTCCTATCCTGGAACTCCGATGACATAAAGGCTAGTTCTTTTGTCATTGTCCTGCAGGTTATGAGACTTTGTTCATTTTTTTCCCAGGCTATTTTCTCTATTTATTTATTTATTTACTTACTTATTATTTGAGACGCAGTCTTGCTCTGTCATCCAGGCTGGAGTGCAGTGGCATGATCTCGGCTCACTGCAACCTCCACCTCCCAGGTTCAAGTGGTTCTTCTGCCTCAGCCTCCCGAGTAGTTGAGATTACAGGTGCCCGCCACCATGCCTGGATAATTTTTGTATTTTTAGTAGAGACAGGGTTTCACCATGTTGGCCAGGCTGATCTCGAACTCCTGACTTCAGGTGATCCCCCACCTCGACCTCTCAAAATGCTGGGATTACAGGCGTAAGCCACGGAGCCGGCCCTCTTTGTATTATTTAGATTAAATTTTATTTCTCTCTTCTCACATTCACTAACTTTATTCTCTATCATCTCTAAGCTAGTACGGAGCTCATTCAGCAAATTGTTTATTTCAGTTCCTGTATTTTTAGTTCTATAATTTTCATTTAGTTCTTTTTTTACATCTTCTATTTCTTTGCTGAGACTTTCTATTTTTACTTGTTTCAGGAGTATTTATAATTGCTTGTTGAAACTTTTTGTGATGACTGCTTTGAAATCTTCATCAGCGAATTTCAACCGCTGAATCATCTTCGTGTGTGCTTTTGTTTGTTGTCTGTTGTCATTCAAGTTGTTATTTTCTGGGTTCTTGGCATGACAAGTGGTCTTTGATTGTATCTTGGATATTTTGGGTACTATGTTAGAAGACTCAGAGTCTGTCTTCTTTAAAGCTTCCATTTTAGCACGCAGTCTCCCCATTTAGATTTAGGATGCAAGTCCTTTAGGCTGTGGTTCCAGTGACGAGGTTTCAGAGCCCTTGTAGTGCTACTGTAGTCGAGTGTGTTCGTGTGCTACTTGGGGGCACTCTGCAATGTGTATGTACATTTGCATGTGTGAAACTTTCATACTGGTCCAGTTCTAATCTTTTGACGTGTTGAATCCGTCAGTTTTACCTTTGGGTTGATCAGCTGTCTGCTCCAGACCTTCTATGCAGGCTTAAAGAATCATTTTCTCCAGCTTTTTCCTATCTGAGATCCTCTTCCCCATGTCTAGCTGGGGGTGGGGACAGAAATCCAGACTCCCCACTCCATCTCTGCGGACACCATGCAAGTAGGGAAGGAACTTGCTGCCGACAGTCCCCTGGCCCTGGTGGATGGGAGCGGGAGTCCACACCCCCTACCTGGCCTCTGCCGATGGCACCAGCCCAGGCTGCCTGCTGCTGCTGGGCAGGGCATGGGAGTGCAGACTCTCTTTGAGACTTCACTGCAGTGCTGGAGTTGCTGCGGTGTTCACTTAGCTGAAGGTAAAGTGGGTATTATCAAAAAAGATTTCTGTCCTGTGGCCTGCCCATTTCCCTGTCTCTGCTAGAGAAATACGGCTTTTCTTCAAGCTTTATTTTCCATCTGCGCCTTATGGTGGTTCTGGGTTGCAGGCTTCTCTAGCACCCAGTCCAGAATATAGCAAAGATAAAAAGAAAACCCAGAGATTCGCCACCACCTCAGTCCTCAAGTTCTGAGTTCTCCAGCCACGCTGCCTGCCTCTTTTTTACTTTTCCAAGGGTCCTTATGATTGTCCATTGAATTATTTCAAGGGTTTTTAGTTTTACTTAACAGAAAGGAGCAGAGGGAAGTGAATCTACTTGTCTAGGAGTAGAAAGCCGGCTCCTTTTTTATGCTAGATGTTTTTTGTCTTTTACATTGTAACTAGAAACTCCTGGATTTTTTTCCTCAGAATATTGGAGTCAATCAATGTTTCTTTCATTTTCAAATACAGAAATGTTTTATAATGTGTTTACTAAAATGATAAAGAATCAGGTTAACAGAGGCCAGGCATGGTGGTTCATGCCTGTAATCCCAGCACTTTGGGAAGCCGAGGCAGGTGGATCACCTGAGGTCAGGAGTTCAAGATCAGCCTGGCCAACATGGCGAAACCCCGTCTCTACTAAAAAATGCAAAAATTAGCTAGGCGTGGTGGCAGGCACCTGTAATCCCAGGTACTCGGGAGGCTGAGGCAAGAGAATCGCTTGAACCCAGGAGGCGGAGTTTGCAGTGAGTCGAGATCGTGCCTCTGCACTCCAGCCTGGGTGAAGACTTCATCTCAAAAAAAAAAAAAAGAAAATGGGGTGGGGGTTTCATGAGGGGCTCACTGCTCCAGGTCTTACCTGGGTTCTGCCAGTGGTGGGGCTGTTACTTTCCACTGGCAGCCACACCAAGCTGGCCACACCTGGCACCTCTGGTGCAGTGGCTGAGGATGCCCCGGAGATGAGGTCTTCAGATGCCCCTTCATGTGCACCAGATGCCAACTGCCTGCTGTAGGGGAGGGTGGTGGAGACTCTAAAGTTCAGTGTGCAGAAGGATTAGCTGGTTTGCCAGACAAACTTAGAGCATCCCTGCCCTGTGGGGTAAAGGGTAAGAACTGTCACCCTTTGGTGCTGGCTCCTGTGCCAGGACCCCCTCCCGGGACAAGTGCACACAATCCCCTCTCAGCACTGCTGACACAGCCCTGCAACTTGCAGCGGGCTCCGCCCACCTCTTCCCTACAACCCCCACTCCTGTTTGGGGCTGTAAAAATAGAAAAACACTCCCATACAAGCCCAAAATGCTTTTGCTATTCTCTCACCCCACAACAATCAACACAGAAGACTTCTATGGCCAAATGTGTGGGGATTTCTCCCCAACAATACACAAGCAATCGGTTCTGCAGCAGACACCAGCTGGGTGTCCCCAACTTCAATTCTGAGACTGTCCACCTGGAGGTAGCATCAGATCCGAGGGTGAGGGCGCCATGCCCAAGACTACCCCTCCTCCCAACCCCGCTGGATACCAGGAACAAGTGCGGGGCCTCCAGAACTCCTGACTGCCTGGCTTCAAGTTGGGGTCCCCATGGCTCCTCTTTTGGTTTGATGAATTCGCTGGAGTCGCTCTCGCAGCTCTGGGAAACACTTACCTTTAGTGGTTGATGACAAAGGATACAAATGAAGAGATGCAGAGGGTGAGGTATGTGAGAGGGAGCACCAAGCTTCGATGCTCTCCCCAGGGACCACCCTCCAAGAAGTAACCCGGGTTCAGCCATCCAAGAGCTCCTGGCATCCAGTTCTTTGGGGTTTTTACGGAAGCTTCACGGCTGATTAAACCACTGGCTATTGGTGATCAACTCAACCTCCAGGTTGGGGGGTGGAGCTGAAAGTCCTGACCTCTCATCCTGCCTAGGTGTTTCTCGTACCCAGCTCCCCCCTCCCTAGGGGCTGCCAGCCAGCAGGTAACTCATTCCTGTACAAAAAGACATCACTGTGGATTTCAGGAGTCATGTGCCGGGAAATGGGGTTTACAGTATCACAGGGGCCATGCTGGGGCTCCCGTGAGCCCGAGTCACCCAGCCTCGTCCATAGTGGGCTCAGGAGCCCTGCACTGTAGGGCAGGATGTGCATCCCGTGCACGGGACGGGGACACAGAGGACACAGAGGAGCCTGGAAGTGTGGCAGGACTGGGCCACGACAACTCATTCTCCTGCCAAGGAACAGTGAGAGAGAGAAGGCTCCCCAGGGCGCAGCCACAGCACACCTAGGGGTTCCATGGAAGCAGATCCCATGCAGGCCTCTCCCCGTGAGTTCGGGTCATCTGAGACTGGTCATTTGAGCCCCGGCCACGCGCTGTTGATGATGTGAGACCATAACCTATCCAGGAATTCAAACTGAGGCGTCTGCTCCAACCACCTGTGATTTATGGGCATTAATTGCAGACCTGTCTTATAAAATCAGGATGGAGCCGCCACTGCTGAGGCAAGGAAAAGATTTGTCTAAAATATTGGCTGCTGTTGTCGATACTGGGACCTCTTGAGCCAGGTCCCTTCCGCATTCTGATGAGGTAAGGCTGCTCTGGAAGAAAAAGGTCTCCAGAACATAAATCTATTTGACACCAAACGTCTCCTCATGGTGAGCCAAACCACCCTGTGCAGGAGCCAGAGATACAGACACAGAAAAAGAGGAGCTGGTTCTGTCTTCAAGGACAGAAAGAAGGAGAAAGTGCCTGGTGCTAAAGCAAGCCCTCTTTGCAGCTCATTCTAAGCCCAAACCAGCTCCTGCAACTCTTGCCAAAGCCGTAGCTCTTCATGGGGATGGAAAAGCAATCTCATCCTGTGTGGCCATCGGGATGATTTTCTCCTCCCCTCGTGCCTGCTGTAGAGGAGGGGCGTTTCCTCATGTCATGACTGTTGCTTTGGCCAATGGAGCATTAGCAGTGAGGTGTGGGCAAAGGCCTGCAATATGCTTGTGCGTACAGTTGGCTCAGCTCCTGGGCTCTGGCCCTTCACCATGAGAACACGTCCAGGTGCTGCTGATCAAAGGAGGAGGAGCCTGTGGGGCACATCAGAGGCCACCCTGCCGCTTAGAGCCCAGTGCAGCTGAGCCCAGTGGCCTGCACAGCCTTGTGTGAAGTGCTACAAGACACAAACTGTGAAGTTGTCTGTTACACAGCATTATTGTGCCAATAATCCGTCACCACATCCAGGACTTTAGAGAAGCAAGACACTGATAGGATGCTCGCGCCACCATCTTCAGAATTATCTGAAAAACAACACTGACACCAACATAATTTTTTTTTCTCTCACTTCTTCAAATTACATTATTCCCTCAGTCTGTGAGTCAGGGGTTATTTTATTTTTAAAGTTTGCTGCCTTCTCAGTAGATATAATTTGACCCTAATTTTGTAAGACATGAATATATATAAATATATTCCAGAGATGAGACTGAAATGCTCAAGATGGTGACAGCAGTATTTCTGGGTTGAGAGATCTAGAGTGACTTATGTTCCACTGAAAACATTTCTATATGTGTTCACATTTTCTATAATAAGTCATTATTTTATGATCAGTTATATATACTTGATTTTTGAACAGATAAAGCTTAACATAAACACGGTTTAAACATAAAGTTTACTTCCCCAGAAACTTTGTTCAGAATGTCAAACACACAGGGCAGGAAGATAAGTCAATCCTTGCACAACGGAGTCACTGTTCACCCTGGGAAGGGAGGTAACTGCCAGAAACCCAGACAAAGGGATCCTCAGATGCTGTTGGCCTCTTCTGCTTAGGAACTGATGGCAAAAAATATTTGTCCTTGAGAAAGCCAGCCCCTGATTAAATGTTACTATGCTCCGATACAGTGTCAGTAAATCATTTCCAAAACCCCGAACACTGAAATAGTGGGAGGTGGCCATGACCACTTGGGTGATTTCTCACCTGGGAGGACATCATAAAGGTGAAGACAAGCACTGGGGTACAAATGTGCTTGCAATGGGGATATCTGCAGTGAGCAGAGAGTGGGGCACACACCTCCCTAGACTTGTTTCTCAGAAACACATCAGGTCACCCACTTTCTCTCCAAAAGCAGAACATAAAGTTAGATTGAGCTCATGTTCCCTTGTCCATGAATAACTGGATGTGTGAGGTTATGACAGATTTAGAACCTGCCAAAATCAGAGTGAGTGCCCTTCCTGGGCTGGAACACACTCTACTTCTCTGAAGTGGAATAAGATGGAAATTTCATAACCTCAAGGGACAGAGAACATTGCCCACTGCAGCGGATGGTAATACTCAGGGGCATCCTCCAGGGTTCGTCAGGTGGGCAGAATCAGAATGGGTCATGGGATGACAGATCTATTACGGGAACGAGACCTTGCCAGTTGCGGGAGGAGCTAGAGAAGCGAAGGTATCAGAGGGAAGTTGGCAGAGCAGAGGAGTCACCAATTAGCCGGTCTGAGAAATCAAGCTCGTCGTGTTGCCAAAGCTGGTCCCTGAAGGCAGAGGAGACGTCTACAGCAAGCTATTTCTTCTGTGGGTTTTCAGCCAAGCACCTGAAGATGGTCTGGAGCTATTGTTGGCCAGGAAGATGCCCCACAGTGAAGAAGACCAAATGGACAAGGAGTACAAGGACACGCAGGAGGGCTGTGGCACCTCCAAGTGTGTCTGTCACCACCCCTAACTGCACTGATCTTTGGAGGGTAATGGCTGCTGCCTGCTGATCAGAATTGGCTGAGTCCTTTCCATAAGGAAGGAAGGGGAAAGGGAAATCAAAAGAGAATCTGGCCTTGTCAGTTTCTATGGCAAGGCTCTGCCAGCAAAAAAACAGTGGCTATGGGCCAGGCAGCCCGCCTGCTGCAGAGCCAGCTCTTCCAGCTAAGGGCTCCTCCACCTCAGCACTGCTGATGCTTCCAGCCCAGTGATCCTTTGTGGTGGGAGTTTATCCTGAACATCCTTGGCCTCTACCCACAGGATTCCAAGGGCATAGTCCCTGCAAGTTATAACCAAAACCATCTCCAGACATTGCCGAATGTCCCCAGAGTGGTGGCAGACAAAATCCTGCCAGGTGAGAACCACTGTTTTACCTTCTCCGTCTCAGAGTGCTGAACCAAGGTTTGAGAACACAATGAAGCTTATTCGGTCACATCGTGCTCACTAAAAAACATTGTTTTAAAAAATTTTAGTGAGAATAGAAAGGATTTCTATGCAATTAATAAACAACTAAGGGCTGGGCATGGTGGCTCACACCTGTAATCCCAGCACTTTAGGAGGCTGAAGCAGGAGGATCACTTCAGGCCAGGAGATTGAGACGAGCCTAGGTAACATAGCAAGACCCCATCTCTACAAAGAGTTTAAAAATTAGCTGAGCATGGCTGTTGCCTAGCAAGTAAATAAATCCAGTGTTCTATTTTTCCATCACTGTGGCACTCATTGCCTTTCCTTTAACAATTCTGGAGAGTCCACTAAGATTGCCTTGTCGATTCCCCTTGTCTGGAGCAGTGGACAGCTCAATCTGAGGGGTGTGAGCCCTCAGCTCAAAGGGCTGAGCCCACCGTCAGGGGCTCTGCTGCTTTTCGTGGTGAGACACTCAACAGCAATAATGCTTTTCTTGTTTTCTGAGTTATAACCTGAGTCCTGGTCAGCAGTTTCCAATGCATGACTCAGAGGGTGAGACGTTGCTGGGATGCTAAAGTGATTTGTTGAGTTTTCAACCTTGATTTGTAACTTATCTGTTAACTCTCTTTTGAAAGAAATCTTTGTCGTGGAGGAGTGAATAAGCTACTGAGCATCTGCAGAGTCCCACAGTTCTCTAAATTTCTGCCTATTCTATTTATAGTCTGTACTTCTCATTCAAATGCATGTTGGGTCATGGAGACCAACACTGTCCAGAAAAAAAACTGGCCCAGTCTTGACTCAATCTGAAAGTCTCTCTGTTACACAAAATTGTCATTTTCCATACTTATCACCATTATCTGTGGGTTTGTCTCTCTGTTTCTTGTTCTAAAAATTCTGCAGAAAGTTTGTGATTGAAGCATTTATGCAAGAGTCATACGTAACAATTAAAATGGTAAATTTTATGTTATATATATTTCATCACAATAAAAAATAAGTCAAATGCTGGCTGTACAAACTAAAAATAAAGAGTCAGACACAGACTTATGGGAGGCAGCTAGAGCAGTACTTACAGATAAATTTATAATTGTAAATACTTATGATAACAAAGAAAAAAGATCTCAGATCAACAACTTAACCTTCCACAGTAAGACACTATGAAAAAACAGCAAGCTAAACCCAAAGCAAGCATAAGAAAGGAAATTGGGGGGGGCGGAGCAAGATGGCCAAATAGGAACAGCTCCAGTCTCCAACTCCCAGCACAAGTGACACAGAAGACCGGTGATTTCTGCATTTTCAACTGAGGTACTGGGGTCATCTCACTAGGGAGTGCTGGACAATCGGTGCTGGTCAGCTGCTGCAGCCCGACCAGTGAGAGCTGAAGCAGGGTGAGGCATCGCCTCACCTGGGAAGCGCAAGGGGGAAGGGAATCCCTTTTCCTAGCCAGGGGAACTGAGACACACAACACCTGGAAAATCGGGAACTCCCACCCCAACACTGCGCTTTAAGCAAACGGGCACACCAGGAGAATATATCCCACACCCGGCCAGGAGGGTCCCTCGCCCACGGAGCCTCCCTCATTGCTAACACAGCAGTCTGCGATCTAACCGCAAGGCAGCAGCGAGGCTGGGGGAGGGGCGCCCGCCATTGCTGAGGCTTAAGTAGGTAAACAAAGCTGCTGGGAAGCTTGAACTGGGTGGAGCTCACAGCAGCTCAAGGAAACCGGCCTGTCTCTGTAGACTCTACCTCTGGGGACAGGGCACAGCTAAATAACAACAACAAAAAAGCAGCAGAACCTCTGCAGACGCAAACGACTCTGACAGCTTTGAAGAAAGCAGTGGATCTCCCAACACGGAGGTTGAGATCTGAGAAGGGACAGACTGCCTGCTCAAGTGGGTCCCTGACCCCTGAGTAGCCTAACTGGGAGACATCTCCCACTAGGGGCAGTCTGACACCCCACACCTCACAGGGTGGAGTACACCCCTGAGAGGAAGCTTCCAAAGTAAGAATCAGACAGGTACACTTGCTGTTCAGCAATATTCTATCTTCTGCAACCTCTGCTGCTGATACCCAGGCAAACAGGGTCTGGAGTGGACCTCAAGCAATCTCCAACAGACCTA
>NC_045439.1:156476201-156504753 GCF_002776525.5 Piliocolobus tephrosceles
GATTGAGGATCAAATGAATGAAATGAAGCGAGAAGAGAAACCAAAAGAAAAAAGAAGAAAAAGAAATGAACAAAGCCTGCAAGAAGTATGGGATTATGTAAAAAGACCAAATCTACGTCTGATTGGGGTGCCTGAAAGTGAGGGGGAAAATGGAACCAAGTTGGAAAACACTCTTCAGGATATTATCCAGGAGAACTTCCCCAACCCAGTAGGGCAGGCCAACATTCAAATTCAGGAAATACAGAGAACGCCACAAAGATACTCCTCGAGAAGAGCAACTCCAAGACACATAATTGCCAGATTCACCAAAGTTGAAATGAAGGAAAAAATCTTAAGGGCAGCCAGAGAGAAAGGTCGAGTTACCCACAAAGGGAGGCCCATCAGACTAACAGCAGATCTCTTGGCAGAAACTCTACAAGCCAGAAGAGAGTGGGGGGGCCAATATTCAACGTTCTTAAAGAAAAGAATTTTAAACCCAGAATTTCATATCCAGCCAAACTAAGTTTCATAAGTGAAGGGGAAATAAAATCCTTTATAGATAAGCAAATTCTTAGAGATTTTGTCACCACCAGGCCTGCCTTACAAGAGACCCTGAAGGAAGCCCTAAACTTGGAAAGGAACAACCGCTACCAGCCATTGCAAAAACATGCCAAAATGTAAAGACCATCGAGGCTAGGAAGAAACTGCATCAACTAATGAGCAAAATAACCAGTTAATATCATAATGGCAGGATCAAGTTCACACATAACAATATTAACATTAAATGTAAATGGACTAAATGCTCCAATTAAAAGACACAGACTGGCAAACTGGATAAAGAGTCAAGACCCATCAGTCTGCTGTCTTCAGGAGCCCCATCTCACATGCAGAGACATACATAGGCTCAAAATAAAGGGATGGAGGAAGATCTACCAAGCAAATGGAGAACAAAAAAAAAGCAGGGGTTGCAATACTAGTCTCTGATAAAACAGACTTTAAACCATCAAAGATCAAAAGAGACAAGGCCATTACATAATGGTAAAGGGATCAATTCAAAAGGAAGAGCTAACTATCCTAAATATATATGCACCCAATACAGGAGCACCCAGATTCATAAAGCAAGTCCTTAGAGACTTACAAAGAGACTTAGACTCCCATACAGTAATAATGGGAGACTTCAACACTCCACTGTCAACATTAGACAGATCAACAAGAGAGAAAGTTAACAAAGATATCCAGGAATTGAACTCATCTCTGCACCAAGCGGACCTAATAGACATCTATAGAACTCTCCACCCCAAATCAACAGAATATACATTCTTCTCAGCACCACATCACACTTATTCCAAAATTGACCACATAATTGGAAGTAAAGCACTCCTCAGCAAATGTAAAAGAACAGAAATTATAACAAACTGTCTCTCAGACCACAGTGCAATCAAACTAGAACTCAGGACTAAGAAACTCAATCAAAACCGCTCAACTACATGGAAACTGAACAACCTGCTCCTGAATGACTACTGGGTACATCACGAAATGAAGGCAGAAATAAAGATGTTCTTTGAAGCCAATGAGAACAAAGATACAACATACCAGAATCTCTGGGACACATTTAAAGCAGCGTGTAGAGGGAAATTTATAGCACTAAATGCCCACAAGAGAAAGCAGGAAAGATCTAAAATTGACACTCTAACATCACAATGAAAAGAACTAGAGAGGCAAGAACAAACACATTCAAAAGCTAGCAGAAGGCAAGAAATAACTAAGATCAGAGCAGAACTGAAGGAGATAGAGACACAAAAAACCCTCCAAAAAATCAATGAATCCAGGAGTTGGTTTTCTGAAAAGATCAACAAAATTGACAGACCACTAGCAAGACTAATAAAGAAGAAAAGAGAGAGGAATCAAATAGACGCAATAAAAAATGATAAAGGGGATATCACCACCAACCCCACAGAAATACAAACTACCATCAGAGAATACTATAAACACCTCTATGCAAATCAACTAGAAAATCTAGAAGAAATGGATAATTTCCTGGACACTTACACTCTTCCAAGACTAAACCAGGAAGAAGTTGAATCCCTGAATAGACCAATAGCAGGCTCTGAAATTGAAGCAATAATTAATAGCCTACCAACCAAAAAAAGTCCAGGACCAGATGGATTCACAGCTGAATTCTACCAGAGGTACAAGGAGGAGCTGGTACCATTCCTTCTGAAACTATTCCAATCAATAGAAAAAGAGGGAATCCTCCCTAACTCATTTTATGAGGCCAACATCATCCTGATACCAAAGCCTGGCAGAGACACAACAAAAAAAGAGAATTTTAGACCAATATCCCTGATGAACATCGATGCAAAAATCCTCAATAAAATACTGGCAAACCGGATTCAGCAGCACATCAAAAAGCTTATCCACCATGATCAAGTGGGCTTCATCCCTGGGATGCAAGGCTGGTTCAACATTCGCAAATCAATCAACGTAATCCAGCATATCAACAGAACCAAAGACAAGAACCACATGATTATCTCAATAGATGCAGAAAAGGCTTTTGACAAAATTCAACAGCCCTTCATGCTAAAAACGCTCAACAAATTCGGTATTGATGGAACGTACCTCAAAATAATAAGAGCTATTTATGACAAACCCACAGCTAATATCATACTGAATGGGCAAAAACTGGAAAAGTTCCCTTTGAAAACTGGCACAAGACAGGGATGCCCTCTCTCACCATTCCTATTCAACATAGTGTTGGAAGTTCTGGCTAGGGCAATCAGGCAAGAGAAAGAAATCAAGGGTATTCAGTTAGGAAAAGAAGAAGTCAAATTGTCCCTGTTTGCAGAAGACATGATTGTATATTGAGAAAACCCCATTGTCTCAGCCCAAAATCTCCTTAAGCTGATAAACAACTTCAGCAAAGTCTCAGGATACAAAATCAATGTGCAAAAATCACAAGCATTCTTATACACCAGTAACAGGCAAACAGAGAGCCAAATCATGAATGAACTTCCATTCACAATTGCTTCAAAGAGAATAAAATACCTAGGAATCCAACTTAAAGGGATGTAAAGGACCTCTTCAAGGAGAACTACAAACCACTGCTCAGTGAAATAAAAGAGGACACAAACAAATGGAAGAACATACCATGCTCATGGATAGGAAGAATCAATATCGTGAAAATGGCCATACTGCCCAAGGTTATTTACAGATTCAATGCTATCCCTATCAAGCTACTAATGAGTTTCTTCACAGAATTGGAAAAAACTGCTTTAAAGTTCATATGGAACCAAAAAAGAGCCTGCATTGCCAAGACAATCCTAAGTCAAAAGGACAAAGCTGGAGGTGTCACGCTACCTGACTTCAAACTATACTACAAGGCTACAGTAATCAAAAGAGCATGGTACTGGTACCAAAACAGAGATATAGACCAATGGAACAGAACAGAGTCCTCAGAAATAATACCACACATCTACAGCCATCTGATCTTTGACAAACCTGAGAGAAACAAGATATGGGGAAAGGATTCCCTATTTAATAAATGGTGCTGGGAAAATTGGCTAGCCATAAGTAGAAAGCTGAAACTAGATCCTTTCCTTACTCCTTATACGAAGATTAATTCAAGATGGATTAGAGACTTAAATGTTAGACCTAATACCATAAAAACCCTAGAAGAAAACCTAGGTAGTACCATTCAGGACATAGGCATGGGCAAGGACTTCATGTCTAAAACACCAAAAGCAACGGCAGCAAAAGCCAAAATTGACAAATGGGATCTCATTAAACTAAAGAGCTTCTGCACAGCAAAAGAAACTACCATCAGAGTGAGCAGGCAACCTACAGAATGGGAGAGAATTTTTGCAATCTACTCATCTGACAAAGGGCTAATATCCAGAATCTACAAAGAACTCAAACAAATATACAAGAAAAAAACAAACAACCCCATCAAAAAGTGGGCAAAGGATATGAACAGACATTTCTCAAAAGAAGACATTCATACAGCCAACAGACACATGAAAAAATGCTCATCACTCGCCATCAGAGAAATGCAAATCAAAACCACAATGAGATACCATCTCACACCAGTTAGAATGGCAATCATTAAAAAGTCAGGAAACAACAGGTGTTGGAGAGGATGTGGAGAAATAGGAACACTTTTACACTGTTGGTGGGATTGTAAACTAGTTCAACCATTATGGAAAACAGTATGGCGATTCCTCAAGGATCTAGAACTAGATGTACCATATGACCCAGCCATCCCACTACTGGGTATATACCCAAAGGATTATAAATTATGCTACTACAAAGACACATGCACACGTATGTTTATTGCGGCACTATTCACAATAGCAAAGACTTGGAATCAACCCAAATGTCCATCAGTGACAGACTGGATTAAGAAAATGTGGCACATATACACCATGGAATACTATGCAGCCATAAAAAAGGATGAGTTTGCGTCCTTTGTAGGGACATGGATGCAGCTGGAAACCATCATTCTTAGCAAACTATCACAAGAACAGAAAACCAAACACCGCATGTTCTCACTCACAGGTGGGAACTGAACATTGAGATCATTTGGACTCAGGAAGGGGAACATCACACACTGGGGCCTATCATGGGGAGGGGGGAGGGGGGAGGGATCGCATTGGGAGTTATAAATGATATAAATGATGAATTGATGGGTGCTGACGAGTTGATGGGTGCAGCACACCAACATGGCACAAGTATACATATGTAACAAACCTGCACGTTATGCACATGTACCCTAGTACTTAAAGTATAATAAAAAAATAAATAAATAAATAAACAAAATAAAATAAAATCTTTAAAAAAAAAAAGAAAGAAAATCAGAAGAATTAGAGAGGAATTTAATGAAATGGCAATTAGAAAAACAATAGAGAAAATCAACAAAATCGAAAGTTGGTTTTTGTTATTGCTCTTGTTTTTGTTTGTCTTTCCTTTTTTTTTTTTTGAGAGAAGTCTCACTCTTGTCACCTAGACTGGAGTGCAATGGCCCAATCTAGGCTCACTGCACCCTCCACCTCCTGGGTTCAAGCGATTCTCCTGCCTCAACCTCCCGAGTAGCTGGGATTACAGGTGTGCACCACCATGCCCAGCTAATTTTTGTATTTTTAGTAAAGACAGGGTTTTACCATGTTTCAAATTACTAAAATGAGAAATTAATGAGAGGCCATTGCCACCAACTTACAGAAATAAAAAAGAATTGTCAGGGAATACTATGGATATCTGTATGCCAACAAATTAGATAACTTAGATGAAATGGACAAATTCCTAGAAAGACACAAACTCCAAAACTGATTCTAGGAAAACACAGAAGATATAAATAGTCATAGAAAAGAGATTGAATTAGTAATAAAAGAAAAAATCTAGACCAGGTGCAGTGGTATAAGTTTGTAATCCCAGCACTTTGGGAGGCTGAGGTAGGTGGATAGTTTGAGCTCAGAAGTTTGAGACTAGCCTGGGCAACATGGTGAAACCCCATCTCTACAAATACAAAAAAAAAAAAAAAAAAAAAATTAGCCAGGTTCAGTGGTGTGTGCCTGTAGGCCCAGCTACTCTGCGAGATGGAGGCGGGAAGATCGCTTGAGCCCAGGAGGTCAAAGCTGCAGTGAGACTGCACTCCAGTCTGGGCAACAGAGTGAGGGCCTGTCTCAAAAAAAGAAAAAAAAAAGGAAAAGAAAAGAAATTCTCACAAAGGAAAGTGCAGCACTGAGGAATTCTACCAAACGTTTACTGAGGAATTATACTAATCTTTCACAAAATCTTCCAAAAAATAGAAGAGAAGGTAACACTTTCCAACTCTTCCTATGAGCCTGAGTGTAGCCCAATACCAGAAACAAAAATATCACAAGAAAACCATAGACCAGTATCTCTTCTGAGTACAGATGCAAAAATCCTGAACAAATTACCACCAAATTGAATCTAGCAATGTGTAAAAAGGATTTTACACCATAATCAAGTGGGATTTATCCCAGGGATGGAAGGTTGGCTTAATATCTAACAATAGATTATTTTAATATACCACATCATTACAATAAAGGAAAAAACACACAACAATCTTAATAGATGCAAAAAAGCACTTGGCAAAGTTTAATACTCTTTCATAATTTAAAAAACCACTTTTGAAAACTAGCAATAGAAGTTCCTAAGTCTGATAAAAAGCATCTATGAAAAATTTACAGCTAATATCATACTTAGTAATAGACTGCTTACTTTCCCCCTACGATCAGGATGTCTGTTCTTGCCACCTCTACTCAATATTGTACCAGAAGTCCTACCCAGTGAAATTAGCCAAGCAAATGAAACGAAAGCCATCAAAATTGTAAAGGGAAAAATAAAACCATCACTATTTGCAGATTATCTAATCCTGTCCATAGAAAATCCTAAGGGGTCTAAGAAAAAAATTAATATTAGAACTAATAGGCCGGTCACGGTGGCTCAAGCCTGTAATCCCAGCACTTTGGGAGGCCGAGACGGGTGGATCACGAGGTCAGGAGATCGAGATCATCCTGGCGAACACGGTGAAACCCCGTCTCTACTAAAAAAATACAAAAAAAAAAAAAAAAACTAGCCGGGCGAGGTGGCGGGTGCCTGTAGTCCCAGCTACTGGGGAGGCTGAGGCAGGAGAATGGCGTAAACCCGGGAGGCAGAGCTTGCAGTGAGCCGAGATCGCGCCACTGCACTCCAGCCTGGGCAACAGAGTGAGACTCCGTCTCAAAAAAAAAAAAAAAAAAAAAGAACTAATAAATGACTTCAGCCAAGTTTCAGGATACAAGATCAATATCAAAAAATGAGTTGTATTTCTATACATTAGCAGTGCAAATCAAAAAAATGAAATTAGAAAAACAGGCTGGGCACAGTGGCTCATGCCTATAATCCCAGCACTTTGGGAGGCTGAGGTGGCAGATCACTTGAGGTCAGGAGTCCGAGATCAGCCTGGCCAACATGGTGAAACCCTGTCTCTACTAAAAGTACAAAAATTAGCTGGGCGTGGTACTGCGTGCCTGTAGTCCCAGCTACTCGGAAGGCTGAGGCACAAGAATCACTTGAACACGGGAGGCAAAGGTTGGAGTGAGCCAAGATTGCACCACTGCACTCCACCTTGGGCAACAGAGTAAGATTCTGTCTCAAAAAATAATAATAATAAATTAGAAAAACAAATTCATTTACGAGCTAATTAAAAGCAATAAAATAACTGGGAGTAAATTTGACAAAAGAAGTACATAACTTATGCCCTGAATACCATAAAACATTGCTGAAAGAAATGAAAGAAACTCTAAATATATGCAAAAACATATCCCATGTTCACGTATTCAAAGACTTAATAATGTTAACATGGCAATATTACCCAAATTGATCTACAAAATTAAAGTAATTCCTGTCAAAATCCCAGCTGACTTAATTGCAAAAATTGACAGGCTGATTCTAAAATTCACATAGAAACTCATGGACCCAAAATAGCAAAAAAGAAAAAATTTTGAAAAAGAAGAATAAATCTGTAGCACTTAAAATTCCCAATTTCATAACTTAACGTAAAGTTAACAATAATCAAGACAGAGTAGTATTGGCATAAGGATAGATATATAGATCAGTGGAATAGAATTAAGAATCTAGAAATGAACCTGTGTATCTATATATTCAACTGATTTTCATTAATGATCCCAAAACAACCATTCAATGGGGGGAGAGAATAATCTTTTCAACTGGGTGTGGGGAATAACAATTATATATATATACACACACACACATATACATACATATATACATATACATACTACATATATATACACATATATATATATATATATATATATTTTTTTTTTTTTGAGACAGAGTCTTGCTCTGTCGCCAGGCTGAAATGCAGTGGTACGATCTCAGCTCACTGCAACCTCTGCTTCCCGGGTTCAAGCGATTCTCCTGCCTCAGACTCCCAAGTAGTTGGGACTATCGGCGCACACCACGACACATAGCTAATTTTTTGTATTTTTAGTAGAGACAGGGTTTCACCACATTGGCCAGGATGATCTTGATCTCTTGACCTTGTGATCCACCCGCCTCGGCCTCCCAAAGTGCTGGCATTACAGGCGTGAGCCACCGCACCTGGCCAATAATAATCTTTTCAACAAATGGTGCTGGGACAACTGGATGTCTACATGCAAAAGAATTAAATTGAACCCCTACCTCATGCCACATGCAAAGCTGAAAGACAAGTAAAAATGAATTAAAGACCTAAACATAAGAGCTAAAACTATGGAATTCTTAGAAGAACACATAGACTTAAATCCTCATAAGCTTGGATTAAGCAACATTTTCTTAAGGATGACACCAAAAGCACAGGAAACAAAACCACAAGTAGATAAATTGGACTTCACTAAAATTAAAATTTCTGTATTTCAAAGGACAACATTAAGGAAGTTAAAATACAAGCACAGAATGGGAGAAAATATTTGCAAATTATCCCATCAACTCAACAATAAAAACACAACACAACTGAAAAGTGGACAAAGGATTAGAATAGACATTTCTCCAACATATACAAATGGAGCAATAAGCACACAAAAAGATGTTCAACATCATTAGCCACCAGGAAAATGCAAATCTAAACCACATGAGATAGCACTTCCCATCCAACAGAAAATCTAGACTCAAAAATACAGGTGATAAGCATCGAAAAAGACGTGAAGGGGCCAGGCGCGGTGGCTCACGCCTGTAATCCCGGCACTTTGGGAGGTTGAGGTGGGCAGATCATGAGGTCAGGAGATCGAGACCATCCTGGTTAACACAGTGAAACCCCGTCTCTACTAAAAATACAAAAAATTAGCCAGGCGTGGTGGCGGGCGCCTGTAGTCCCAGCTACCTGGGAGGCTGAGGCAGGAGAACAGCGTGAACCCGGGAGGCGGAGCTTGCAGTGAGCCGAGATCGCAGCCTCTGCACTCCAGCCCGGGCAACAGAGCGGGACTCCGTTTCAAAAAAAAAAAAAAAAAAAGAAGAAGAAAGAAAAGAAAGAAAGAAAAAGATGTGAAGGAATTGTAACTCTCATACACTGCTGATGAGAATGTAAACTGGTACAGTCACTTTGGAGAACAGACTGGCCGTTCCTCAAATGGTTACCATATACCCCAGTAATTCCATTTGTAGGCGTATACTGAAGATAAATAAAAACACATGCCTGCATAAAAGCTTGTACATGAATGTTCAAAGCAGCATTATTCATAATATCCAAAAAGTGGAAACAACCCAAATGTCCACTAACTGATGTATGAATAAAATAAAATGTGGTATACATTTTGTTGGATATCATTTGTCAAGAAGAATAAATGAACCACTGATATATGCTTCAGCATGAACGAACCCTGGAAACAGTACGCTAAGTGAAGGAAACTCGTTCCAAAAGACCATACGTTCTATGATTTTACTTTTGTGATATGCCCAGAAGTGGCAGGTCTTTACAGATAGAAAGTAGATTACTGCTTGCCAAGGGCTGACGGGACAATGACAGAGGGGTACAGAGTTCCTTCTTGGGAAAATAAAAACGTTCTAAAATGGATTGTGTGATAACCCTATGAATATATACTAAAAGCCATTTAATTGTGCACTTTACATAGGCAGATTGCCCAGTATATAAATGATATCTCAATAAAGCCAGTTATTGAAAGGAATCATATAATATAGACAGGGAAGTAAACACTCAAAGGGTTCTGCCTGAATCCGTCATCATAGAAGTGAGTCCTGGCCGGTCATGGTGGCTCAGGCCTGTAATCCCAGTACTTTCAGAGGCCGAGGCAGGCAGCTTGCCTGAGCTCAGGAGTTCAAGATCAGCCTAGGCAACACGGTGAAACCCCATCTCTACTAATATACATAAAATTAGCCAGGCATGGCAGCAAGCGCCTGCAGTCCCAGCTACTCGGGAGGCTGAAGTAGGAGAACTGCTTGAACTTGGGAGGTGCAGGTTGTAGTGAGCCAAGATCGCACCACTGCACTCCATCCTGGCTGGCTGACAGAGCAAGACTCCAAGACTCCATCTCCAAAAAAGAAAAGGAAAGAAGTGAGTCCCAAAATTACTAACCCAGTCAGAAGAAATTGGGATCAGCCAGGTATGGTAAGTCATGCTTGTAATCCCATAATTCCAGCTCTTTGAGAGGCCAAGGCAAGAAGATTGCTTGAGCCCAGGAGTTCAAGACCAGACCAGGAAACATGGCGAGGTGCCATCTCTGAAAAAAGAGAAAGAAATTGAGTTCACTGGGAGACTGCAAACTTAGAGGAACACCAAATGCACACTACAGCAGGACATTAGCAGAGAATACTTCAAAATGGAGCATATGGAAAAGAAAAGAAATCCATGGCCCTCCAATTTGCAGAGCTCACGCCAAACCTTAAAGCCAGGGATGATGAGACATGTGACAATTCTGTTTCTCAGTTAACCTAGAATTAAGTCTAAATAGTGAAAAAAAATAGATGTAGACCCTGCTAACACCAGGGACTTTGGAAAAATGTATCCAGCATCAAAGGAGGACTCAAAGGCGAAAGTATTTTGAAAAGAAGAGGCAAAGAATGTAATGCAGATATCAGGAGCCTTTACCCATTAAATCATAAAGCACGAATGTTGAAAACCACAGCAACAACACCTCCCTGCCACTTCATCAAAGTTGCCACATTACAGTAGCTTGTTCATGGTGGGGAACCAGTCATTTTCATTTTCTCAGGTGATTACCTTATTTATTTATTTATTTATTTATTTATTTATTTATTTATTTTGAGACAGAGTCTCACTCTGTCACCAGGCTGGAGTGCAGTGGCGTGATCTCGGCTCACTGCAAGCTCCGCCTCCCAGGTTCATGCCATTCTCCTGCCTCAGCCTCCCGAGTAGCTGGGACTACAGGTACTTGCCACCAGGCTTGGCCAATTTTTTTTACTTTTTTAGTAGAGACAGAGTTTCACCATGTTATCCAGGATGGTCTCAATTTCCTGACCTCATGATCCACCTGCCTCGGCCTCCCAAATGCTGGGATTACAGGCATGAGCCACTGCGCCCAGCTGTGATTACCATATTTCTGAAAGACATAATAGTTTTGTGGGAAATGCTCAGTATTTTATTGATTTGGGGTACTAGAATAAGACGTGATTTATTTCAGAGTGAAGTATTTGAGGTTTTTCCTCACTGTGGCAGGTCACACTGGAAGCAGGGCAAATGTCAGATTTATGCTTTTGGTCTTGTCTTGAAAGCAAAAGGCTGGTTGTAGCCAACAGAGCTCTTGCTGGCATAATTCCAAAGGCCATAAGAGTGCTCAGCTATGTCTTCTATTGTCTCATTCAGAAAAAAAGAAATCACTGATTGTATTAGCTTTCTACTGATGCCTAACAAATTACCTCAAAATTAGCAGCTTAAAACAGCACACGAGGATCACCTCACCATTCTGGAGGTCAGAAGTCCAGGTGGTTTGACTGGCTTCTCTGCTCAAGGTCTCACGAGGCTGACATTGAAGTGCTGGCCAGGCTGGGTTTTTAATCAGAAGGCTCGAGGAATAACTCATTTCGTGCTTACTCGGGATGCTGGCAGAGTTCTGTTCTACGCAGTTGTAGGACTGGGGAACTTGCTTCCTTTCTGGTTGTCAGCTAGGGGTGAAGAGCCACTGTCCTCCTGTATGTGAGGCTGGCTGTCTTCAAACCAGTGATGGCACTTCAGTTCCTTCTTGTGCTTGGGCTCTTTCCCCTTCTGCCTTCTCTTCTACCTGCCTCTTCTCCCATCAGCTAGGGAAAGTCCTCTACATTTAAGGACTTGTGTAATTAGATTAGGCTCACATGGATAATCTCACAGGTTAATCTGTGAATCTTAAGTTCAGCTGATTTGGGACCTTAATTATAATTGCAAAATCCCTTGTCAGCAGTACCTAGATGAACATTTGATGGAAAAACCAGGGACGGAAATCTTGGGGCATGGAGGCACTTTTAGGACATGGCCTACCATATCTATAGACATAAAGAGACACAAAGGCCTATTTCTAGTTGACACAAGGGCCACTTTTAGTCTATCCTGAACCCTACTGCAATAAAACAGTCACTCAGAGAAATCAATGGGTTACTACAATGGGTATTTCAAACCCACTTTTCTATCCATAGCCTTGACCACCATATGAGGACCAACAGAAGAAAACACTGTTTCCTCCTCCGTGGTTTCATGCCTCTCCACCCACCTGGCAGAGGCCCTTTATATAAATGCAGCTACAGGATCAAGTGCCCACCTGAAAGATCATTCTTGGAAAATAAAGAACTACTAGAAACCCAATTTCATGGCATGCTATTTCTACACTTGACTTTCCTAAACTTGCCTAGACCATGACTCTTGAAACTGTAGATAACTTACTCTGGCTGGTACATTGCAATTTATGAGCAAAAGCTCTGTTAATGGAGGACATACAATAGGAATGGAGCCTAAAATCACACAGGTAGATCCTCTTAAGTCCTTGCCTAAGCTACTCTAATGTCCTCTGAAAGCAGAAGTTATTCAAAGAATAAAATCAATTATACATTCTCAAATCAAAAGTGTCTCACAAAAGTCTATGTATTGCCTTTTTACCAACCTAATGGAAAAGGATGGGATGTTCATTTGTTCAAGACTTAAGAAACATCCCTAAAGTTATTCCTAGGTTTCCCACAGTGCCCCATTCTAATGCTATTCTATCTCCAGTTTCACTTACAGGCAAATAGTTCACTGTGGAAGACCTTTCTCAGCCTTCTTTGGCATCTCTGTAAATAAAGATAATCGATAGGTATTTTCTTTATTTGGAATGACTAACAGTATACAGATATTTGGGCAATAATACCTCAGAAACACCTTAGATTCCTTCCAGTCTTTAAATCATGATTTAAAGGACATACTCCTGAAAGGTTACAATTTCATTCAATATAGAAGATGTGGGGAAAAGAAAGAGAGATCAGACTGTTACTGTGTCTATGTAGAAAGAAGTAGACATAAGAGACTCCATTTTGTTCTGTTCTAAGAAAAATTCTTCTGCCTTGAGATGCTGTTAATCTGTAACCCCAGCCCTAACCCTGTGCTCGCAGAAACACGTGCTGTGTTGACTCAAGGTTTAATGGATTTAGGGCTATTCAGAATGTGCTTTGTTAAAAAAAAAGTGCTTGAAGGCAGTATGCTTGTTAAAAGTCATCACCATTCTCTAATATCAAGTACCCAGGGACACAATACACTGCAGAAGGCAACAGGGACCTCTGCCTAGGAAAGTCAGGTATTGTCCAAGATTTCTCCCCATGTGATAGCCTGAGGTATGGCCTTGTGAGAAGGGAAAGACCTGACCGCCCCCAGCCCAACACCCGTGAAGGGTCTGTGCTGAAGAGGATTAGTGAAAGAGGAAGTCCTCTTTCCAGTTGTGATAAGAGGAAGGCATCTGTCTCCTGCTCATCCCTGGGCAATGGAATGTCTCGGTGTAAAACCTGATTGTATGTTCTATTTACTGAGATAGGAGAAAACTGCCTTAAGGCTGGATGTTAGCAGCAATACTGCTCTTTAATGCACTAAGATGTTTGTGTACGTGCACAATAAAGCACAGCACCTTTTCTTACCCTTGTTTATGACACAGAGACCTTTGTTTACATGTTTTCCCGCTGACCCTCTCCCCACGATTACCCTATTGTCCCGCCACATCCCCCTCTCCGAGATGGTAGAGATAATGATCAATAAATACTGAGGGAACTCAGAGACCAGTGCCAGCGCAGGTCCTCCCTATGCTGAGCACCGGTCCCCTGGGCCCACTTTTCTTTGTCTATACTTCGTCTCTGTGTCTTTTTCTGTTCTCAGTCTCTCATCCCATCTGATAAGAAACACCTACAGGCATGGAGGGGCAGGCCACCCCTTCATCTGGTACCCAACGTGGGTGCTTTTCTCTAGGGTGAAGGTACGCTCAAGTGTGGTCATTGAGGACAAGTCGACGAGAGATTCCCAAGTACGTCTATGGCCACACCACCCCTTCAAGAAGACTTTGCCTCATATATACCTCTCCCAGAAAACCCTCAAGAGGACTCGATCCACCTTTTAAAGGAGCAAGTGGCTAAATATGATAAAGCCTCAAAGGAAAAATGACCATTTTTCCAAGAGGTGGGACATGGTTCAGGAGGTGGCCTCTCCACTAACAGGCACACTCTACCGAAAAATAGGACACTCGTAGGATTTGGGAAACTTGAGAGGTATGAAAAGCAATGGATTCTCAATTTTTCCAGCACAACTTGACTCCTCTATGAACTTACCAAAAACACGCAACCAGAAAACTTCCTTGATGAAACTGACCTTGTCACTTTGAAATCTAAATCACAGCAGACCCCAAAACCAGCTCTACCTGAACAACAACATCATCATTTACCTTACGCCCGTTTGGCACATTTCGTTTAGCTGAAGCAAAAAGGAGGTGCCATGGGGTACCAAAAAGAGGCTTTAGTTCAACAACATGGGAAGTACCAGAAACCACTCCTGATTTAGGCACTTGTCTAGACTCAATGACTAGGGTTTTCTTCCGTGTTATGTGCCGTAACAGTGGTTGCAAAACAGTCAGTGCTTCTGTGGATATTATCCTTGTCGCATCATTAACTCCATGGGTTGCACAGGCTGTTCAGTCCTTACTGCTGACAAGCAACAGCCAGCATTGCTCTGCAAGCCCATTAGCTCAGGCTGGCTGCTGTTGTTGGTCTCTCATGTTACCTACCATGTGTCAGTGTTATCATCTCAGTCTTGCAGTATTGCTTCCACCACCTGAGGAAGAGCCCCAGGACTACAGTACAGCAAATATGAAGTCGAGTATCTTCAAGAGAGATCTAGTTGATGTTCTCCTAGAGAATCTGGAGCCAGTGTTCTTTTTAAATGATCAAGGTCAATACCACTGAAGTTATGCAGTGACTACATAAAACTCTATTAGGGCCAGGCACGATGGCTCATGCCTGTAATCCCAGCACTTTGGGAGGCTGAGGCGGGCAGATCACCTGAGGTCAGGTGTTCAAGACCAGCCTGGCCAACATGGTGAAACCCCATTTCTACTAAAAATACAAACAATTAGCTGGGCATGGTGGCATGTACCTGTAGTCCCAGCTACTTGGGAGGCTGAGGCAGGAAAATTGCTTGAACTAGGGAGGCGGACGTTGCAGTGAGCCAAGACCACGCCATTGCACCCCAGCCCGGGCAACAAGAGCGAAAGCTAACAAACAAAAACAAACAAAAAAAACTGTACTAGATGATAACCTTTCCCCCAAAGTTGAGCCAGCTCAAACAGTAGAACTAGTAGCCCTTACCAGAGCTGCTGTCAAAAGGGACACATGTGCACACACACACACACACACACACACACAGCTATTATGCCTTTGGTGTTGTATATAATTTAGTGATGCTATGGGACTGAAGGAATAGCTGACCTCATCAGGGAGGCCTAAAAAAATGGAGAAAAAAATAGATTTGTCAGAAGCATTGATGCTCCCAAAAGAGGCATACAATTAAAAGTGAAGGCACATAGTACAAGCGATAATAAAGAAGGTGATGGGAGTGCATTGGCAGATATTAAACAAAGGAAGTGCACTTTCCTCCTTGTTCTTAGGAGTTATTTATTATGAAGGAAATGTAAAAACGTGAATAGATTTTTTACATACAATTTATTTCAGAGAGAGTATTTAGCCCTAGATTCAAGAAACAGAAACACCGGGCCGGTCACGATGGTTTACGCCCATAATCTCAGCACTTTGAGAGGCTGAGGCGGGTGGATCACCTGAGGTCAGGAGTTCGAGACCAGCCTGGCCAACATGGTGAAACCCCGTCTCTACTAAAAATACCAAAACTAGACAGGTGTGGTGATGTGTGCCTGTAATCCCATCTACTTGGAGGCTGAGGTAGGAGAATCGATTGAACCTGGGAGGTGGAAGTTGCAGTGAGCCGAGATCGAGCCACTGCACTCCAGCCTGGGTGACACAGCAAGACTCCATCTCAATAAAAAAAAAAAAAAAGAAAGAAAGAAAAAAAAAGAGAAAAGAAAATAGAAACACAGGTTAAAATCAGGTTGTTCTGTCAATTTCAGTGGTCTCTAATGGAGCAAGGATGGCCACTTGCTCACACCAAAATACTGAGGTAAAAATTGACCAAAATGTACAGCACTGCTTCTACCATGGATAAGGGTTAGTGGGGACACTTGCCCTTGGTAACTAGAGAAGTGAAAGGCATATGCTTCATCTGTACTATTATAACCACCCCCCACAAAAAAAACTGTGACAGTGGGACACAGGTCTGAGTCATATCCCAGAGGACTTTTAAACACTTGAAGATGGGATGTATCCACTTTCCCAAGTCACGAGATTATGCATATGTGCTAGGGCTTGCCTGTAAAGTCTCTGGAGTTGAGCTCTTCTCAAGTAGAAAAGCCACTGTAATAACTAAACAAGCAAAAAGTTAGACAATGGTTTTTCCCACCAGGGAAGCCAAACTTACTAATGTTAAAGTACTCATTTACTGGAGCAGTCATAAAGGGACTTGGCGAGGTGCTACTACTTCATCAAAAATCTAGGCTGGGCACAGTGGCTCACACCTGTGATCCCAACACTTTGGGAAGCTGAGGTGAGTGGATCACCTGAGGTCAGGAGTTCAAGACCAGCCTGGACAACATGGTGAAACCCTGTCTCTACTAAAAATACAAAAATTAGCCAGGTGTGGTGGTATGCACCTATAGTCCCAGCTACTCAGGAGGCTGAGACAGGAGAATCACTTGAACCTGGGAGGCGGAGGCTGCAGTGAGCCGAGATCATGCCATTGCAGTCCAGCGTGGGTAACAGAGTGAGATTCCATCTCAAAAAAAAAAAAAGTCTTGTTACCCTTTCCAGGTACAAATGTAGGTACACAACTTAAATTGGTGGTGATGTGTGCCTATGATCTCAGCTACTCCGGAGCTTTTCGTTTTTCTTTCTTATCGCTTCTTGCTTTCTGCCCTGCTTCTGAGGCAGGAGGATTGCTTGAGGCCAGGAGTTCAAAAGCAGCCTGAGCAACATAGCAAGACCCTGTTTCCAAAAAAGTAAAACAACGTACAATACATTAGCCGGGGATGATGTCATGCACCTGCAGTCCGAACTACCTGGGAGGCTCAGGTGGGAGGACTGCTTGAGCCCAGGAGTTTGAGACTGCAGTGAGCTATGATTGCACTACTGCATGCCAGCCTGGGCAACAGAGAGAGACCTCTGTCTCTGAAAAATAAAAATAATAAAACTGGTTAAGTTGTCTGAAGCTCTTAAACATCCATGGCTGAGAATTTTACCCCTAGTGGCCATCAGGTCAGCCTGTTCTGGAACTCACAGACTGTAACCTTATGAATTAACAACTAGAAGACCCATGCACCTGTAAGTTTTTCCACTCGTCATTGACTGGACCTTGCTTCAGGCAGAGCTAGATACATACTGTTAAAGAGAAATTCAATAATCATTCTTATCTTCCATGAGTGCAAACTAGATTTTCAAAAACTTCACCTTCAGAACCTCTACACTCCTTCAACCTAGGTATTAGGTACTCTGGAAAAGACATCAATTGGAAATATTCTCTAGAGACATTCTGGAAAAGATCCTGGGAAGGTGATGGTGGAAGTGGCCCATCTAGGACGGCAGCTGTCAAGATGCCAGCTGCAGCAGAAAGGCAGGCCTGGGCCTCCAATTCCTGCAGCAGGCAAGAGCCCTGCTTTCCCCAGGGTACCTCTGCAGCTGCCCTCCCAGGCACAAGACCTGGGCGTCTCTGCAGTCTGCACCTTTGGGGCCTGGGAAGGCCTCCTGTCTCCACAGGCTCAGGGTGTCTTCTCCGCTGCCTGGCCTCTCCCAGTTCAGCACCCGCTCTGATCTTGAAGCATGGTTGGGGCCAAGTCTGGGCACTGTCACAGCCCAGGTGGGTGTATACACACTCAGAGCATCACCAACACACCAGCTCCCTACCACCTCAGCCCCCTACAGGCTTTGGGCACCCATGAGCATGGGAGGGGATGCCAAGGAGGGACTGAGGGCAGTTTGGTGCCGGCCTGCAGGTGCCCCTTAGTTCAAGCAGCCTGGGCACCATGGACAGCAGCAGGAGACAGACAGGTTCCTAGGTGGAAGGGGGTGGGTCCCCAGCAAAGCCCCGCCTTCAGGCTGGAGAAGGCCTAAAGCCTGGGAGCCAGGCTGACAGTCCTGTGGACTGGAGGGGGAAACTCATGGCACTTTTTCCTGGGCCCATCCATGGCTGCCCATGGAACAATCAGAATGCACTTCCCCACTCAGAGGCCCATAAAAGCCCCAGGCTCACCCAGAGCAGGAGAGACAACGGGATGACCAGCTGCAGAGAGGGCCTTCCCACTCCAGCAATGAACTACCTGCGGAGAAGAGCAATACACTCCGGAGCCTCCTTTCTGCTAAGAGTTGTAGAGATGACAGGACAACCTACCAGCAGAGAGGGACCACCCATCCCAGGGCCGCCTCCTCTCTGCTGAGGGCTGAACACTCATCAGGACACCCTGGCTGCAGAAAGGCGTTACCCACAGTGGGTCCCTGAGCTATTCTACTGCTCAGTAAAGCTCTATCTTGTTCACCCTCCACTTGTCTGCATGCTTCATTCTTCCTGGTTGCAGGACAAGAACGCAGGGAGCTGAATGGCAAGTCTAGAAGTGCTGTAACACAAACAGGGCTGAAACATGCCCCTTGCTCTCCACATTGCAGGTGAAGAGTGAGAGAAGAGTTGAGGCCCTCTGGGGCGCCCAGACCTGGGAGTCTCTGAGCTTCTAGGTGTCACTGCATTCCCCCTGTGCCAGCCAAAGCTGCTTGCAGCGTGCCTGGTCCAGCTGCAGCCTTGCAGAGAGCTGCCGCCTGTGCTGGTACCTGGAAACTGCCCCTGCTACTTCAGGAGCCAGCCTGCTTGACTGTGTGCAGTGGCTGGACCCCATGTTCACTTGCTCACACATCTTGGACTCCACACCTGGCTCATCCTTGGCAGGGCTGGATCCAGGCTGGCAGCATGAGCCAAGTGCAGCCTGCCAGGCCAAGTGGGAGGAACAAGCTGAATCAACCAGATCAAAAGTCAGACAAAGGTACCACCAACTACAGAGGCTTCTGGCCACAAAAATGACACCCAAAAGATCCCATAACAAAGGCTGTTAGTAACAGATAACAGTAAAACTGTGAGGTGTGTATTCTTGGATCCAAGTACTTTGCACCACATTGATGTACTTGAAGTAGCTTCCACTCAAGATCATCAGAATAAGACCCAATGACCAAAACCGCAAATACTATTTTCTTTCTCTTTTCTTCTTGTTTCTTGCTTCTGTCTCTAATCCTTATATTGACTTGGATCCCTTTTTGTTGATTTAAACTGCTGAGAGTACACTGACACAGTTTGGCTGTGTCCCACCCAAAATCTCATCTTGAGTCGTAATCCCCATAATCCCACACATCAAGGGAGAGACCAGGTGGAGGTAATTGAATCATGGGGCAGTTTCCCCAATGCTGTTCTCATGATAGTGAGTGAGATGTCACGAGATCCGATGATGTGATAAGTGTTTGGTAGTTCCTCCTGCATTCCTTCTCCTTCCTGCCACCTTGTGAAGAAGGTGCCTTGCTTCCCCTTTGCCTTCTGCCATGACTGCAAGTTTCCCGAGGCCTCCCCAGCCATGCTGAACTGTGAGTCAAGTAAACCTCTTTCCTTTCTAAGTTACCCAGTCTCGGGCAGTTCTTTATAGCAGTGTGAAAATGGACTAATACATATACCAACAATGACTTACTCATGTATTTTATTCTTGTCCTTAATATACGTGGTCCAGGGAGAGCTTATGCTTACCAGGGCATTTTCCATCTAAGAGTGTAAAGCTCCAGGAAATTAGAAAGAGTCTGGATTTTTAAAAGCATCTCTGACCTCTGATGTATCCCTTATTACCGGATATCAAGCATTCCACATTTCTGCTCAAGATTTCCAAGCTTATGATGCTAACTTGTCCTGTTCAATCATGTGGATTGGACATATTTCATTTATACACATCAGCATAACTATACTTATCTTAAATATTTATAATATTGCTATAATTATACTTAACTTAAATATTAGACACATCCAAGGCCTAAAATCTTTTCCAAAGTTTGAACCGAGAAACTGATCAGGTTTGCTCTCATTGTTTTTTATGTTTCCACCTAAATTTTTGTAATTGTACACTAAATTCTGTGACTAATGGTAAGATTTCTCAAATTTTAGCATTCATATCATGGAAAATCTCATCAGACCCAAATCAAAACTGAAAACTAAAAGTTGGACCAATTACCAAATTTTGTGCCAATACTACATAGAGGAAGGCAAACATATTTGTGCAGTTGCAGAATTCATATATATTAAACAATTAACATTCATTGTATACTGAAAATAGAACATACGCTTTGACAGAAAGATTTCATATAAAAGCTGTACTGAATCTGGTCAGTTTTTAACTTGTGGAAAGACTTGCATTAATAAGAACTTACATGAATTTTTAAATTCCCCATTTCTATCAAGGATGTTTTACACCCATCTGATGCTCTCAGTGGAATGCAAATCAATTTGGAGGAATTAGAGATGGTGAGATCTGTATCTCTGTGAAAGGTATCTTTCCTTATCTTGCAGTATACAAAATCTATTGCCATGGTAATCATTTCAAATAAAACTATATTTGCACTATAGGCTTAAAAAAATGAGCCTGAACTTTCTTGATGAAGTGTTACTAGACAACAGAATTGCCTTTGATTATACACTAGCTGAGCAAGGTTATATTTGTGTCCTAGTACCTCCCGTTGCAGCTGGATCAATGGAAGTTCCTTATGTAAAATTCAAGGACAAGCCAACTCGTTGTCCAAAGTGGGATAATGCATACAGTGAAACCTAGTCTCATGCCTTGAGTTTTGACAAAACGAGGGGCACTTTGCATTGGTTGTGTTGTTTCTATCTCCGTTTCTAATCGTTGCTGTTGTCAAATGATTTGTAAACAGGTTCTGAAATGCTGCTGCACCATCTCAACAAACATCAAATGATCCTAAGTTGAAAGGATTCTAAAGTGACTCTGAAAAAATACAACTGAAAAAGCACCTTTGGTAGAGCGTGATGATGGCCTCAGCTCTTCATCCCTCCAGTAGCCTCAGCTTTTTCCATGTGCCCTTTCTCTTTGAGACACAGGACCACAGGACTACAGCTGAGAGTGTAACAGGAAAAACTCTCTGGCAGCACAACCCTAATCTATGCACAAGGTAAAACTAGATAATTTTGAATCTTGTGGTTCACCGAAAGTAACCATAGCAACAACAGAGCCCATGTCCAACTCAGGCATCGCCTATATTGACTCAGCTCCCCACACTAAAAGCCCAGCAGAAGAGGATATGTTACCATCTCTATGCAAAACGCCATTCCCTTTAGCCTTTACTGTGCAACACACCATGTTTGGCTTTCAACTAAAAATTACAAGACACACAAGAAAGCAAAAAAAAAAAAAAAAAAAAAAAAAAAAAAAAAAAAAAACCCCCAAAAAAAATCCCCAGTCAAGAAACAGAGCAATCGGCAGAGCCAGACTTATGACCGGATGTTGGAACTGTCAGACAGGTCATTTAAGATAACTATGATTAATACGTTAAAGGCTTGTGGAAAAGTTGACAATGTACATGAACAGATGAGGAATTTCACCTAACAAATAAAAACTATGAGAAAAAATCAAATGGATATGCTAGAATTAAAAAAAAAAAAAAAAAAAAAAGACCGGGTGTGGTGGCCCACACCTGTAATCCCAGCACTTGGGGAGGTCAAGGTGGGTGGATCAGTTGAGGCCAGGAGTTTGACACCACCTGGCCAACATGGCAAAACTCTGTCTCTAGTAAAAATACAAAAATTAGCTGGGTGCCAGTGGTGCGTGCCTGTAATCCCAGCTACTCAGGATGCTGACGCATGAGAATCGCTTGGGAGGCAGAGGTTATAGTGAGCCGAGATCATGCCATCTCACTCCAGCCTACGTGACAGAGCAAGACTCCATCTAAAAAAAAAAAAAAAGAAAAGAATCTATGTAGGCCAGAGGCATAACATTTCTAAAGTGCAGAAAAATCAAAGCTCCCACCTTTGAATTCTATACCCAGTGAAAATATCTTACAAAAACAAAGACAAAATAAAGACTTTTTCAGATAAACAAAAATTGAGACAATTCATTACTAGAAAATCTGTATTAACATAAGAAATGTTAAAGGAATTTTTTTTTTTTTTTGAGACAGTCTCACTCTGTCACTCAGGCTGGAGTGCAGTGGTGCGATTTCAGCCCACTGCAACCTCCACCTCCCAGCCTCAAGCAATTCTCACGTCTCAGCCTCCCCAGTAGCTGGGACTACAGACGTGCGCCACCACAGCCGGCTAATTTTTTGTATTTTTAGTAGAGACAAGGTTGCATAATGTTGCCCAGGCTGGTCTTGAACTCCTGAGTGCAGGAAATCTGCCTACCTCAGCCTCCCAAAGTGCTATTACAGGTATGCGCCACTGTGCCTAGCTAGAAAATTTTTAAAGTAGAATTCTGATAGCAGACAGAAACTTGGGCCAACACAGCAAATGGAAAGCAGCTCAAAATAATTAACCATTATTTGCCAGGGAAGTGCAAATTAAAACCACAGGACATACCACTACACACCTACTAGAATGGCTAAAAAACTGACACCACCAACTGCTAGCAAAAGACATGGTGCAACAAACACTCTCACATCTTGCTTGTAGGAAAGTAAACTGGTAAAGTCACTCTGAAAAACAGTTCATTTGTTTCTTTTAAAGTTAAACAGGTACTTACCATCTGACCCTGTAATCTCACTGCTAGGTATTACCCAAGTGAAATGAAAACTTACCTTCACACAAAAACCTGTACACAAATGTTTAAAGCAGCTTTTCATGATCACAAAACTCCGGAAATAGCCCAAATGTCCATCACCTTGTGATTATATGTCTGGAGTTGGCTACTGCCAGTTGGTTCTGGTCTCACTGACTTCAAGAATGAGGCCAGACCTTCGCAGTGAGTGTTACAGCTTTTTCTTTTTTGACACGGAGTCCGGCTCTGTCGCCCAGAGTGGACGGCAGTGGCGCGGTCTTGGTTCAATGCAAGCTCTGCCTCCCTCGTTCACGCCATTCTCCTGCCTCAGCTTCCCGTGTAGTTGGGACTACAGGCACCAGCCACCACGCCCGGCTATTTTTTTTTTTTTAATGGAGAAAGGATTTCACCTGTGTTAGCCAGGATGTTCTCATCTTTCGACCTCGTGATCCACCCGCCTCCGCTTCCCAAAGTGCTGGAATTATAGGCGTGAGCCAAAGTATCCAGCCATGTTACAGCTCTTAAACATGGCACAGAGCCAAAGAGTGAGTGGTAGCACTTGTGAAGAGCCAAAAGACAAAGCCTCCTCCGGGTGGATAGTGGACCAGAGCATGATGCAGATGCGGGCTGGGGAGAGGCCAGCTTTTATTCCCTTATTGTCCCCACCCATATTCTATTTCTGTCCTATCAGAGTGCCCTTTTTTCAATCCTTCACACCAATGGCTACTTTTAGAATCCTGCTGATTGGTGCATTTTACAGAGTGCCCATTGGTGTGTTTTACAGAGTACTGATTGGTGCATTTTACAGAGCACTGACTGGTGCATTTTACAATCCTCTTGTGAGACAGAAAAGTTCCTGATTGGTGCATTTTACAATCCTCTTGTAAAGCAGATAAGTACCCCTAGTCTCCACTCAACCCAGGAAGTCCAGCTGGCCTCACCTCTTAAGTAGATAACCAAATTGTGACATATATGTATGAAATACTATCTACAGTGTGTGTGTGTGTGTATATATATATATATATAGAAATATTACTCAGCAATAAAAAGGAATAAACTGCAGAGACACATAACAGCATGAATGAATCTCAAATGCCTTGTGCTATTAATACATGAAAGGAGTCAGATTCTAAAGGCCATATGATATGGTAGAATGGGAAAAAAACGTTAAAACAAATCAGGGGTTGTCAATGGTTGATAATACGGTTTGGCTGTGCCCTCACCCAAATCTCATTTTGAATTATAATTGCTATAATCCCCACATGTCGGGGCGGGGCGGCTGTGGTGGTGCACGTCTGTAGTCCCAGCCTCCAGGCTGAATCATGGAGCGGTTTCCCCCATCCTGTTCTTGTGACAGTGGTGAGTTCTCCTGAGATCTGATGGTTTTATAAGAAGCTTCCTCCTTCACTGGGCACTCATTTCTTTCTCTCCTGCCACCTTGTGAAGAAAGACATGTTTACTTCCCCTTCCACCATGAGTGTAAATTTCCTGAGGCCTTAGCCTCCCTAGCCTTGCTGAACTGTGAGTCAATTAAACCTCTTTCTTTTATAAATTACCCAGTCCCGAGTATGTCCTTATAGCAGAGGGATAATTAACTAATACAATTGGGAATTTAGGAGGAGGTGGTTATGGAGAAGCGGAATGGGGGAAGGTGGAATTCTTAGGGGTGATAGAATCATTATGTATCTTGACTGTGTGAGTGGTGGCAGCAGTGGTTACACAACTCTATAAGATTCAAATCTCATAGAATTGTATACTAACAAGGATTTTACTGTATATAAATCACACTTCATTAAATATAAAACAAATCAATAAAACAGAAACAATCTACTCAACACAACACCCAAGACTGATCTGAATGTGAGCTGAATCTGAAAGTTTGATAATTTTCTTATCCTTTCAGGTCAACCTTTCATCTCTGAATAAGGTAAGGCCATTATAAAGGACTATAAAAAAAACTTTATAATTATAGAAATACTTGCCTGGAGTTTAATCAAACATAAATGTTATTTTCACCAGCCAAAGCTGTTAAATGACTATAAACTTTGAGCAATACAGTAGCAAAGGTGATAAACAACCAAGAGGTGATCCTCACCCAACGTAACTGAAAATTCTTTCCCAACTAAAGAGCAATGAGACTTCACACAATCATATACATACAGACGGATGCATTCTGCCCAGTCCAGGCTGTGAGCTGCAATTGTTAACTGGCAAAATCACAAGGAACCTCTCCTTGCTAGCACATAAAATTCCTGGTATTTTTTTCCTTGGGGGGATCCACTCAGTTGAAATAAATTGAGTGCTCACATTTTCAGTCAGTAGGTGGTCCTTATCTTTCCTTTAACAATACACCCAGAGGCCGGGCGCGGTGGCTCAAGCCTGTAATCCCAGCACTTTGGGAGGCTGAGGCTGGCGGATCACGAGGTCAGGAGATCGAGACCATCCTGGCTAACATGGTGAAACCCCATCTCTACTAAAAATACAAAAAAATTAGCCTGGTGTGGTGACCTGTAATCCCAGCTACTCGGGAGGCTGAGGCGGAAGAGTCGCTTGAACCCGGGAAGCGGAGGTTGTAGTGAGCTGAGATCGCGCCATTGCCCTCCAGCCTAGGAGAAAGTGTGAGACTCCCTCTCAATAATAATAATAATAATAATACACCCAGAAAACCACTATCACCACTATCTAGGTCATGAAACTGAACAGACTGGAACCACAGTAATAATGCATTTTCCCAAAACGTTACATTCCTGCCTCCCTAAAGGTAACCACTGTCATACTTTTAACACCATAGACTAGTTTTGCCTTTTTTGTAGCATTATGTAAATTGAACCATATAGCATAATTTTATGCCTCAACCTTATGCTTGTGGGAGTTGTCCACATTACAGCATGAGTAAGTAACTTCATTTTTATTACTGTATGATATTTCATTGCATGAATGTGCCACTACTTTTTTTTTTTTTTTTTTTTTGAGACAGAGTCTCGCTCTGTCACCCAGGCTGGAGTGCAATGGTGCTATGTCAGCTCACTGCAACCTCCGCCCCCCAGGTTCAAGCAATTCTCGTGCCTCAGCCTCCCGAGTAGCTGGGATTACAGGTGTCCACCACCACCCCTGGCTAATTTTTTTGTATTTTTAGTAGAGACAAGATTTCACCATGCTGCCCAGGCTGGTCTCAAACTCCTGAGCTTAGGCAATCCGCCTGCCTCGGCTTCCCAAAGTGCTAGGATTACAGGCGTGAGCCACCACACCTAGCCACCACTATATTTATGTTCCGCTATCAGTGAACATTTAAATTGTTTTTGGTTTGAGCTATTACAAATAATGCTACAAGGATGTTTCCATTACGCCATGGTTCGAATGTGCCCCCTCCAAAATTCAAGCACTGCCAATGTGATAGTATTAAGAGATGAGACTTTTAAAAGGTGATTCAACCATGAGGGCTCTTTTTTCTAACTGAAATTAGATACCCTTCTAAAGGGACTTGATGGAGGGCTTTGCTCTCTCCTGCCGTTCTGCTGTCCGTCCTGTGAGGACACACACACAAATGCCCTCAGCAGATGCCAGTGACTTGATCTTTGACTTCCAGCCTCCAGAACTGAGAGAATAAATTTTTTTTCTGTGTAAATTACTCAGTCTTAGGTATTCTCTCACAGCAGCACAAAATTGACTAAGACATTTGCCTTTTCGATGTGTATCTTTTGGGTTTCGAACCATGTTCGAACTATGTTACCTCTTCAAAACTGAATCAAATTAAAATTGTAAAGTAATGAACAAATTCAGTGAGCATTTCTTTGGATTTCTTTTTTACAAGTAGTAGTGCAGATACACTCTGTGTGAAAAGTAGTTCTAAAGTAGCACTTTATTTTTATCATTTGCAATTAGAATCCAATAATTACAGCTGACCCTTGAGCAACATGGGTTTGAACTGCGTGAGTCCACTTCTATGAGGACTTTTTTCAACCCAATGAGGACTGAAAATGCAGTATTCATGGGATGTGAAACCTGCATACACAAAGGGCCAACTTTTCTTATAGGTGAGTTCCAGAAGACCAACTGCAAGATTTAAAGATGCACAGATTTGGGTATCCTCTGGCAGTCCTGGAACCAGTCCCCCTCAGATACCAAGGAACAAGTCTATAATTATTGCAAAGCATTCATGATATTTACCTGAATTAAGAGTGTGGCTGTAATTTCAGCATTTCCGCTGATTTGTAAAGAATGCTCCATTTAATGAAAATTAGTAAACAAGGCCAAAGATGTTTTAACTGAGAAAGGAAAGGAAAGGTTCATTTGAAAGAATCTGAAAATTGCATTCTCTGAGGAGATGCTTTTGTTTGTTTGTTGTTTTGTTTTGAGACAGACTCTCACTCTGTTGCCCAGGCTGGAGTGCAATGGCAAGATCTCTGTTCACTGCAACCTCCACCTCCCGGGTTCAAGCGATTCTCCTGCCTCAGCCTCCCAAGTAGCTGGGATTAAAGGCAAAGGCTACTATGCCCGGCTAATTTTTATATTTTTAGAAGAGACGGGGTTTCCCCATGTTGGCCAGGCTGGTCATGAATTCCTGACCTCGTGATCCGCCCGCCTCAGCCTCCCAAAGTGCTGGCATTACAAGTGTGAGCCACTGCACCCGGCTGAGAAGATGCTATTTTATCTCATAAAATTCAGATACCTTCACTGTGTTTTAATTCAGCTGACTAATTTATCTGAGATTATACTTTAAAACCTGAGTATAAACAAAAAAGAGGTATGTAATATTAGGTTGAATATTACAATTCAGCAGAATATTTAATGAGCTACACATATACACACACATTTACAAGCATCCAAGGCTATAAAATACCCAGAAATCATAAAACCAATGGCTGACAGTCTCCACTTCATTATTACTGTTTACTCTAAGGGTCATTATTAAAGTAGTGTGAAAACTGTTGCCCAATGGAATAACTGTTCTTTTCCATTTGAATACAAACGTTGTCAGTGACACATGCATTAACCTTTAAAACACCCATGTTTTCCATGTCCATGTTTACCTAAGATGTCAGAAAACTATTTACTTAAAGAAAATGGGCCAGGCATGGTGTGTCACTCCTGTAATCCCAACACTTTGGGAGGCCGAGGCAGGCAGATCACTTGAGGCCAGGAGTTCGAGACTAGCCTGGGCAACATGGGGAAACCCCGTCTCTACTAAAAATACAAAAATTAGCTGGGAGTGGTGGTGGGTGCCTGTAATCCCAGCGACTGGGGAGGCTGAGGCCAGAGGATTGCTTGAGCCCAGGAGATGGAGGTTGTGGTGAGCCAATATCATGCAACTGCATTGCAGCCTGGGTGATAGGAGTGAAACCCTGTCTCAAATAGAAAGAAAGAAAGGAAGGAAGGAAGGAAGGAAGGAAGGAAGGAAGGAAGGAAGGAAGGGCAGCTGCATAACTGAGTGCTTACAAAGCTACTCTGCCATGAGTTACTACAGGAAAATGGAGATTCTGGGAGAAGAAACAGTGTATAGATCCAAAAGTTTTGGTTTTGCTGCGGTCTTATTGTGCATGCTTTTAAAAAATCAGATGTGGGATTTTCCCCAAATAAAAATATTTTTTAGGCTGGGCGTGGTGGCTCAAGCCTGTAATCCCAGCACTTTGGGAGGCCAAGACGGGCGGATCACGAGATCAGAAGATCGAGACCATCCTGGCTAACATGCTGAAACCCCGTCTCTACTAAAAAAATACAAAAAA
>NC_045439.1:156504853-156527379 GCF_002776525.5 Piliocolobus tephrosceles
CCGGAGGCTGAGCCAGGAGAATGGCGTGAACCTGGGAGGCGGAGCTTGCAGTGAGCTGAGATCGTGCCACTGCACTCTAGCCTGGGCTACAGAGCAAGATTCCTTCTCAAAAAAAAAAATAAATATATATATATATATATTTTATAATAGGATAAAGTTATGTCCCAGCATAGTGATATTCATGGCCATCCTCACCCCTCCTTTGTACGGTCTTTGTGACATTCTTGACACGTCTACCATTTTAGTGGATTACGCCCTGCAACCTGGCTCTAGGCAGAAGACTGCCTCCTCTTCTCAGAAGCCTGCCTGGGTTGCACGGGGACACCTCGCCCAGCAGTGTTCACAACTCTGTCAGCTCTCTGCTGCCCCTCTCCATCCATGCCACGCACACAAATCCATAAGGATTGGCTCCCGATTATTATTATGTTTTTTGAGATGGAGTTTTGCTCGTGTTGCCCAGGCTGGAGTGCAATGGTGCGATCTCTACTCACCGCAACATCCACCTCCTGGGTTCAAGCAATTTTCCTGCCTCAGCTTCCCGAGTAGCTGGGATTACAGGCATGCACCACTATGCCTGGCTAATTTTTGTATTTTCTTTTTAGTAGACACAGGGTTTCTCCATGTTGGTCAGGCTGGTCTCGAACTCCCAACCTCAGGTGATCTGCCCGTCTTGGCCTCCCAAAGTGCTAGGATTACAGGCGTGAGCCACCGTGCCTGGCCAGGACTGGCTCCTGATTCTAATGGTTGCCTGGAACCCCGTGCCCAGCCCAGCTGAGCTCTGTACCCGCCAGGGCACTTGATCTGCTGTAATTGCTCTGGGCCTCAGCCTCTCCATGCAGCACACATACACATGATCAGTGTGCTTCACAAGGATATAGGGAGAACTTTAGGAGAGGGAGACATGTCTTCTAAGAATCATTTTTAGTAATAAATAGCATGGGGGCGGGGGCGGTGGCTCACGCCTGTAATCCCAGCACCTTGGGAGGATGAGGCGGGCGGATCACCTGAGGTCAGGAGTTCAAGACCAGCCTGACCAACATGGACAAACCCCGTCTCTACTAAAAATACAAACTTAGCTGGGCATGGTGGTGTGCGACTGTAATCCCAGCTACCTGAGAGGCTAAGTAAGACAAGAGAATCACTTGAACCCAGGAGGCAGAGATTGCAGTGAGCCGAGATCGCACCATTGCACTCCAGCCTGGGAAACAAGAGTGAAACAAGCACGGGGGGATGAAGCCTCATATTTTGACAATAAATTTCTCCTGGCATATATTACAATCTGATGCATTCTTAAATGTGAATTCCTTTGTGCTAAAAACATTAAGTGCCGCATTTTCTCAATGCTGTGAGCTTTTAATTCTGCGGCATGGCTCTGTGACTGTGGCTGTGAGTAGGGACGGCTGTGTGGATGTGCACGTGGTCATTCCACACCTTAGATGTGAGAGGTGCACTCTGGTCTGTGGTCGACAGCTAAGTTGCTCTATCTCTTTTTTATTTTTCTCTTTCTTTCCTTTTTTTTTTTTTTTTTTTTTTTTAGCGCTCCTGCGCACTGCCTGATGTTCCCTCCCTGGGCTGGATGCCAATGCTGGGAGACTCAGAAGCCGCCTGTGGAAGATGGCAGTGTGGGTGTGGCCTGGGTGCCCACATGATGGGGTGGAGGGAGCCATTATCCCCAACACAAACCTGCCCACTGGCTCGGACCCGCATTGGACTGTGGGACCTGGGTGGACCCCCTCAAATGTGGGTTTTGTGATGGTTATAACAGCCTGCATTGACTGGCTCCTCAGCCAGTCTCGGGGTCTTTGGCAATATTTGGAACTTGCTTGGCCCTTTGTCTTTTGATACTTATCTGGCCAAATCTGGCCTGAATGGACCAAACTTCGGCCTTTTCTGTTTCTGGGCAGGCATTATTGGGCACTGCCAGAGAGAAATCTCAAAGTCAGACATTACATTGTCTGGGATGCAGCTGTGCCCAGCAATCCTGGTGTGTCCCCAATCCAACTTCCTCTGCCACCTTCTGGAGTGGCTACTTCAAGTCTCTGGTTTTCTGAAGCCCTCAAGTCTCTCTTTCCACTTCAAAGAGAACATTGCAGTCATTGACTGGGAACGTGCTCCAAGTGACGGGCAACTGTGCCCACCCTCCCATCCTCTCCCACACCTACGGAGTTCATGGCTAGCCCTGCCCTCTGGGCACTGGCCCCCAGTCAGAGACCTCTGCAGGGGCAGTGCTCCATCTCATGCCATCTCTTGCCTGCACCTTCCTCTCTGCTAGTGCCTTTCTTCTGTGTATCTGGCTGTGTAGGAGAAGTTCTCTAGCAGCAGAGCCTAGTTCAACGGTTTAAAAAAAAAAAAAATACACCATAGGTTTCATGCCCTGAATACCACTTACAGAGCAGCTGCTAGGGACTTGCAATATAGGCAAAATGCAGATCTTGCTCAACTCTTCTGGTGTCTGTCTTTGTTAACTAGCCGTCGCGCTCCCCTAGGTAAAATGGCTCTCTCGAGAGGGGTGACACAGGTCATTCATGGTGGGTAGCAGACATCAATCGCTACCACTTGTTTTCTTGGTGGTGGTAATGGAGACCCTCCAGAGAACCCTTACACCCCTCTGAATCTCCTCATGGGAGGAAAACTGGGTTGTGCTCTGAAATGTCATAAAGTCATATTTGGAGAGCTGTGCTGACTCTGAGGGGCTGGCTGAGATCTCTCTCTTCCTGAACAGCATGCCGACTGCCACGCCACGGTTCCTCATGCAGGCGGCTCAGGGCAAAGCTGGGAGGCACATCTTGGACTCTAACGTAACGATTTTTTTCCTGCTTCTGTGGTTAAACACATTTAGAGGACCTGCTTTGAAGGTTCCTATGTTCCTGGCCGCATTATGCAAATCATAGGCACGTGTATGTTAGGAATGCAAGGAGCCTGTTTACATCATCTTTTTTGTTGTTGTTGTTGTTGAGGCTGAGTCTTGCTCTGTCGCCCAGGCCAGAGTACGGTGGTGCGATCTTGGCTCACTACAACCTTCGCCTCCCAGGTTCAAACAATTCTTGTGCCTCAGCCTCCTGAGTCGCTGGGATTGCAGGCACACACCACCACACCCAGCTAATTTTTTTTTTTTTTTTGTATTTTTAGTAGAGATGGGGTTTCACCATGTTGGCCAGGCTGGTCTCGAACTCCTGACCTCAGGTGATCCTCCAGCCTCTGAACCCAAAGTGCTGGGATTTCAGGCGTGAGCCACCACACCTGGCCTACATCATCTTTTGTGGAAAAAAAAAATTGCTTATACACTTGAATGTCTAATCAGCATTTCAAAGGTAACATTCCCAAAACTAATGTTTTAGTGTCACCAGCAGCTCAGGCCAATGATCTAGCCGTCAGACTTGACTCCCCTCATGCACTCTCACCCATCTAACCAGTCAGAAATATTACTGACTCTGCTTTCCAAATCTATCCTCATTACACCTCCCCCCACCTCACCTCCCCCCCCTCCCAGACGCCACCATCATTCCTGGACAGTTACAGTGGCTTTCTACAGGTCATGTCTCCCCCATTGTCTTCTCTCCCGAATTCTATTTTCCATAGACAAGCTAGACTATTTTGATCATGAAAATCTCACTGTGCTATTCCCTGCTTACAATAACCTCCTCTCCCTTGTGGAATCAAATCTGAAGTCCCAAAGTGCTGGTATAATAGGCTCACGCCTATAATCCCAGCACTTTGGGAGGCCAAGGCGGGCGGATCACGAGGTCAGGAGATCGAGACCATCCTGGCTAACATGGTGAAACCCCGTCTCTACTAAAAAATAGAAAAAATTAGCCGGGCATGGTGGTGGGCGCCTGTAGTCCCAGCTACTCGGGAGGCTGAGGCAGGAGAATGGCGTGAACCCAGGAGGCGGAGCTCGCAGTGAGCCAAGATCACACCACTGCACTCCAGCCTGGGCGACAGAGCGAGACTCCGTCTCAAAAAATAAAAAATAAAAACATCTGAAGTCCTGGCCGTGACTGCAGCAGCCCTCCAGCATCCCTGTTTCTTGGGCCTGCCAGGCCAGTCCCCACCTGAGGACTTCTGCACTTGTTATGTCCTCCGCCAAGAAAGCGCTTCCCTGAGATCTCAGTTCCTGGAGCGGCCTCCCTTGACATCTGAGTTTCCCAGGGCTGCTGTAACCACAGACGGGATGGCATAAACAACAGAAATGTGGTCTCTCACAGTTCTGGAGCCAGAAATCCAAAATCAAGGTGTCTGCAGGCCCATGCTCTCTTGCTCTGAAAGCTCGGAGAAAGAATCTATCTTACGTATCTTCCTCAGCTTCTGGTGGTTCCCATAAAACCCTTCGTGTTCCTTAGTTTATAGACGCGTCTTTCTAATCTCTGCCTCCAGTGTCACCTGGCACTCCCACTGTGTGTCTGTGACCCTTCTCTTCTTATAAAGACACCAGTCACGTTGGATTAGGACCCACTCTAATTCACCATGACCTCACGTTAACTTGATTACTTCTGTGAAGACCCTATTTCCAAATAAAGTCACATTCACAGGTGCCAGGTTAGGGCTTCAACATATCTTTTTTTCCTTTTTTTAGAGACGGAGTTTCGCTCTTGTCACCCAGCCTAGAGTGCAATGGTTTGTGGTCTCAGCTCACTGCAACCTCTGTCTCCCAGGTTCAAGTGATTCTCCTGCCTCAGCCTCCCAAGTAGCTGGGATTACAGGCGCCCACCACCACGCCCAGCTAATTTTTGTGTTTTTTTAGTAGAGACGGGGTTTCACCATGATGGCCAGGCTGGTCTCAAACACCTGACCTCAGGTGATCCACCCACTTCAGCCTCCCAAAGTGCTGGGATTACAGGCGTGATCCACTGTGCCCGGCTGTCTTCAACGTGTCTTTTTGGGAGCCCTTTAAATCTTCAATGCATAAAAACATCCTATATCCTATAGATGTAGAGTCGCTATTTGCTCTACATCTTGGCCTGTTTTCTTCACCCCATGTCATTTCCCACTATCTGGAACTATGCCCCAAAGGATAGTGGCAGCTGTCTACATTAGAATCTCCCTACCCATTCTCCTTAAAACTGTACAGGTGAGCAAGGAGAGACACCCATTGCTCATGTCTACACCACATCTAGAAGGCAGAAGAAAAAAGTGGCTTAAAAAGGATCCAGCTGAAGCAAGAGAGCGCCCTAGCAATCAATCACAGAAGAAAAAGGGTGTTGTTGATTAAAGAAACTGCCCTTCACTCTAGCAACAGAAGAGGGAGCAGTTGATCTGCACAACCAATAGGCCGCTTGGGCCCCTAGGCCTCCACTGCATTGTCTGCTATTGCCAGTCCAGGGAAACGCAACAGAAATAAAGAAGAACAATCACAAAGCAGAAAAGGAGAACCATACTTTCTGGCAGATGGAGCCACTTTGGAAAACAGTTTGGTGAGTCCTCAAAAAGTTAAACATGGAATTTCCGTGACCCAGCAATTCCACTCCTAGGTATATCCCAAGACAAAGGAAAACATGTCCACACAGACACTTGTACATGAATGTTCCTAGCAGTATCACTCCATAAGAGCCAAAAGGTGGCAACTGCTCAAACGCCCATCAACTGATGAATAAGTGAACACGTTGTGGTATATATCGATACAACAAGAGACGATTTGCGGTAAACAGGAATGAAATACTGATGGATACTACAACATGGATTAACTTTGAAAACATTGCTGGGGTTCGGCAGCTGATGCCCCATATTTGATGCTTTGTACGTGCTGAACTGGAAAAAGAGCTTCAAGGTGTTTCTCCTCCCTCCTGGCCCAAAGCATAGGCTCCCCTGACATTCCCCCGTCTGTCTAGAGTCTGGGCCTACGAAGGGAAACAATCACCTTCAGCCACTTCCCTGAGTTTTCATTAACTGCACCCGTATCCCAGGAAGGAAAACTACAGTCTATCAACACACCTACATAGAATTTGTCACAAACCATTGTCTGCTCTGCAGGCCCAAAAGACTTTACCGCAGACCGTGGCGTGTTCTTCAAGCCCTTTGAATCTTCCGCAGTCATCATTTATTGCCCCTCCACAGAATTCCTCTTCTCCCACTCCCATAACTATGACTAGGGAAGATTCAAAGGGCTAAAAATACAAAAATTAACTGAGCGTGGTGGCACATGCCTGTAATCCCAGCTACTTGGGAGGCTGAGGCACGAGATTTGATTGAACCCGGGAGGTGGAGGTTGCAGTAAGACGAGATAGTGCCACTGCACTCCAGCCTGGGGGACAGAGCGAGACTCCATCTCAAAAACAAAACAAACAAACAAACAAACAAAAACAGGTGATTGGGTCATGACGGCTCTGCCTTGGTGAATGGATTAACCCATTCATGAACTAATGGACTCGTGGGTTAATGGATTAATGTGTTATCACAGAGTGGAACTGGTGGCTTTATAAGAAGAGGAGGAGACATGGGCCAGCATGCTCAGTCCCCACAACGCCCCCCTCCCCGCAATGTGATGCCCAGCACCACCCTGCAACTCTGCAGAGAGTCCCCACCAGCGAGAAGCCCTCATGAAACGCAGCCACTCAACCTCGGACTTCCCAGCCTCCAGAAGTGTGAGAAATAAGTTTCATTTCTTAGCAATTACTCAGTTTCAAATATTCTATTATATGCAACAGAAAATGGACTGAGAGAGTTCTTAAGGAATCCCCCATCACATCCGAGGCTTATCCAGAGGTGAGCCTTGTCTGGTTCCCCAGGAGGCTCCTGGAGGAAAGGAGTGGACGCTGCCCACCACCCCATTCATTGGATGCAGGGCCCGAAGGGAGGACCTGTAGAGGGTTTTCCAGCAGCTCCCTTAAAAGGAGCCTGGAGAGAGGTGATTGAATTACTTCCTCAGTGTGTCTTATTTGTTAATGACATGCTGATTTCAATGATCCATGTCATCCCTGTCCCTATTACCATAAATAATGAAGTATTGTGGCAGTGGCTGTCTAGAGCAGCAGAGAGCCGATCCCACGGTGTGTCTGCCCTGTCAAAAGCACGTTGGCCGTGTTTAAAAATGACACCCCAGCCTGTCCCTGCAATCCCCATGCGCCTTCATCGTGAGTCAGGACTTCAAGATGCTATTCATTCCGAAGCCATGTCAGCTCAGCTGTCAAGGTAAGAAAGTTTATTGCATCTTGTATTTATGATAAACTGGAGTGACATGCAGATTTTGAATTTCTTATTCTAAAGCCATTTTAATCTAGGCTACATGCAGCCTGTCAAAAGGCAGGATCCATGGTGGGGGCTGGGGACTGAAGGGAGGTGACAGCAGTGCGGCTGGCAGACAGGGGAGAGGGAAGGTGAGCAACCGAGAAAGGTGCCTGGGTTCCCAAACAGGGTTCCAGAGGCAAGTCCACGCTGCCTGGAAGTGAGATGGCTCTGGGGCAGGACGCATGAAGGGTCTCGCCCAGAACAGCGGTTCCAGCGGTGACTCCCAGGGATCTATGGAAAACCTGAGCACGGGGGAAGCTTGAGTCACAAGATGTTTCAGCCCTTTTGAGGACTAGGTATTTGTGAACACAGGCCAGCCTTGGAAATTGAATATGCTCTCGACTTACAATACTGCCACTTAAGAGGTTGTTGGGCTGGGGGTTACTCATTCAGGGCACTGTTGTCACTTCTGGGGTTGTCATTCAGGGCACTGTTACACTTTTGGACTGTAAAAAGCCAAATTATTACACGCTGAAGCGGATGTGTGGGGCCCGAGGTTTATGCCACCAAAAGGGCCTGCAGTGAGGGGTCCTAGTACCCCAGGCACAGAGGACCATGAGCTGCCCAGGGCCTCATGCCTGGGGAAGGCTGAGATGTGAAGCCCGGTCCCCGTTCCTGGCACAGAGGGCCTAAGACCTTTGGAATCTCTGCAGTGAGAAGAATGAATGTTTTTTGTGTACTAATGAAATGACTGGAGGCTGGGAGCCCCCGAACAGCTTCAGGATGAGGGCTGGTCCCAGAAAGACCAACGCAGGATTAAGGGGTTGGAACTTTCAGCCCCACTCCCTGCAAACCTCCTCTGGGGAGAGGAGACAGGTTGGAGATTGAGGTAATCACCAGTGGTCAATGATTAATGAATCATGAATCATGCCCATGTCATGAAAACTCCCTGAACATTCCTGAACAATGGAGTCTGGAGAACGTCCAGGTTGGCAAACACGACCGTGTATTGACAGGGCGGCACACCCCCGACTCCATGGGGACAGAAACTCCTGGGCTCGGGACCCTTCCAAACCTAGCCCTGTTTGTCTGTGTCCATGGTAATAACCTGGTAATAGTAAATAAGTGTTTTCTTGATTTCTGTGAGCTGTTCTAGCCAATTATTGACCTGAGGGAGGTGGAGATTGTAAGAACCTCCTGACTTTGTAGCCAAATCGGACAGAAGCGTAGGTTCTCTGAGTACCTAAGACTTGTGACTGGCGTCTGTGGTGCAGGCGATCTTGTGGGACCGAGCCCTTGAACCCGTTCAGTCTGACATTAGTTAGTGTCAGAACTGAATTGAATCACAGGACACAGCTGGTACTGGAGAACCGGCTGGTGTGGGAAAAGATCCCACATTTGGGGTGAGAAGAGTTTGAGTAAGAACAGCTCAAGCCCATTCTTCATTTCTCAGCAGGGTGGCTTTTGTTTGCTTTGCTGTTCCAACATTTCATTACTCATCTGGGCCCCAATGGGCCTTTATTAAGAAGATAAACCTTTTAACATAAAAACTGGCTCCAGATCTGAGCCACTCATTTCCCCTGAAGCTCTCTGGGGTCCTCGTGGGCTCTCTGTTTGGACAGGTGATCCCAGGGAGTTTCCCAGCTTCAGAGGCTGAGAGGCTGTGATCCCCATCAAAGGCAGCACACACCAGTTTCCCCCAAGGAGCCCCCATCTGCCTTCAATTCCACCTACAGTAGAACAGAATTGGCAGTGGGCACAGCTGGCTGCCATGGCTTCCAGGGGCTGGAAGGAGACAATTTACTGCAGGGATTCTTTGTTTGAAACAGCATCTCACTCTGTTGCCCAGGCTGGAGTGCAGTGGCACGATCTCGGCTCACTGCAACCTCCACCTCCCAGGTTCAAACAATTCTCATGCCTCAGCCTCCCGGGTAGCTGGGATTACAGGTACACGCCACCACAGCTGGCTAATTTTTTGTATTTTTAGTAGAGACGAGGTTTTGCCATGTTGGCCGGGCTGATCTCAAACTACTGGCCTCAAGTGATTCACCCGCCTTGGCCTCCCAAAGTGCTGGGATTACAGGCATGAGCCATCGCGCCCGGTTTACTACAGGGATTCTTATCCGAGGGCTTATGGATCCCAAAATGGCGTGTATAATTTTTATTTTTAAGGTCTGGTTTTCTGAGGAAATCAGTTGTCCAATTTTCAAATGGGTCCTTGACTACCCTCAAAGGTTAAAATTGATTTCCAGGTGAAAAAATAAAGAAAAATACTGTTGCATTCTCTATGTTTTTTTTTTTTTTTTTTCTAAAAGTCAAATCAAGTATGGGAAATTCCAGTTATCCCGGGTGCCTCGACCAGGGAGTCCTCTGGCTGCTTGAACATGGAGGCACCACACACCATCCATGTGTAATCACCCAGCGGGCTCTCCATGCCCACTGCCCAGACAGAGCCGATTTATCAAGACAGGGGAACTGCAGTCGAGAGTTTAATTCACGCAGAGCTGGCTGTACAGGAGACTGGAGTTTTGTTACTACTCAAACCAGTCTCCCCGAAAACTTGGGGATCTGGGTTTTTGAGGATAATTTGGTGGGTTGGGGGAGTTGGAAAATGGGGAATGCTGATTGGTTGGGTGGAAGATAAAAATGTCCCTGGAAAGGGGTCCCGATCCAGACACCAAGAGAGGGTTCTTGTAGCTCACACAAGAAAGAATTCGGGGCGAGTCCATAAAATTGGCTACTCCATAGGCAGGGCAGAGGCATGAGCTGCTCGAGGGAGTCTACTTAGTTATTTCTTGATTATACGCTAAACAAGGGGTGGATTATACATGAGTTTTCCAGGAAAGGGGCAGGCAGTTCCCAGAACTGAAGGTTACTCCCTCTTTTAGACTATATGGGGTAACTTCTGGATGTTGCCATGGCATTTGTAAACCGTAATGGTGCTGGTAGGAGTGTCTCTTAGCATGCTAAACATTATAATTAGAGTATAATAAGCAGTGAGGACGACCACAGCTCATTATACTCATTATAAGACGTCATCATCTTGGTTTTGGTGGGTTTTGGCTGGCTTCTTTATGACATCCTGTTTTATCAGCAGGGTCTTTATGACCTGTATCTTGTACTGACCTCCTACCTCATCCTGTGACTAAGAATGCCTGACCTCCTGGGGATGCAGTCCAGTAGGTCTCAGCCTTATTTTACCCAGCCCCTATTCAAGATGGAGTTGCTGTGGTTCAAACACCTCTGACAAAATCACAGAAAGTCGAAGCTGTCCTCTTTTGCTGAGTCAGTTCCTGGGTAGGGACCACAAGACTCGATGAGCCAGTTTATCAATCCGGGTGGTGCCAGCCCATCATCGATCATCATGTGCAGGGTCTACAAATTATCTCAAGCACTGATCTCAGGCCTTACCATAGGGAGGTTATCCTCAGGGGCAATTTGGGAAGGCTCAGAATCTTGCAGTCTCCAGCTGCATGACTCCTAAACCCTAATTTCTAATCTTGTAGCTCATTTGTTAGTCCTGCACAGGCAGTGTAGTCCCCAGGAAGGCAGGGAGTTTGTTTTGGGAAAGGGCTGTTATTGTCTTTGTTTCAAAGCAAAACAATAAACCAAGCTCCTCCCAAAGTCAGTTCATGCCCAGGAATGAACAAGGACAGCTTGGGGGTTGGAAGCAAGATGGAGTCAGTTAGGTCAGATCTCTTTCACTGTCATAGCTGTCTGTTACAATTTTGCAAAGGCGGTTTCACACGGACATTGCTTTGGTAAGATCTACCATTTCTCTGAAGGTTGAGTTTGGGATGCAGTAGCCTTTGAGTACCGCTGTCCTGTTGCTGTGTGTGTGTTCAGGGCAATCCAGGAAATCTGGAGAAACCAGAGCGTGTGGGCCCCGCCCCCATTTCTCTGGTGGGTCAGGCAGGAGGGTGACTGAGGAAATGTGTCCTGGGGTACTTCCCGCCTGCCAGGGTGTGTGGGACTCAGCCCTTCCCCAGCCTGCAGAGGATGGGGGTGCTTTGCCAGCGGTCAAGGCATGTGCCCCAGGGGGCCAGGAAGCCTTTATCAACTCCTTGCTACCCCAGCCAGAAGCAGCAAAGGCTCCACCTTGCCCTGCTACCTGAGCACACAGTTTTTTTTTTTTTTTTTTTTGCTGTTGTTGTTGTTGTTGTTTATTTTTGAGCCAGAGTCTCGTTCTGTCGCCCAGCCTGGAGTGCAGTGGTGCAATCTCAGCTCACTGCAACGTCTGCCTCCCGGGCTCAAGCGATTCTCCTGCCTCAGCCTCCCGAGTAGCTGGGACTACAGACGCCCGCCACCACGCCCAGCTAATTTTTGTATTTTTAATACATAGGGGGGTTTCACCATGTTGGCCAGGATAGTCTCGAACCCCTGACCTCGCGATCCGCCCACCTCGGCCTCCCAAAGTGCTGGAATTACAGGCGTGAGCCACCGCGCCCGGCTTGACCACAGACTTTAAATCAGATTTTTTCTTTCTTCTAAATTCCTGTGAGACCAGCCGCCCGAGGGATTAAGAATATGGAGGGATGGAAGGGAGAGTAAAAGAAGGGGCACTTTTCCCTAGGGAAAGGGAGGCAAGGAGGGAGGGGTCGCGGAGGGAAGGAGGGGCGTGGAGGGAGGGAAGCAGGCAAAAGGGGAGGGAGGAGAGGGAGGAGGGGGCGCGGAGGAAGGGGCGGGCCTCCCCAGCCGGCCTCCCTTCCTTCCCTGCTGCCCCCGCCTCTCGCACTAGCGCCCCACACCTGTGGCGCCCTCGCTCTGCCCAGTCCCGCGGCCTCCTCGCCACCGCTCCCCCGGGCTCCTCTCTCCCGCTCTGCCCGCCCCTTTCCGTGGGACCCGCCCCTCCGCCAGCCTCCGCCCCGCTGGCTTCCCCTTCCTGCAGCCCCGGACGCGGAACCTCCCCCGCCGCTCCGGGGCCTGGGCGCGGCTACCCTTCGTTTCTCCGACCTCGTGCTGCAGCTCCGGGCCCCTCGGCCGCGCCCTCCCCTCCTCCCCTGCGCACCCCACGGTTGGCCTCGGAGTCTCCAGCGCGCCGCCCCCTCCCCGCCCTCGGCGTCCCGCAGCGCCCGCCTGGGTCGCCGAGCCGCACCTGCCTCCTGGCCGCCCTGCAGTGCCGTCCTCCTGGGCGGGGGCTCCCTCCGCAGGCCCCTGCTCTGGCCACCCAGGCACTTTCCGCCCTGAGCGTGGCAGCTGCTGCCGGGGGTCCTGGGACCGCGGGATGGGAGCTCCCACGCAGCGTCCTACAGGCTCCTGGCCGCCGCGAGCCCGCGCGACTCGCACGGAGCGGATCCATCCGCAGCCAGGGGCCGCTCACTCCCGCGGAGCCCGCCAGAGGGCAAAGCCCCAGATAGACAGCAAATAGGGAGGCGGCTGGCACCTGGGGAGGCCGAGGCGGGAGGGTCGCTGGAGCCCAGGAGTTCGAGACCCGCCTTGGCAACATAGTAAGAACCCCACCCCCCCACCCCGCTCCAACCTCCCACCATCTCTACAATAAATTTAAAAATTAGCCGAGCGTGGTACCAGCACTTCGGGGAGGCTGAGGTGGGAGGATCGCCTGAGCCGGGGACGGTCGAGGCTGCAGTGAGACGAGATCGCGCCACCGCACGCCCGCCTGGGCGACAGAGCCCAGACCCCGTCACAGCAAAATTGAAGGAGGCGGCGGTTTCCTTCCGGAACCACTGCAGATCAAGTGCAGGGAGCTGCGGAACTCCTGGGCACCCAGCCCTCGGCGCCCTGCACCGCCAGCCCTAGAGCTGGGTGTTCTGGCCCGGAGGGATAGGGGTTTGCAGGGTGGTGAGCGCTGAGGCTGCCCGCGGGGCGAGGGAGCTGCCGGGGAGGAGGCAGGGAGGCTGGCGTAGAGGGCCTGGGAGGCTGCACGCGCAGCGGGGCCCCGGCTTTGTCCCGAGCAGTTCCCAGAAAAGAGCTGAGAGGAGCAGGAGGGAGAGGAGGAGGAGAACCAGGCTGGGATTTTCCCGCCTGGGGTCAAACCAAAGCAAACAAACCAAAGTGATGCGCCTCGCAGGTGCTTTGCTTCTGCCCCTGCCGCAGCTGAGATTTGAAGGAAAGGCTCTGTGCCGAGTCCCAGCGGGGGTTTTGTAAATGCTGCGGAATTGGTCTCTCACGGTTCACAGAGCAATCATCACACTTGCTTGGCCTCCTGGAAGGCCTTACTCTCTTTTTATAATTAAAAACAATTTTTTTTGGCCAGGCTCGGTGGCTCACGCCTATAATCCCAGCACTTTGGGAGGCAGAGGCGGGCGGATCACCTGAGGTGGGGAGTTGGAGACCAGCCTGGCCAACCTGGAGACCCCGTCTCTACTAACAATGCGGAATTAGCCGGGCGTGGTGGTGGGCGCCTGTAGTCCCAGCTACTCAGGAGGCTGAGGCAGGAGAATTGCTTGAACCCAGGAGGCAGAGGTTGCAAGTAAGCCGAGATCGTGCCATTGCACTCCAGCCTGGGCAACAAAAGCGAAACAACGTCTCAAAAAAATTTTTTTTTTTGTAGCAAGGGTGTCTCACCATGTGGGCCAAGCTAGTCTCAAACTCCTGGACTCAAGTGTTCCTCCAGCCTTGGCCTCCCAAAGTGTTGGGATTACAGGCAGTAAAACTGCTGGTGGCCATGTCTTCTTTACCTATCAGAGCTAATGAGTTTTGATATGTGAACATTTCTTCTCCTTCATAGGTAACGTGTTGATTTGGCACTTTAATCTTAGAATAATCATTTCTAAAACCAACCCAACTGCTTTTCTCTACCATTTTGGCCTTAGCAAACAGATGAGTCTGTAGACTTGAGCATTGCTTGGGCACCATCTGTGTTCAGGTCAGGCAGCAGATGCTGGTGGCTGGGAAACACAGAGGATGGAAGTGTCTTAGGTGCACATGAAGGGGTGGGGTCAAGTCCACAGGGGGTCGGCCCCTGGCAGCAGTCCGGGAGGGCTTCGTGGAGGAAGGGAGAGTTGAGTGATAAAGCGGTCCCCAGGTAAGGGGGAAGAGCATCCAGGGAGAGGAGACTGCTTCTGGGAAAACCGGAGGCATCACCTCTCAGGGGCTGGTATGGTGTTGGTTCAGGTGGGAGGAAGAGAGACCCCAGGGTAAATAACAGGTTCCATTGACAGGAGGCCTGCTCCGGTGGGGAGGCGGGCTGGTGGTGGAGCCATGGCTGCAGGCCAGAGGGCTGCCTGACCAACAGGTGTGTTGGCCAGGGTCCTTGTACCAAAAACAGGGAGCTGAGGACAGGAAACACAGAAACGGGAATTCTGTAAGGTCAGCGGAGCTCTGAGCCGTTTGTTCTTGGGCCTGTTTTTATGATCCTCCCTCTAAATGTAGCTCACACTTCCCTGCTCCTGTGCAGGCACCTGGTGAGGGGGTTGTCATGGCCTCCTGCCACTCATGAGGCTGTCAGATACTACCTGTGCTGTCCCTGCATTCTCAAGCTCCAAACTGTCAACTAAGAAATGGTCATTTAAGAAGAGAAAAGTGAGGCCGGGCACGCTGGCTCATGCCTGTAATCCCAGCACTTTCGGAGGCTGAGGCGGGCGGATACCTGAGGTCAGGAGTTGGAGACCATCCTGGCCAATATGGTGAAACCCCGTCTCTACTGAAAATACAAACATTAGCTGGCAGTGCTGGCGGGCACCTGTAATCCCAGCTTACTTGGGAGGCTGAGGCAGGAGAATCGCTTGAACCCAGGAGGCGGAGGTTACAGTGAGCCAAAATCATACCACTGCACTCCAACCAAGGTGACAGGGGGAGACTCCATCTCAAAAACAAACAAAAATTGATTTCTGAAATGGTTTTTTCCATGGGCGGTGCCATCAGTGATCGTGCCTGTTCCACTGTGAGGTCGGTCGTGAGCTCTGTGACATTTCACTCTCAACTCAAGGCTTTTTTCTTTCATTTATGGCCATAGTCCAAATGGTTTCACAGATAAAGAAATCTACAAGCCCAATCGTGGTGCGAGAAAAAAACTTTAACACTCCGTCGTTCAGAAGGAAATCAGGAAGAGGAATTTCTCCTTTGAGACTAAAAGAAAGTCAGCTTTAACCAGTGCATTGGGGGGCTGGCTCGGTGTGGTAAACAAACCAAAACATTGTTTTTAAATAAACAGAAATACATTTTTTCCCCTCAACAGTGAACTCATTGTTTTTTGGGGGGTGGGTGCACAGGATTTACTGTTTTGTTTTTTTTTAACCCAAAGAGAAGGAAAACACTTCCCTTACTCCTGAAAATGGTGAGTTTGTACATTGCCCCTTTACGTGGAGCAGTGTCATTTCAGCAACTACAGACGGATCAGTGAGGCGGAATCTCGTCCATCAGAGGCTGGGCTCTCAGGCACCAGGACCAGGGGCTTTTCTTTTAATATGGGGAACCCTCTTCTCTGTGGGACCCAAGGCTTTGGATTCCTCAAAGCCTGGAAGCTAGAGCTGGATGACAGGCTTGCTTCGGAGCGAATTTCTTGAGGCAACTTCAAAGTGACAGGTTTTGTTGAAGAAAAAGCTCTTCGTGGGTAGTTGGGAAGATGGTTGGACCCTGTGTGGGGAGCAGGAGGAGGGGAGGGGGGAAAGAGAGGAGAGAACACGCTCTCTGCTGTCACTCTAAGAGCTCCAATCCCATCGTGGGCGGGACCCTCATCGCTTGGTGAAGCCTGATCGCTTCCCAAAGGCCCCGCCTCCTGGTACTGTCACTCAGGACCCCAACCCTTTTTTGGCACCAGGAACTGGCTTTGTGGAAGACAATTTTTCCATGGACTGGGTTGGGGGGATGGTTTCGGGATGATTCAAGTGCATTATATTTATTGTGCACTTTATTATTATTACCCTGTAATGTATAATGAAATGATGATACAACTCACCATAATGTAGACTCGGGGAGCCCTGAGCTTGCTTTCCTGCAACCAGACAGTCCCATCTGGTGGTGATGGAAGACGATGACACCCGAAGTGTGTTGCTAATGTCCAGTCTGCTCTGTGTTCTCATTTTGGTCGCTGTCACTGCAGAAAACCCTGCTTCACAAAGACAGGATGTTGGAAATGGAAGTGGGCTTTTCAGTGCTTTGGGGATAATCTCAGGAGATTCTGCCTTGACTGTAATCCAGAATGTATGGAGATTTGAAGTTGTCGCAAACATACTTTGAAGGCCACCACATGCGGCTGTATAATTGAAGTCCATCAGCTCACTTGCCTTGATAAAGCCTGCCACTACATACGGCTTCGTTGTCACCTGCCACTCACTGATAGGATTTTGATAGGACTGTGCGAGCAATTGATTTATGATGGTTTTTATGCTGTCAAAACTCTCTGCTAATGTTCATCTGTATTTGCAGCCACTCCCAAGCACTGGCGTTGCCGCCTCAGCACCACCTCAGATCCTCAGGCATTAGTTAGATTCTGATAAGGAGCATGCAACCCAGATTCCTCGCATGCGCAGTTCACAGTAGGGTTCGCGCTGCTATGGAATCTAATGCCACTGCTGATCTGACAGGAAGTGGAGCTCAGGCAGTCATGCTCACCCGCCCACCTGCTGCTCGCCTCCTGCTGTGCAGCCCAGTTACTAACAGACAGGTGCTGGTCCGTGGCCCAGAGACTGGGGGCCCCTCCTGTCACACAACCAAACTGGATCCACTTGCCCTCAAGCAACAGAAGCCAAACACCAAAGCACCAAGTTTTTGCTACAAGAAGGCTTTATCGCCAGTTGATTGACATGGAGACTGGAGGAAGTGTTCCTATCTGTCTTCCTGCTGGCCTTGCACCATAGATGTAAGGGAGAGATTTTGGGGGTGGGGTTTTGGGGCTGGACAATGATTGGCTGGAAGGAGGGGGCTTTATTGAGTCCCTCGGGCACTCACTGTTGCCCTACATGCTGCTTCGTGGGTTGCATGTTTTAAAAAAATGTTGGCATTAGCAGGAACTGGAAGTGAGGTTTTTGACCCTCTGACATCAAAAGGTGGCTCGTGGGTGAGTCAGTGCACTCTGCAGACTAGTCAGCCACGTTGGCTCCAACTGGTCCCTCCTGGCAGCCCACTTAGTTGCAAATAGAGGGGGTTGTAGCAAATTGTCTTCTTCTCCACTGTCCTGCAAAATGAGCTCAAGACATTTTCCTGGTTAACAAATCCTGTCTAATCCTGGGGCAGGTTTCAGTACCATCCCGTTAGGGATTGGGGCTTCAGCATATGAATTTGGGGGGTACACTTCAGCCCATGGCAAGCTGGATACTTGTGCTCCCTTCCTCGAGATGAGAATGTGAACACACAGAGGCAAAGCAGCCCATACGAGGTCTCAGTGAGGGTGCCGTGGAGTCAGAACGCACAGCAGGGACCCAGTCCCTAGGACCCTGTCTCTGAACCCCAGGCCCCGTGCTGAGCAGCAGGAGTCACTGCGTGCCTCTGCTTTGTGCTTTGTGACCACGCGTCATGGCCAGGCTGGGGTTTTCCACCCTCTGTCCGTTATTCCCATCTTAGCGTGAGGTCAGAGGACTGCAGGACTTATTTCCTGGCCCCCACAGGATGAAGGAGGAAACCCGTGGGAACTAGCACATGGCCCTGAAAGCAGCCTGTCCTTGCCCTCATTCTCCATCAGCACAAGACACTCCCACCAGCACCATGACAGTTTACAAATGCCTTGACAAAGACCTAGAAGTTGCTGCCTTTTTCCTAGAGATTTCCAAATCTGCCCCTAATGTGCATGTCAGTAGAAGTCAGTATAAGTGGCTGTGAGTGCAGCTGCCCCAGCCCGTATGCTGCGGACTCTGGGTGCACTGCCGAGGAGTTAGCCCTGGCCCAGTTCAGGAAAAGTGCCTGCCTAATGCCAGCAGCTGGCCTTTGCATTCTTTCCTGGGTGAAGCCGAGAACCCTCAGGGGCTAAGTGCCACTGTGAGAGCCCGCTGCCACCTGCATCCAGTGGGTAGGGCGTCATTTCCAGGTTTCCCGCCAGTGCTGCAGCAAACGTCCCCGTAGGCCGCAACTCGCACACTTGCTGGCGTTTTTTTTCTGTGAGATGAATCTTCAGCCGCAGGATTGCTGAACTGAGTCTAAAGGATTTCAAAGTTTTATTTTCAATTTTTTTTTCTCAATTGTCCTGTAAGAGGGCAGAACCACTTTACTCTCTTCCAGTGGCAGATGAGAGGTGCTTCTCAACACCGGCCCAGCCCCAGGGATTATCCCTCACTTTAGTCTTGGCCAATCTGAGACGATCCATGAGGGGAGCTGATGACTCACTGTTTTCCAGACACTTCTTTGGTGGTTGTTGAAGTTGAGCGTGTCTTCATGCTTACTGGCCGTTGTTCTTCCAGGAACTGTCAGTTACTGAGCTCTGTCCTTAGATTTGTCAGCCAGCAAAAACTGATCGGCAAGAGCTCTTTGTATATGAAAAGAACTACTTTTACTATTAATGCGTGACAAAATATTCTCCCCATTGACTTGATGTGCTCTCCATAGGTATAGTCATGAACCACATAAGCACATTTTGGTCAACAACAGATTGTATCTAACAGTGGTCCCATAAAATTAGAATATCACATTTTTACTGTACCTTTTCTATGTTTCGATGCGTTTAGATGCACGAATACTCATGACTGTGTTATCGCTGCCTATATATCCAGCACGGTGCCGTGCTGTACTGGAGCCACGTAGCGTAGGAGCCACAGGCTACACCGTACTGCCTAGGTGTGTTGGAGACTGGACTATCTAGGCTTGTGGAAGTGCCCTCTATGATGTTCTCATAACAATGAAATCACCTAACAATGCATTTCTTGGAATGTGCCCCCGTTGTTAAGCGGCACATGACTGGTGTGTTGCTTTGTGTTTAAAGTCTGCATTTTAACGTCAGTAAAGAGGCACAGTTTACACTTTACATACCCATATATATGTATGGGCGTGTGTATGTATTTTTTGCAACAGGGTCTTGCTGTGTCATCCAGGCTGGAGTACAGTGGCATGATCTCGGGTCACTCCAGCCTCCACCTCCCTGGCTCAAGCAATCCTTCCACCTCAGCCTCCTGAGTCGGTGGAACCACAGGTGCGCACTGCTGTGCCTAATTTTTAGAAATTTTTTGTAGAGACGGGGTCTTGCCATGTTGCCCAGGCTGGTCTCGAACTTCTGGACTCAAGCGATCTGCTCGCCTCAGCCTACCATCATGCTGAGATTACAGGCGTGAGCCACTGCACCTGGCCTACATGTATTTATTTTTATTGTCATATTTATCTGGTTTTTTAAATGACTTCTGATTTTGTGGCATGTTTAGAAAGGCTTTTCTTGTTCCAGGATTATAAAAATAGTCACCTATACTTTCCTTGAGCATTTTTATTATTTCACTTTTCAGATTTAAATTTTTGTTTCATCTGGAATTAATTTTGGTCAAAGAGTTCAATAGGGGTACAATTTATTTTCCCCCAAAGAGGCGGGACAGCTGTCCCAGTATAATTTACTAAATAGCCTATCCTTCCTCTGCCAATCGGAAATGCCAACTTTACTATAATGTCTGCAACTTAATCTCAAATGGTAGAGCAACAAACATATTTGTAGTGTATGTGTGTTGAAATTAAAGCAAATGTGGGGAAATGTTAGCCTAGCAATTATTGAATTGAGACAGTACATTTGGCCTTCGTTACCCATGGGTTCTGCATCTATCTGCCCATTCAACCAACTGCAGATTGAAAATATTCTGGAAAAAATATTTTAAAAATACAATAATAAAAAATACAAATAAAAACCAATATAGCATAACAACGATTTCCATAGCATTTACATGGTATTAGATATTACAAGAAAACTAAAGATGATTTAACGTATATAGGATTTAAAGTATATAGATGGCCCGTGGAGCTTATATGCAAATACTTTACCATTTTCTCAAGGATTTGAGTCTTTTCAGATTTTGTTATCTTTGGGGGTCCCAGAGCCAGTCCCCTACAAATACTGCAGGACGACTGTATATGGAAGATCATTACACCATCCAGTTTTGTTTTCACAATAAAATGGTATTTAGGCCAGGCGTGGTGGCTCATGTCTGTAATCCCAGCACTTTGGGAGGCCGAATCACCTGAGGTCAGGAGTCCGAGAACAGCCTGGCCAACACAGTGAAACCCCGTCTCTACTAAAAGCACAAAACAAGATTAGCTGGACGTGGTGGTGCATGCCTGTAGTCCCAGCTACTTGGGAGGCTGAGGCAAGAGAATCGCTTGAACCCGGGTGGTGGGGGGTTGGCAGTGAGCCGAGATCGTACCACTGCACTGCAGCGTGGGGGACAGAGCGAGACTCTGTCTCTATTTTTTAAAAAATCGTGTTTAAAAGTCTAAAAGAAAAGGAGCGTTAGAATGGAGATACAGTCTCTACTTTCAAAATGGATGGTTGAGCAAAAGTTCATTTCCTGCAGAAAGACCTGGGCGGGTGTGGCCAGGACAAGCGGAGAGCTGACGAGGAAGGCAGAAGGCCATCAGGCAGGGCTTGCACTGCAGGAAGCTGCTCTGGCTGTCCCTGAGTAGAGAAGAGAGTTGTGACGTGTGGACATGGGCCTGTTGGGGGCCTCCAGCTCCAGCTTGAATGACTGTTGTCACTGATGTGCAGGAGAAACCCGTGGGAGCCGCTGGCCCCTGGGGACAAGGGTGGTGGCTGAGCCAGCGGGAGCGGGCAGCTGGCTTATGGCGAGGTGGCGGGTCTGGGATAGGCTGCGGCCTTAGGGTTGGTGGTGACCATGTACCAAGGCACACGGCTGGCTTCCCTCTCACCTGCAATAGCTGGGCCATGGCTCATGGCCCTTCTTCCTCCTGTCACACCAGTCACACCGAGAGAGGGCCCTGCACGTGGTGACAGCATGGGCTGAACCGACTCCATGTGGCCAAGCACCAGGGACACTCCTTTACCTCCTCAGGAAGGCTCAGCTGCAGAGGAGCAGAAGGAAGAACCGAAGATAAGAAGAAGGAGAAAAAGTTGGAGGAAGGGCAGGAGTGGAGAGTGGGCCCGCCAGGGAGGGAGAGGGAGATCGAGCAGCCAACCCTGCCTGCATCCCCCACCTACACCCTAGCCCCTTCCCAGCAGAATTGGTGACACTTTTCTTCCCAGTGCCTTTCACATTTCCAAAGCAGCTCAGAATTGCTCATAGATAACAGGTTTGGGGTTTTTATCCTTTTCTTCCTAATGACAAGGCTCCTGAGAACAGAAGCAGCTGCCATCTGTAGGGTATTCATCATCCTCCTGCAATGGGGAAATGAGTCATTTTAGCATAAAATGTAGAACTGCCATGAAATTCAAATTGCAGTACGTTGACAAGAATTATAATGTTTGCAGAAAGTCTCATCTAGGAGGCTGAAGTGGTGCTGAGGGAAGCCCCCTGTTACCTGAGAGAAACGGCTGCAGTCACCAGCAGGATCTGACCACGTCTCCCAGGATGGACAAGACCGAGGCCACCTCTTAATTTTTTCCACCGTTTTTGCTCCTGGACATTAAATAAGACAGAGAAAGCAGGAAGATGGAGACAGAGCACCCCTCCAGATAAGAGTCATCATCCAAGAGAGTATCAGCCGAGTGGGCAGAATTCTTGCCAGTATAGTTGACTGTGCATGGGAGGGGAAGTTTCTAAGACCTTCTGGAAACAGAATATTTTCTTAAAAGGGCCACCAATGATACCCTTTGGTCATTCCAAAATGACCTCTCTGGGCTTGAAGCCCCTGTAAGAGGTGAAGGCAGCTGGACTTCCTGGGTCCGGTGGGGACTTGGAGAACTTTTGTGTCTTACAAGAGGATTGTAAAATGCACCAATCAGCACTCTGTAGCTAGGATTGTAAAACGCACCAATCAGCACTCTGTAGCTAGTAAGAGGATTGTAAAATGTACCAATCAGTGCTCTAAAACACACCAATCAGCACTCTGTAAAATGCCCCAATCAGCATTCTGTAAAATGCACCAATCAGCAGGATCCTAAAAGTAGCCAGTTGCAGGGAGGATTGAAAAAAGGGCACTCTGATAGGACAAAATCGGAACATGGGTGGGGACAAATAAGGGAATAAAAGCTGGCCCCCACCTCACCACCCCTCTAGCCAGTAGCTGCGTTCCTTTCTGCACTGTGGAAGCTTATTTTTTTGCTCTTCGCAATAAATTTTTCTGCTGCTAACTCTTTGGGTCCATGCCACCTTTAAGATATGTAACACTCAGCCGGTGCGGTGGCTCACGCCTGTAATCCCAGCACTTTGGGAGGCTGAGGCTGGCGGATCACGAGGTCGGGAGATTGAGACCATCTTGGCAAACACAGTGAAACCCCATCTCTACTGAAAACACAAAAAATTAGCTGGGTGCGGTAGTGAGTGCCTGTGGTCCCAGCTACTGGGGAGGCTGAGGCAGGAGAATGGTGTGAACCCGGGAGGCGGAGCTTG
>NC_045439.1:156527479-156671271 GCF_002776525.5 Piliocolobus tephrosceles
AAAAAAAAAAAAAAAAAAAAAAAAAAAAGATATGTAACACTCACTGTGATGGTCCACAGCTTCATTCTTGAAGTTAGAAAGACTGTGAACCCACCCGCCAGAACCAATTCCAGACACATCTAGTCAATCTAGTTCCAGATCCAGGGAAACGAATGCCCTGGTGGCAGGAGGGAATAACCGTTCCAGCTGATAGCAGTTGTTCAAATAATAGCAAAGGCACATAGAAAGTGTGTTGCCAAGGTGCAGTCTGACAATTGCTCCAAACACAAATTTTGCCTCGAAGCTCCTGTAAGCCATGGGTTGTACTCAAAAGCTCTACATTCTTTGTGCAAAGGCTGGAGAAGGCAGCGAGAGGGCCACGTGCGGGTCTTTTCTCAGAGTGTGGGAAATGAGGCTGACTCACCTGTGGGTGAGTCCTGTCCCCTGGCAGTCTGGCAGGCAGGTGTGGCCCATGGCAGGGTGAGCCCTTGGCATGGATCTGCTGGTTCCCCAGGTGAGAGTTTCTATGTGGCCAAAGGTCACCAGGAACTGACAGCCAACGCTGAGCAAACCCGAGCTCAGGGTTCATGTTGCCCGAGCAGAACCTGCTGATGTGCTCTGCAGGGAGGCATTTTTCTTGGTTGGCTGACACTCCCTGGAAGGAGGCGCGGGCCAGGCCAGTGCACTCAGCAGCACCCTAGAGCACTGCTCAGGGCAGACGCGGGGGCTGAAGTGTGGGGTCAGCATGCTCCCACCAGGACCAAACCCAACGCTTCCTGCCTCCTCCCTTCCTGCTCTCAGGTGGGGCTGTTGTTGGGGAAAGAAAGGCAGGAAGGACAGTGCGGGAGGCTTTTCCAGGGCCAGACCTGGGAGTGGGGTACAGTGAGGGGCGGCACAGGTCACCTGGCCCCACTAAGGGCCAGAGGCGAGGAGAGACGTCCGACTGTGCCCTCCTGGGAGGAAGGGGCGCTCTGCCACGTGGCGCCCCAGGCCCTTGGGTATCTGCGAGCGTGGGCTGGGCCTTCCATGTGGGAGGGAGCCATGCTGCACCTGTGGGTGAGTCCCGTCCCCTGGCAGCCTGGCACGCAGGCGTGGCCTGGGAGGAAGGCACACCCTGCCACACGGTGTCGCCACTGGCTGGCAACTGTTGGGGAATTTATTGAAGCAAGTGCAAGACCCCCACCCTGCCACAGCAATCACGTGCCTTTGGTGAGGCTGAGCCTGGCCCCGGGACCCCACTGACCTCTCCTGGCCTCACACTACATGGAGTTGTATTACTCCTCCACATTTCAACCAAGACGACTGAGGAGTTGGCCTGAAGCAGGCACACATGTGGAAAAGAGGAGCTGAAGCCATGCGGGGGCTTCTCCTTCAGAGGAGGCGGCTTGGTCTACGTTTTCAAAGCAATGGCCACTTCGCTGCATCAACCTGCGTGCCACGTTCCTGGCTTTGATCATTGACATGTGCCTGGCTTTGCTGCTCTCAGCTCCTGACCTCTGCAGGTTGTGTCCTCAAACTTCCTTTTGAAGAAAATTGCTGAAGCTTTTGGCCTCACTTCTTCGAAGACGCAGCTACAGATACTCTCCAGGCCCAGCTGCCTGTTTCTCGGGGCTGGGCCACTGGCTTGGGTTTGCTCTGCTTCACCAACGCCATGTGACTCCGAAGGGCCTCACTCACACCAGGCCCAAGCACTGGCTCGGGGACACGCCAGGCTGGCATGACCCTGATTCTGCAGATGGCATTTTTAGTGACTCTGCTAGTAACTGGTTCCTGAGATAACAAAGCCACTGACACAGGGATGACAGATGGTTAACAGCACCTCCCGAGAGCAGGCCTGTTCTGAACACTTGACCTGTGACAGTGCATCCATGCCACGTGGCTGCTCGGTGAAGCAGATGCTATCATCATGGTCTCTGCAGTTCTACGATGGGGACACTGGGGAGAGAGGAGTGGCTGTGCTGGAGCATGCGTGGATGGGCGGGGAAAGGGAGGGCATGAGCCTGGTGGTCTAGCACCATATTGCCCCATTCCACTTTCCTCCAAGGCTTGGGTCTGCACGGGCTGGAGCCCTCCTTCTCTGGGATGGTCACAGCCCTGTCCTGTGAGAGGTGGTGTGTGACTACCTCCTGCTCCTGAGAGAGCCTGGCCCTCCGTAAGGAGTCAGGGAATGGATCTGCCATGCCAGCCCAGTCCTGTGCCACCAGGGGCCTTTCTAGAAGATGGGAGTGCAGGCATAGGCTGCCCGCTCAGCTGCAGAGTTCCCTCCTCAAGTGCACCCTGGAGTAGGGAGGGAGGAACCTAGGGCACTCATGGGCTCATGGGCTCCAGGTCCCTTGGCTCCCTGCCACCCTCATGGTGATCTGTCCTTGCCATTGCACTTCAGCCTGGGCAACAAGATCGAAACTTCATCTCAAAAAAAGTGTTTTTGTTTTTTTTTTAGAGACAGGGTCTCTCCATGTTGTGCACCCAGGAGAGACTGCAGAGTCCCAGCTATCCATAGAGTCCGCCTTGTATCTGCAGATTCAACCAACCATGGCTTGAAAATATTAAAAAATGGCCAGGGGAGGTGGCTCACATCTGTAGTCTCAGCACTTTGGGAGGTCAAGGTGAGCCGATCACTGAAACCTGAAACAATTTGCTGGGGCACATTTGTACACTGCCTGAACTCCAAATGCATTCCCCAAACCACACACAGATCCACTGGCAAAGCGTGGAGGCCTTAGTGGTTAAAGGTGTTTAAGTACATTTGACCCATCATTGGCTGACCACATATGCTAACCCACAGGCAACCACTAGGAAGCTAGACTTGAAAATAAAAACAACAATAAAAACCCCAAACTGAACAGAAACATCAGTGGCTGCACACTGAGGGTGAGACTGATTCTATAGGATTTGTTCAGTGAAGTCACTAAAACAAAAATAGGGTGTAAGGGGAAGGAGCAGAATCCAGAGGTGCTACAATGTTAACTAAGTGTCCAGTTTTAAAAATTATGAGACACGCAAAGAAACAAGAAAGTAGTAAGTGGGGAGGAAGCTGTCAGTAGACTTTGCCTGATGGGGCCCAGATGTTTGAATTTAGTAGCCAAAGATTTCAAAGCAGCTATGATAAAACGTTTAAAGACCTAAAGGAAACCATTTCTTTTTTTAAAATTTGATTTGACTTTTTTTTTTTGGAGTGACACAGTCTCACACTGTCACCCAGGCTAGAGTGCAGTGGCACGATCTCGGCTCACTGCAACCTCTGCCTCCTGGGTTCAAGTGATTCTCGTGCCTCAGCCTCCTGAGTAGCTGGGATTACAGGCGCCTGCCACCACATCAGGCTATTTTTTTGTATTTTTAGTAGATACGAGGTTTCACCATGTTGGCCAGGCTGGTCTCGAACAACTGAGAGATGATCCACCCGCCTCAGCCTCCCAAAGTGCTGGGATTACAGGTGTGAGCCACTGTGCCCGGTCCGTTTTTAAGAAACTAAAGTATGAGAGCGATGACTCATCAAATACAGACTATCAATAAAAAGGTATTGTAAAAAAAAAAAAAATCAAATGGAAATTCTGGAGTTGAAAAGTACAATAACTGAAATATTTACTAGAGGGGTTTAACAGCAGATTTGATTTTGGCAGGAGAAAGAATCAGTGAATTTGAAAGGAGATTAATAAAACCCATCCAAATTGAAGAATAGAAAGAAAATAAATAAAAATAACTGAAAAACAGACCTAAATTTGGGACTCATCACACATACCAAATACATGTTCTCTCCCAGAAGGAGGAGAGAGAAGGGAAGAAATATTTGAACAAATAATAGCAAGAAAGTCCCAAATTTGATGAAAAATACACCAGTGAAGCACGGCAAACTTCAAATGGGATTAACAGAAAGAGATCTATAGCTAGATGCATACGGAGTTGAAGGACGAAGATAAAATTTCAAAACAGCAAAGAAAAAAAAAAAAAAAACCCATAACCTTATCACATACAAGGGAAGAACTATGTTTAACAGCTGTCTCAAGTGAAGAAGACATTAAAATGACATATTCAAAGTGCTGTAGGAAAAATATTTACTAAGAATTCTTTAGCTAGCAAAACTATCCTTCAAAAGTGAAGACAAAATAAAGATAAACAAAAATTGAGGAAATTCAACGCAAGCAAATCTGTCTTATAAAACATACTAAAGCAAGTCCTTAGGCTGAAAAGAAATGACATCAGAAGATAACCTGCATATAACCCAAGCATACTAGAAAATATCTGTATTTCTTATATGCTCTATACAGATATTTTCTAGTATGCTTTTAATTCCTTTATTTTTTATTGCTTCATTCTTACATTTTGTTGTAATTGGTTGCTCTAGGAATAAAAAGAGCAATTAAGGAGAAAGAAGAACAAAAAAGCCTGAGTTATATAATCATTAAATAAATAGAGAAGTGGCAGGAAGAAATTAAACCATATCAATAGTTAGATTAAATGTAAATGGATTAAACATTCCAATCAAAAGGCAGAAATTGATAGTAATAAAACAAGATCCAACTACATGCTTTGTATAAAGAGACACCGTTTACATTAAAAGACACAAATTCCTTAAAACTAAGTAAGAATGAAAAAATACATACCATACAAACAGAGACCATAAGAAAATTGTAATGGCTATTCTAATATCAGTTAAAATAGACTTTAAGACAAAGTATTGCTAGAAACAAAGAGGGATATTTCATAATGGTCATAAGGAAGATATAGCAAGTATAAACATACATGTTCCTAACAACAGAGCTCCGAAATATGTAAAACCCAACTGACAGAATTGAAAGGAGAAAAAGGCAATTCAATAATAGTTGGAGACTTCAATACTCCACTCTCAGTAACTGAGAGAACTAGACAGAAAACAAGCAAGGATATAGAAGACCCAAAGAACAGCAGCAACCAACTTGACTTCTCCTCTATCTATAGAACACCCCACCCAACAACAGAATACACATTCTCTTCAAGAGCACATGCAGCATTCTCCAGACAGACCTTGTACTCGACCACAAAAAAGGCCTCAATGAAGAGGATTCAAATAACACAAAGTATGTTTTCACATCAAAATAAAATTAATTAAAAACAATGGAAAGATATTTGGGAAAGCCCCAAATATTTGAAAAATTAAAAAATTACTTCTAAATAATTCAGGGGTTAAATCACAAGGAAAATAGAAAATATTTTGAACTAAATGAAAATGTAAAAATATCAACATTTATGAAATACAGCTACAGAGTGTCTAGAGGGAATTTATAGCTTTTAAATGCCTATTTAAAAAATATCTGAAATCACTAAACCAAACTTCCTCCTTCAAAAATTAGAAAAAGAACAAACTGAACCCAAAGCAAGAAGGAAATAATAAAGACTAGCGCAAACTCCACCCAATGAAAAACAGAGAGTCAATAGAAGAAAACAGATGAAGCCAAAATCAATTCTTGTAAAGCTTTCTGAGGTTAAGTGTACTGTAGTTATGTAAGACAATACCCTGGTTCTTAGGTAATATGCATCATGTCTTCAACCTTATGCTCGGATGATTCAGAAGAATACTGTTAGGGGCAGAAATGTTTATGTCCCCTAAAATTCCTAACCCCCACTGTGGGTGCATTTGGACATGGGGTCTCTAAGGAAGCAACTGAGGTTGAATGAGGTCCTAAGGGTGGGCACTGATCTGATAGGATTAGGATCCCCATGAGACACCAGAGGGCGTGTCTGCTTTCTCCATGTGCATGTATCAAGGATGGGCCACTGAGGACACAGAGGTGACTGCTGTTTACAAGTCAGGAAGAGAACCCTTAACAGAAACTGACCATGCTGGCACCTTCTAGCCTCTGCAGCGATGAGAAAATAAATGACAGCACAAACTGCAAATTTTCCAAGGAAGCATCTTGGACCTGATTTAAGCCACTCGGTCCATGGTATTTGGTTACGAGAGCCCAAGCTGACTACCCACCTACCTACCTACCTACCTAGAGTGCACTGCACAGGTGGAAAATTGGCAACACTCAGGGAGTCTAGGTCAAGGGCAGAAGGAAGTTCTCTGTATTATTCTCGCAAATGCTGTGTTATTGCAACTAAGTGTGAAAATACGCTAAAAAAATAAAAACTAACCCTTCTCCTGCCTGGCTGGTGGACACTGAAGTTGCTGGGCTGTGATGGGCCGAAGTCGATGCTCTCCTGGTTCTCTGACTGAGGTGAGGGCCTTCGGTTTAGTCCCGTCCTCCCTGCACAGGGTTCTTTGCCTGTATCCCACCAAGTCATCAAGACGGTGGATGCAGATCCACTTTCTGCTTCTTCCTGGTGCCTGCCCTGTGGTCCTCCTTGGAAAGGCCACAGAAGTGTTTCAAGAGGACTCAAGTCCAAGATGCTTTCTTGGAAAATTTGCAGTTTGTGCTGTCATGAATGTGGCACATTAATGGTTGCTAAAACTGGGGAGCATCTCCTCAAGGCTTGGTGGGAGCACTTCAACTGAGTTTAAATATTCAAAAACATAAGAACCAAATCCTGTTCCCCAGGGGCAGCAGCACTCCACCCTCCTCCCTGGGCCTATCAAGAAACCAATGGGCAGAGCGCAGTGGCTCATGCTTGTAATTAATCCGAGCACTTTGGGAGGCCACGGTGGGCGGATCACTTGAGGCCAGGAGTTTGAGACCAGCCTGGCCAACATGGTGAAACCCTGTCTCTACTAAAAATACACAAATTAGCCAGGCATGGCGGCGCAGTGAGCCGAGATTGCCCCACTGCCCTCCAGCCTGGGTGACAGAGCGAGACTCTGTCTCCAGGAAACAAAACACAAGCCCTGGGACTCTTTGGTATGTGTCCTCTACTAAAGAGCAGGCTGCAAAGAAACTGAATTTTGCGGCTGGGCGCGGTGGCTCAAGCCTGTAATCCCAGCACTTTGGGAGGCCGAGACGGGCGGATCACGAGGTCAGGAGATCGAGACCATCCTGGCTAACACGGTGAAACCCCGTCTCTAACTAAAAAATACAAAAACCGAGCCGGGCGAGGTGGCGGGCGCCTGTAGTCCCAGCTACTCGGGAGGCTGAGGCAGGAGAATGGTGTAAACCCAGGAGGCGGAGCTTGCAGTGAGCTGAGATCCGGCCACTGCACTCCAGCCCGGGCGACAGAGCGAGACTCCGTCTCAAAAAAAAAAAAAAAAGAAACTGAATTTTGCTTTAAAGCACTTGGTTTCAAATGCTTCTGAAAGCCCTGAGCTTCCCACTACAACTACAACCGCGGCTTGGTAGGTATTTCAAGACTGGGGCTGCTCCCTGCGTCTCAACCTTCGTCCTTTCCACTTGGTTCCCACTCATCCTCAAGCTGTCCTTATCCAACATGGAAGACGCTCATTCTCAGAAGTGCTCTGGGAAACCTCTTGTCCTCAAGGTCCTCTCTAGGAACCCCACTGCCGTCATTCCAGCCGGTTTCTACCACACCCCTTTTGACAAGAACTGAAGAGCTGCTGGGGTGAATACTTGGCAGGCCCCTCAACACTCAGCAGCAGCACACTGGCCACATGTCAGTTTCCACATTTTCCTTCCTTCTCTGTTTTTAAGGGGGTATAAAATGACTTATACCTGCATATTTTCAAATCCACTTAAGACCAGGAGATGGTATGTGGACAAATAGATCAAATTACCTCAAAACTTTACGGTGACAATCAAGCCAAGGTACAAACACGCTAAAATCACCACCCGTGCACTCACCTCTTCCTCTTTTTCCGTGGGCGAGTGCCAGAGGAGGGCAGTCCACGTGGGGGCTCTGCTGTGTCTCACAAGGCCCACTTCTCTCATGCACCAAGTGAAAACCCTACGCATCTTCCCTGCCTGGCATTGTGCCAGTAGGCAGAAAACTTGGTGCCACAAAACTCAATTTTTACTCTTTATTGGCATGTGATTTCCTAGACAACTGTGGACACAATTCCCTCAGAATGGCCTATGCTACAAAGGGAAGGAAGGGAGTGTCAGAATGTTGAAGGCTTGTCGCAGTTGGTTACAGATCTCTCTTCTGAGCACCTCGTTTGTGTCAACTTCTGGCTAACCTGAGTGAACACCCATCAGCTGGGAGAAACAAGCGCTAGGGGGCACCTTCACGGCCACTGGTAAAGAAAGCCCTACTTATCTACAATAGAAATGGCGAACACTTATAAAGTTTTATCCATTTTAGTTTTGAACTATAAATCTTCCAAGTTTAATATATACCTTCTTAGTGAATTCCCCCGCCAAAAACAAACAAAAAACCCCAACCCCAAACCAAATGGTATTCCTCCTGCATCTTGGGCAATAGCTCCTTCACTGTTGAGTTGTTCCAAAGAAAAACACACGAGTAGGTTAAGAGTCAAAAATGCCACTGAGTTTTTGCTGGGATCAAATTGATTAGGAGACAACAATGTCGTTCTGTAAAACCCAGCACATCACAATGGGTCTTCCCCTACTCCATCATCTGGGGAAACCCAGGTAAGCAGCCTGGGAACAGAGTGCCGGGTCACTCTCTGTAGGGCTGCTGGGCAGCCACAGTAACATGTCCCGGATGCATCTGTGCACATAGCCCTTGGGTTTGCTTTCTGCAAATTGCACAGAAAACAGCGTGGCTTCCTATCCAGTAAATGGTTTTCAAACTGCAAGTCAAGGCAAACCGAAAACTTATTCCCCATCTGCCTGCTAGGTGGCCTTCCTGCATCTGCTGCCACATCCCTTCCTAGCCAACTGCTCCCGGTCTAGACGGAAGCCACACAGTGTCAACGTCTGCATCTCCTCACCCGAGTCATCTCCATCTGCACAGTCCTTGTGTACTGCATCAAGTATCTGCTCTGCACAGTGCCTTGTGTACTGCATCAAGTATCTGCTCAGAGGTCAAGAGGAGGAACTGACTCACGCGGCGTTAGTGGATGTTCACTAAGCCTTTGTCGAGTACAGTGTTAGTATAGGGGAAGGGCAAAAACAGAATTCTGCCTTGAAAACTTGGCCATCCGAATGAACTCACTGCCCATGCTCAGTGCTGTGCGAAGATGGTGAGGCACAGAAATGTCCCTCGGAAACAGCGCTAGGTATCTACACCTGACCAGATGTTCATCACATACTAAAAGGCAGGGGGACAAACAGACTTACTGAGTTCTGTCCCTTTCACAATACATTGTTTCCCTAATTTATTTAAATGAAAACTGTCTTACTTAGGCCTTATATATGTGTCTGTGTTTACAGTAAGGACACATTTAAAACAATAAAAAACTCAACCCCTACATCATGCTACACATAAATTAACTCAAAGTGGATCATAGACATAAATATAAAACAAAAAATTCTGAAACTTGAGAAATCTTTACACTTTGGGCTAAGTGAAGATTTCTTAGTGAAGATGTAACATCTTAGTGAAAATATAACAAAAGCACAATCTATGAAAGAACAAACTGATATAAACTAGACATCCATCAAACTGAAGTCAAGCGAAATGAAATGTTTACACAAAACCCTGTATGCAAATGTTTATGGCAGTTTATTAACAGTCTCCCAAACCTGGCAACAACCCAAAAGTTCCTTAACTGGGAATGGATGAACAAGCTCTGGTACAGCCACACAATGGAGTACCACGTGGCAATAAAAGAGAACCTGCAACATCATCCACGAATCTCAAATGCATCACGCTAAGTGAAACAAGCCAGACTCAAAGGCAGCATATCGTAGATTCCATTTATATGATGCTGTCAAAAAGGCAACTACAGAAACAGAAGAGATCACCCTGACAGGGGCCGGAAGAGGGTTGAATACAAAGGGCCACAAATGATTTGAGAAGACTGTTTGATGTAATAACTGTGGTAAATAAACAGTATGTGTTTGTCAAAATCTGAACTATACATTTTAAAAACAGTAACTTACTGTATGTAAATTATACCTTAATAAAGATGAAACAAAATAAAATCCACATAGATGGATTCAATCCACAAAGATGTTTACTAAAACACTATAGCAATAAGCTCAATGTCAACAGGGGTGGCAGTTCAGTAAGTAGGGTATCCGCAATGGAATATTTATGCTCATTAAACCCATTTTCTTCCCCCAAATGTGGGTGACATGCTATTTACCTGGGGAATAAAACCATACGCAAATGGTTCCTCACGCGCGTGCATACACACACACATAGCAACGCACGTGTGTTACCCCACACAGGGGTGTGTGTTTACCCGCAGGGGGAAGTCTACCTGCTTTCTCCCACTCTGTCTCCAGGTCCTTCTGCCCCACTTCGATCTGAGCCCTTCCGATGAGCACGGCCCACCCATCCGTACGTGCTGGCCAAGGGGACAGATTCTGCATGCGACACCAGACGACGAGGCGGTGGGTGATGCTGGGTGATAAGGATTTGTGTGCAGGATTTTAAAACAGGATTATAAAGCTGCAGGAAACTAGAAAACGGGGGCAAACAGACCAAACCAGCACTTTATTTTAAAAAGTTTTATTTTGGAGATTTAGAAATTTGAGATTTTTAATAACGGCAAAAGAAATTCAGTCACACCTAATGATTAACAGAACATAGTGGTGTATTATCTAAACAGAAATCGTGCTGATGTGCCATAATAAATTGTCTATTAGTAAAAAAATACACTTTAGGGCACAGCATTGTATCACAAATTACAGTAGGGATACTTTGCAAGAATTTAATCAAACTAGAGAATTCTGAGTAACTGTATCTTTTAAATGCAGCACTTAAAAATGTAACAACTCTGTGCATCCTTTTTCTTAAAAAAAATGACCTTGCATGTGTCATAGAAACGCTGCTTTATTGCTGCAGAGGTCAAAGTTCAAGGCTCAAGAGGTACAGGAGAGAATACAAAGGTAGCCTTTAGAAACTTGGTTTTGTTTATGTATAAAAAAGGTAAAGTTTATAAAAGTTAATTTACAAACCAAGAACAAAAGTGGTATGCACGCATTATATACAAGCATCCTTAAAACATCAAAATTTTCAAATGCATAGCCAGAAAGAACAGAAAACAACCACTGCCCCTTGTCCAAAAAAAAAAAAAAAAAAAAAAGAAAAAGAAAAAAGAAAAGAAAAAATCCCCAAATCACACCACTATTTTCTTCTGGGTGATAACACATTTCTGAAACCACCAAATGCACAATTTACTCAGTCTTTGTCATGATACAGTATCTCGATAATGCACAAAAGCCATAAAAACTTAGTAACATACAGCGAGAATGAGCTAAGAATTAAGAACATGAGGGTAAGGCATTCCTGCTGGTTAGTATGTTTGTGGTAATATGGTGAAGTTAGAGATCTTCATGAAGAGGCCATGGAACCAGTCTCACATGCTTCTGTATCCTTCCCTATGAAAAATGTGTTTTCATACACAAGTAAGTCATTGTCTTCACTTCACCCTCCCCCAGTTATAAATCCCCTTGCTGTACATTTCTGTTAAATCCACAACACTGGTTATATATTCCAGGTGCATTTTAAAAATGTGTGCATATTACTTCATGCATAATAAAATAAAATGTGTATGTATGCTAGGCCAGGGCCATAGTAAAGTTTGAAACAGTGTACTTTGGAAAGAACAGACCTCAAATGCACCCCCATTTACTGGCTGGTATTTTAACGGAAATCAATATGTGAAGTTAAGCAGTGACGATAAAAAAAAAAAACTACAAAAATCACAAAGCAAAATATCTTTGAACCTCTAGCCAATACCAATAGTCCCGTCAATCACAAACACACAGCGTGTAGCATGTTTTCTGACCATGGTTCAGGGGCATGCTCACTAATCTTTATCAGTTCAAACAAATGCTTCATACTAACAAACTGTAGTATCAATTCTAAAAAAGGTATAATACTTGATAGAGTGGTTCCATTTAGATTAAGTTTAATCCAGTTTCACATTATTTAATCAAGTTCCTATATTTCAAGAGTTAAAAGTGGTCAATAAGGACAGAAACACAGTTTGCTCCAACGAGATAATTTGGATCTCCAGGAAGACACTTGTTTTGCCAGGTTTTAGGATCACCTATGAGAGAAAAGAAGGTGATGTCATTTACAGTTGAGTAAATTGCTATCTGCAATGCTTTGCAATTATAGGGCAAATATGTACATTTAGACATAATTTTCTTCTGTTTCTTCAGCATATTGTATTTGTTATCAAAACTCACTGCTTTATTTCAATGCACACCTACTGGCACCTAACAATTTCAAAGGTGTTTCACACTTCTATTTAAAAAAATATTTAAAACTTTCTTTCCAACTCACACCATTAAGAACAGTTTTTTTGTTTTTAAAACTTTCAGACTTCTCCTTTATTACATTATCAAGTGCATTGACTTTTCAAAAAACGAATACAAGTGAGTGACGGCAATCTTATGTCTGGGACAGTTCCAGTTTGCCCGAGCCCACATAATTATCAGTAGCAGTTTTTTTTTTTTCCACTTTCAAAAGTCTGGAGGATAATTATATGATCACCTATTTGAGCTGAGAATGAGGACACATTTCCCATACTCAACTATAGACCAACAAATGAAACCCAGTTCTGCAGAATCTAGCTCTTGAAGACTGTCTTTCCCCTTGCAAAAAACAAACAAACAAACGAGACTGAGCCAGAGCTGCTCAGCTCTGATTCCAGCTGTACAACAAAATCAATCACGCAGCTTCAAAGACTCACTGACTGGGTGTTAGTTAGATCTCAGGATTTAAGTTTTTAATAAGCTCTTGGTGATTTCTATTAAATGTGAAGAAGGCAGGGACAAGTATATGTCTCTGTGGTATCCAAGCAAGCTGAGAGTCACAACTGTGGATTTCTGCTTCCCTTACAGCAATAGCTCTCAAACAGGAACGGCCCTGCCCCAGATGGGGCATCTGGAGACAGTTTTGCTTGTTACCTCTGGCATCTAGGGGTAGAGGCCCATGGAAGCTGCTAAATATCCCACAATGAACAGGAGAGCCCCTACAATAATCATTTGGCCAAAATGTCAACAGTGCCACCTGAGAACCCTGCCTACAGTATGTTAGACATTACCTAAGCAATATCTGGAGCCAAAAGCATTTCATTTTTCCAGAAAATGCGGTACTTGTAAATAGGAAATATGTATTTACAAGTAATTTTTTTCTTTGGTAACATTAAAATATGCTCTTGCTATGATCTTTATACCACAAACTTTTATTTCATACTGTACCAAACTAAAACTAAATAATGCTCGTCTGATTTATCAAAGATTTGGAAGCAGGACTTTAAATCAGGTTCGCTTAAAGTGATCTACACCTAAAATAAAATCCTAATTGTTAACTGACTTAAATCACTCAAGGAAGTGAGAAATGTGAAAATGCAATGGAAGCTTTGAAATTATGATCTTAGGAGCAAAAAGTCGTTTACAAATAGTGTATAAAAGAAGCAATTTAGAGTGTTACACTGAAAAACCATGGCCAAGTATGATCACAATGGAAGATCTTTTTAAGTTTCTCTGGTATACATACTTTGTAGATTAAGAAATTAAACAGGCCAGGTGCAGGGGCTCACGCCTGTAATCCCAACACACTGGGAGGCCGAGGCGGGTGGATCACTTGAAGTCAGGATTTCAAACCAGCCTGGCCAACATGGTGAAACCCCATCTCTACTAAAAAATACAAAAAATTAGCCAGGCGTGGTGGCGCACTCCTATAATTGCAGCTACTCGGGAGGCTGAGGCAGGAGAATCGCTTGAACCCAGGAGGCAGAGCTTGCAGTGAGCCGAGATCGTGCCACTGCACTCCAGCCTGGGCGACAGAGCAAGACTCCGTCTCAAAACAAACAAAAAAGAAACGAAACAACAGTAACCAAAAATATAAATAGTTATAGAAAGGAATGAACTAATTTTAATAAGATAACAATGCCTGTTTGTGCGGGACAATAATAATTCTCCCACTGCATCCTGAAAAATTGGACAGAATCAATCATTTTGAATACCAAGAAATACTCAATTATTTGGCCAAATTATTAACTTTTTTTTTTTTTTTTTGAGACAGAGTCTCGCTCTGTTGGCCAGGCTGGAGTGCAGTGGCATGATCTCGGCTCACTGCAACCTCCGCCTCCCTGGCTCAGGCAATTCTCTTGCCTCAGCCTCCCGAGTAGCTGGGACTACAGGCGTGTGCCAACATGTCTGACTAATTTTTGTATTTTTAGTAGAGATGGGGTTTCACCATGTTGGCCAGGCTGGTCTCGATCTCCTGACCTCAGGTGATCCACCCGCCTTGGCCTCCCAAAGTGCTGGGACTACAGGCGTGAGCCACCACGCCTGGCCCAAATTATCAATTTTTAAAAGGAAGAAACTCTTCTATCTTTCCACATTTATTTACAACATATGCACCATAAATACATGTGGAAATACTGGTGATGCCTACAAGGCCACAGGAACAGAGGGAGAGATCTGCTAACACAGAGCATGGGTAGCATCATCAGCCCAGGTATTAATCAACGACAGTCCCCAAAGCCCCCAAAGGACAGAGTGAAGACAGCATACCCGACGAGGAGTCGGATGATTTTAGAGCAAAAGACCAACCGTCAGGAGTCATGGACGCACAGTGTGGTAAGCGCAGCTCCACAGGCTTCAGGAACTTGAGGCCATGGGGACCACACATCACCAAGGGACTCAGCAGTGTTTCACCTGGAGTTGGAAAAGGGGATGGGCAGAGAGGTTGGATGTGGTCTTTCTTCTAGACCCCCGGTTTTCCTCACCCTGCTTCTAATTATATGCTTGAAAGCCTAATGGAGTTAGTTCTCTACAATCACACTGACCACAAAAAAAATGTTAACAGCAGCCACATATGGAATTTAAAATTTCCCAGTAGCCACGTTAGAAAGTAAAAAGAAACAGGTGATAACAAATACTATAGTATTTTAACTCAATATAACCAAAACACTGTTATTTCAACATGTAACCAATATATGATATCTTTGGAACTTGGTGTTTATTTCACATTTCCAGCATCTTTCAATCCAAAATTGTCACACTTCAAGTGCTAGCTAGCCACGTGCAGGTACTGGCTACCGCATTCAATCATATGGGTCTATAGTATAAAACATAGTCAAATGTACTTGTTACAAATGTGACATATTTTCCATTTTTAAAATTTGCTCCATATATGTTTACAGGGATTCATGCAGGGCCAACACAGTCAGTCCTACTGGTTTTTAAAACAGGATATCCCCAAAATCAGAGTACAGAATCAGGTATCAGTATTCTGGCAAAACGTAAGAAAGTGTTAACTGATTTAGGGAAGTAAAAGCACTGCTAAAAGATGCTAAATCACGACACAGTTGTTACAATATCCTGATAGATCCAGGAGGATTATGAAAATCACAGTTTCCTTAAGAAGCTCAGAAACATACTGTCATCTCCTCTGAGACTCCTTCGTGCACTCTGCTGAGCACGTATGTACTAGTGCTAGGTTCTGGGGTGATGAGTAAGACAGTACCTGTCAAGATGTTTAGGTTCTCCAATCAGGTGAAGACACAGCAAAGCCTTTCTGAGTGGGTGTTACCTAACCCATCTCCAGAGACGCAAAGGCCGACTGACTCAAAGACAAATTTGGTCAGGTCAGCCCAGGCTGCTCAGCAGGCACAAGTGAGAGACATCCCGTGGCCCGTCCTATGCCATCATTTTTTTACTTCACACCAAAAGTAAAAGCAGGCAGTGTGACCGCCACAGCCTTGCCACAGGCCACCTCCTGCCTGCTTGCAACACCATCCCCAGGGCACCCCTCGCTACAGCACTCATCTGAAAGGACCTCCCTGATGAAAGGAACATGCTATTATTAGTGGCCCAGGGTGGAGGTAGAGAGAGGTGCTGCATTACCCCCTTAGCCAAGCACTATAAGCTTTGAAGTGCACACAGGGCAACTCTTAAGTTATCAAAACTAAGGAGAAAAATAAACACATTTACCTTTCTCTTTATCTAAAGGTGGGAGGATGCTGTTGTCTCGGCAGACCTTGAAATAGATTTCCTGCTCAACTCCTTCGGGAATGGCTCCTTGAGGGATAATTATACTGACGCCAGTTTCTATGGAACTCAGCACGCCACCATTGCTGTTAAATATGCCTCGGGCTGTGGCCACCACAGTATGACCATCTTCATCTTCATCCTCTTCCACAGCTGAAGGACTGAAAGTTCAGAAATGGCTAGTGAGTGATCCTGAGAGTACACAGGTGCTTTGCTTTTACTACTACTGTATTACGTGCTTTCATTTTACTTTTGTTTCTCCATATAATCAAGAAGTTACTTTAACAAGTTTCTGGCAACAGATTTTACTGACAGGGTTATCTCAGGGAGTATTATTATCATTATTATTATTTTGAGACAGAGTCTCACTCTGCTGCCCAGGCTGGAGTGCAGTGGCACGATCTTGGCTCACTGCAACCTCTGCCTCCCAGGTTCAAATGATTTTTCTGCCTCAGACTCCCGAGTGGCTGGGGCTACAGGCGTGTGCCACCATGCCTGGCTAAGTTTTGTATTTTTAGTAGAGATGGGGTTTCACCATATTGGCCGGGCTGGTCTCAAACTCCTAATCTCATCGTGATCCACCTGCCTCAGCCTCCCAAAGTGCTGGGATTAGAGGCATGAGCCACCGTGCCCGGCTGTTCTTCCATTCTTAGTGACACAAAACAATGGTGCATCTCACAGCTGACAGCATCTCAGACTTGATAACATCTCCCTAGGATTTTAAGTGCACATGAATATGGTCCTGCCTCAGCATTCCCTGAGGACCAAGTGCCCACCCTGCTGCAGAAGGCAAGGCTTCCAAGGTTCCATGAGCTGAAGACCCTTGTATGGGCACATCCCAAACATTCATGAAAAGAGAGACAGTAGATTAACTTAGTAATCACAGAACACCAAAGGCAAAGGGGATGTGGTATCAATGACTGCTTCAAAAATAGAGGCTATCAAGACTTCCTGAAGTACAGTTTTGAGCCAGGGCTTAAAGGTGAGCAGAAAGACCAACAAAACAGAATTACATGAAGGTAGCTGCAGTTTCACTCCAGTATGACTGGGGTGCCAGGGACGACATTGTATGGCACAATATCAAGGGAGCAGAGGGCAGCCTGAGCTGCAGAGCAGGGGTCAACTGTGTTTGTCCCTGACCACCTGTGGATGTGCAGAGTTAGGAAGGCAGTGACCGCCATAACCATCCTTGCTCTTGGAAAGCACTCAGGTGGCCATCCTGATCTTTGGTTCTCCCTGCCTGTAAGTGCTTCTGCTTTACGGTGGCATGAAAATGGAACTGGCTGTAGGAGGGTGAGATGAGCTACTGTGTGGCCAGAATCCATCCGGTCAATCGCCACGGAATGAAAGACAGGAAAGAGGAGCTGCAGGGAGGCTCCAGGAGGGCTTGCTTTGTCTCATTTGCTCAGCCATCTTACTAACTGCTGCTCTTTAAACAGTCAGGGTTATTCTGTTTTTCTTCTTAGCATCATTGTGGAACAAATAATGAAAGGGGAACATAGATACTTAACGTTTTTAGATGTCCTCCACATGCCCCCTAACAGCAGATCAGGAGAATACAAGAGGCCATGGCTGGTTAAGAGTATGGGTTCTCAGCTGGGTGCAGTGGCTCACACCTGTAATCCCAGCACTTTGGGAGGCTCACTTGAGCCTGGGAGTTCAAGACCAGCCTGGGCAGCATGGCAAAACCCTGCCTCTACTAAAAATACAAAAACTAGCAGGGCATAGTGGCGCATACCTGCAGTCCCAGCTACTTGGAAGGCTGAGGCACGAGAATTGCTTGAACCTGGGAGGCGGAGGTTGCAGGTTGCAGAGAGTCGAGATCACGCCACTCCTGCGTGAGTGACAGAGCGAGACTCTGTCTTTAAAAAAAAAAGGTGGGGGGGGCAGGTGTGGTGGCTCACACCTGTAATCCTAACACTTTCAGAGGACAAGGTGGGTGGATCAGTTGAGGTCAGGAGTTCAAAACCAGCCTGACCAACATGGTGAAACCCTCTCTCTACTAAAAATACAAAAAATTTAGCTGGGCGTGGTGGTGCACGCCTGTAGTCTCAGCTACTCAGGAGGTTGAGGGAGGAGAATCGCCTGAACCCAGGAGGTGGAGGTTGCAATGAACCAAGATCGCACTACTGCACTCCAGCCTGGGCGACAGAGGGAGACTCTGTCTCAAAAAAAAAAAAAAAAAAAAAGCAAGGGCTCAAAGGTCAGATGACCAGTGGCTAAATCGAGGCTCACCTCACTCTAGCTGTGTGACCCTGGGCAATCTGCTTACTGTCACTCAACCTCAGTTCTTAGTAAAACAAAGACAATGACAATACCTACCAACCATACATGACTGTTAGCTTTATTATTTTACCAACATCTTGTAACTCCTGGAGGACCTTCTATGTAACAGCATTCATTGCAACAACACTCTTCAGTTTAAAGGTTGAGTTAAAAAGATCACTTCAAAGTCCCAAGTCAAATAAACTACAACAAACTCACATGAGAAAAATCACAGGGGCAATACTTTGAGCAAAGGCAAAAGTCTTACCTCACAGGAATAGCTTTGGGCACTGTGCTGATATTATTTATTTGATATTTAGGCTTCTCTGCATGGATAGAGAACGTTTCAGCTCCACTGTCAAACTCAGGAGGCTGTGCCAAACTGTGCGATTTCACAAGAGTTTTTGGAGAAGTGGGAGTTTTTGAAGACAAGTCAGGTTTATGTGCAGTTTCACTTGGCAGAAGATTGTGATTGAATTTAGGACTTTCAAACTTGCGTTCAAACGGTCGGGCAGAACTTGTATATGGTTTTGGTGTGAATCGATTGTATGCTGGAGTGACCGTTTTCTGAGTCTGTTCAGTTCCATTAACTGGGGCTTTATCTGGAAAACTTTTCTGGGGATAGAAAGCTGGCTGAGCAGTATCTTCTCGGTTTGGTGGTCTGAAAGTTGCTGGCTTATTCTGAGATGGAGGTGGGTCTGGTTTGGACACTAAGGAATTCTGAAAATCCAATGACACTGAATTACCTGAAAAACAAATATAAGCATTTAAAAACCTTTCTGAAAAAAGATGTAACAGCCCTCTCCCAGCTGAACTTGTCCTGGTGCTGGAGTCGAGGCCCAAGTGTGGGTGGCACAGCCAGGGCCTGACTCTTGAGCCCTGGAGGCTAGGTATGATGCTGAGGGATGAGGGCAGCACGGACAGGTGGTACCATGAGTATACCCTGCTGCCCTGGAGTTAGGGTCCAGCTGCTAAGATTCCTGGCCTCCAAAGACTGGTACTAGTCTTTGTGAAAACCGGAATGTCCAATAATCGTATAATAAGGATACTCACTATTAATTAGAAAAATGTAAAACAAAACCAACCAAAGGCATTAAATACTATTTCACACACACTAGAATGGAAAAACTGAAAAGTGTGATAATGCCAAATGTTGGTTAAGAAGTGGAACCACAGGATTTTTCATGCACCGCCAGAGGCAGTGTAATATAGTACCAACTGAACTCTGTGAAATAATTAAAGACACTACAAGACAAGAGAATTATTAATCCAAATTCCTCATGAACATGGTAATATAATTTATCACAGTATGAGAAGAAAAATCATATGGTCATCTTAATACATGTAGGAAAAACATCTGACCAACTGCTTGCAGCAAACTCTGAATATAGGGAACATCTTAAACATGACAAAGGACATCTACGAAAATCCTACCGCTAACATTCTAAGGGTAAAACATGAAGTCCTTCCTCCTTAAGATCAGGAACTAGCAAAAGAGATCCAATTTCACCACTTATGTTTCAGAGTTCATTGGAGGTCCTGGCCAGTGCAATCAGCAAGAAAAGAAAGAAGGCTAGGTGCTTTGGCTCACGCTTGTAATCCCAGCACCTGAGAGGCCGAGGTGGGCAGATCCCCTGAGGTCAGGAGTTTGCGAACAGCCTGGCCAACATGATGAAACCCTGTCTCTACAAAATACACAAAAATTAGCTGGGCGTAGTGGTGGGTGCCTGTAGTCCCAGCTACTCGGGAGGCTGAGGCAGGAGAATCACCTGAACCCGAGACGCAGAGGTTGCAGTGAGCTGAGATTGTGCCACCGCACTCTAGCTTGGGCGAGAGCAAGGCTGTGTCTCAAAAAAGAGAGGAAAAAAAAGAAGAAAAAAAGAAAAGGCATAAAGACTGGAAAGTAAGAATTAAAACTCTTCATCTGTAAACATAGTCGTGTGTGAAACAAAATCTTAATAAGTCTCAATCCAGAACTATAACACGTCTGCTTGAAGACTCACAAGTCCTGGGAGGTGCCTCCTAAGGGAATAAGAGAGAAGTCTGTGCTACGAAAACGCCTGTTCACGGCAGAAGAGATAAACACTTTGTGTTATATGCTGAGGGCAAAATGTTACGCAGCTCTTAAGATGAATAAGCTGGAGCTGTATGTGATCTACCTGGTATGTAAATGTGAAAGTCAAGCTGCTAATGGGATACATTTTATGTGAAACATCATGGCTTTTCTATTTGGGGGTGTGAAGATAAAACTTAACAATACGTTTTACAAACCATCTTTAGATATACTGGCAAACACTACTTCCAGAAGATTCAGAGACTAGCACAAAACAGATTAAAATCTGTTTAGCTAAAAGGCTTGTCCAAAATAATGGTCTTGTAAAAACAGGAGACACACTTTTAACAAAATTCTTAATTTTTACTGTTCCCAGCCCAAAGGTTTCAATCATGTATTTTTTAACGTAAAAACCATTTTGCCTAGAAACCACCAGAATTTTACTTCTTAAGCATTACTGTGTTATAATGTCTACTTCCGAACTTCCTACCTTCACCATGTGCTCCCTTAGAATGTATGTGGAGAGACGCGCTGGTGACAGGTTGAGATGGCTGGGCGTACTGCGAGGGCAATGGAGGAGGCGGGGGAGTGACCTGGAGGGGTTCATAGCGTTTCTCACCAAAAGATCTATCTACACCATCAGCTTCAGAAGGCTTTCCCCTGTTAACAAATGAAGAAAATGCCAACACCTGTAAATGGACTCACATTTACAAAACAGGTTCTCACTTCTCCACGTATCTCTAAGTTAAAAAAAACTAGAAATTTCACAATTTATTCTCATGAGTATGGGTAGCTACTCTACCGAAATATAAAAACAGATTCAACCATTTATCGGCACAAGAAATGTCCAGACACACAAATACTTTAAGAATATTAGTAAAACATCCAGAAGATGGCAACCAAAGGCAGGTGAAATTTTGGGTATATTTTAATATTTAATTGTTATTTACAAAAGATAGTAACATTGACAGATTTAAGAAAGTCTTGCAAATGTTCTGAAGACATATCATGGCACAAATTTTCCTGAGGCTCACTTTTTTTTTTTTTTTGAGCCAGGGTCTCATTCTGTCGCCCAGAGTGGAGTGCAGTGGCGTGATCTCGGTTCACCGCAACCTCTGCCTCCCAGGCTCAAGCGACTCTTCTGCCTCAGCCTCCCGAGTAGCTGGCATTACAGGCGCCAGCCACCACACCTGGTTAATTTTTGTGTTTTTAGTAGAGATGGGGTTTCGCCATGTTGGCCAGGCTGGTCTCAAACTCCTGACCTCAAGTGATCTGCCTGCCTCGGCTTCTTAAAGTGCTGGGATTACAGGCATGAGCCACCGCGCCCGGCCCTAGACCCACTTCTGATTTTGTATCTGGCATCTGGCATACTCGCAGCACTACAAAAACAGATGTCGCAGACTATGGGTTGGCAAACTTTTTCACTGAAACACCAGAAAGTAAATGTTTCTGGTCTTTTGGTCCATACAGTCTTTGTCACAACTATTCAAACTATGCGGTTATAGCCTCAAAGCAGCCACACACAATGGGCATATCTGTGTTTCCGTAAAACCAAAAAAACTGGAGCTTTTACTTTAAAATTTCCCCTTGAGTTACCAGGTCCATTTTTTGGTTAAATGACTGCTAGAGCCGCAGATACTGCTTTATCTTACAAGGTTCATTTAAGTCAAATTGTGCCATGTATGCTTATTTTTTCAGATTGCCAATTGTTAATATGTAACACAAAATTCACACAAATCTTTTTAGAAGACCCATAATTGCAACATTGCCATCTAAACCTTACTGCTGAATGCCAAAGCCGCACTAGCTTTATGTGCACCCACAATAACATACGCATTTGGAATATCCTGGTCATTTTCATACATTTTCATTGAAGAAGTCTTATGATTGGCTTCTTTATCTTGCTTTCATGAATTTAGACTAAGCCCTTGACAATGACATTAAAATCTGAAAGTGCACATAATGCCAGTGACACAGTGAGGGACACCTTACGGAACAGCCTCACATTAATTGCCAGTCTTACCACTTGACGTTCCTTTTCAAGTAGTCATAGCTAGTGTAAGAGCCAAGAAATCTAGGTGATGGCAAAGCAAGCGCAACAGAAAAATGAAAGAAAATGGTCAATCTAACTAAGTAAATTTGCAGCAAATGGAACTCAAATGTCATTTAAAAATAACCAACATCCACCATTTCACCATAATTTGGTCTATAAAGGAACATATCGCTAACTCTCATTTGGCCAAGGAAATTAAAGATAGATAAAACACAGTCACTTAGTTATGCCGTCTGCTGGCCCACCCTCCATGTTCTTTAACTGGTACTGCAGTGAAGAGCAATGTGTTTGAGCTTTGCTCCTTCTGCACCTCTGTTGCAGCTGCTAATAGTGAGCAAAGAAATTTATCAAATCAAAGAGTGGCGATCAAGGATAATCAGCAGGTTCTGAATAAGTGGGAGTGAAATGTCCTATTAAAGAAAAAAAAAAAGGCTGGGCAAAAGAAACACTGTAAGTGAGGACACAGGAAAAAGTAACACAACAGAAGAGCTACACCGAGCCCCTGGGAGGGGAATGGTAAATGGACAGCTATAAACATGCCTGGCTTGAAACCTGGCCAGACTTCACATGTTCCTTTCTAGCAAGACCTCCTGCATCGGGAGCCGTAAGCTGGGCCCTGTGGTGGTGGAGTCTTACTGGTGAAGCTGCATGCTTGATGCTCAGACTCTCTCTCATCTAATGATGTCTCACAAACACAAACACAACTGAACATCAGTCTCTTACATTTAGTTCTTTAAAAGCTAAAAACCACCATCATTTGAGATCTGGAAGTCTCTGAGTGAGTTGAGTCCTGAAAGGTAGATTTGATAACAAAACATCCCTGGTTGTTCTGAAGAAGCTGACTCTATCTCTGGGCGGAGACACGTGCACAGCCCTGGAGGGACGCTGCTCTTCTTGCACTGTCTTAGAATCCTGGAAACTTCCCATTGACTTTGGAGGTGAAATGTCTAAGCTACTGTCTCCTAACCTTTCCAGTTGTAATCCAGCTCTATGCAACTGTAAGACTGGGTTATCTGCTTGCTTCCTGGGGCATCTGTCCTGTGCTAACAAAGATTATTTTCTGTCTCTAATTCTCACCATTTCTGAGGTGTGTTTTTAAGTGAAGCATAAGCACACATCATCTGGAGGAAGAAAATTTTGCCATTCCTGTATTTTACCGAAAGAAAGAAATGCCTGAAGGCAGTCTATTTACTGACAAACAGTATAATGGTTTTGAAATGCAGGACAGAGTTCTACATTTTAAGCTACTTTCCAGTTGATGAAGTTGTACTCATTGGATAAGAGGATGAAAAACCATTACAAGGGGAAGTTACAGAAACAACTTCCCTCTTAGTTATCTTCCATGACCCTTATTCTCCTTTCCAATTCTCTAACCATTAAATACCTATATAGGAAAATGTAGCACAATTATAAAGAGTTTCAATTTCACACTACAAAGGAAAAAAAAGTATACTGGTATCCATCCCAAATTATACTTTTCTCACTCACAGCAGCAGGGAGTAAAATCAAACTGAGTTCTGAGTAAATTTACAAAGACAGATGTCATCTATTTCACAGTATATCCCTGTGAAAACAATGACCAGGTAATACAGGTTCCTTCCAGAGCTGTGTTAATGAAAAGGAGGGTGGTGGATGCACCTAGTACACCACGCCGTTTTGAGCTTCATTCACTCAACAATTATTAAGCCCCCACTGTATGCAAGGCAATGTTCTACACCCTGAAGTTATACATCACAAATAAGCTAAGTCTTCTTTCTAGAAAAACAAAGCAAACATGCATTTCAATCGATTCCCTGGCAAAAAAGTTTACTTTTTAGATCTAAATATAATCCTTTTTTTTTTTTGAGACAGAGTCTCAAAAAAAGGCTAGAGTGCAGCGGCAGGATCTCAGCTCACTGTAAGCTCTGCCTCCCGGGTTCATGCCATTCTCCTGCTTCAGCCTCCCGAGTAGCTGGGACTACCTACGGGCGCCCGCCACCACGCCCACGCCCAGCTAATTTTTTGTATTTTTAGTAGAGATGGGGTTTCACCGTATTAGCCAGGATGGTCTCAATCTCCTGACCTCATGATCCGCCCACCTCGGCCTCCCAAAGTGCTGGCATTACAGGCGTGAGCCACTGGGCCTGGCCATATAATCTTTTAAGGTTGTATTCTATTTACCAAGTATGTAAAACGATAAATAAGAGATATCTTTAAACTACACCCATGAACCTTCTTCTGACAGGAATGAATGTGTTTAACGGTGTTTAGTAAAAATAATAACTAAAGGGCACACCCAAAGGTGAGCTCCTAAGGCTCAGTGCCTAGCTCACTTTAGGCTAGACACCATTTAGATGCTACTGTGGTAACTGTAAATGAACTCCTGTAACATTGTAAATGTAAACGAATTCCTAATGACAAATCCACATCAGTTTTTGTTCTTGTGGGTTTTTTTCTGTTGAGGTATGAACCCAGCTGTGCGCCTGTGTGGGTTTACATTGTGCCTAGCTCACTTCAGTCTAGACACCATCTAGATGCCACAACCCCTTTCTAGTGCTGTGCTAACGGGTGGTTCACAACACTAGTGCAAGACACGATTTGCATTTAATATAACCCCCACTGCAGCACTCTCAGTTTGCATTTGTATTCTCATAAACTGCTTTCTTCTGTAAACATAAAGCCTTAAACATAGGAGAGTGAAAAAAAATGTTTTAAATCTTCACTTCGAATGATGTCTTAGAAAAAGCAGTGGTAATTAAAATTAGGTTTTAATGTTAGTGGTTTTAAAGTACGTTCTAAAACAATTTTCACACAATAGTAAATGACAAATAATTTCCCAAGATAATCCCAAGTCCACGCAACTAACTAAGGAAAAATCTAGGTGCTTTTAATCCAGACACAATACTATGTGTGATGAATTCTAATACGTCAGTCTGGCTGGGTACTGCTATGAAGGGGTTTTCCAGGTTTTATGTCCCCAGTCAGTTGAGGGGAGACGGTCTTGGGAGGGCCTGGCCTAATCAGTAGAGCCCTCTGAATGAGAATTTAGGCCTTCCGTGATCTCACACGCTGCAGTAGCTCAAAATCTTCCCTTCCTGACCAACTGCCCTCTGAAATACGACTTGCTTAGCCAGCCCCTGTAACTGTGTACATGGATTTCTTTTGACAAATCCACATCTGTTTTTGCTCTTGCGGGTTTTGTTCTGCTGAGGTATGAAGCCTGTGTGGGCTTAGACCCAACTATCAGTACCAAATTCTCTTATCAGTCAGGGTTCAACCAGACACACAGCACCAGCAGGAGACACAAACCCACGCAGGCACAAGAAAGGAGAACAAACATGAAACCCGGGGAAGAGCAAACGGAGGGGAGCAGCAAGCACAGGGGAAAGATGACTGGGAGTCAAGAAACTTGGGTTCAGTCCCAGCTCTGCCCTGTCATTTTCCCTCAGCTGTAAAACTGGATCAGAAATCTTATAAAAACAAAAAACCTCTTCGGTACAAACAGGATTCTCCTCACATCTGTTTTTACATTTAAAAAATAAAAACAGAAAAGAAAAAGAACCAGCATGAGGTCATTATGTGTGTGTACAGAAGTGAAGACTGATGATTACCTAACAATGAGGGTCCTTGTAGTTGACACTGTCTTCCGTCAAAACCCTGTGATGTTAGCATCCTTGTGAATGCAAAAACTGTGTACATCTAACAGCAGACTTTAAAAGCAAAACATACATTCCAGAACTAAAAAAGCATGTACAATGCTGAACCAATAGAGCCTACAGAAATCATATATTACATTTAAACTATTTTTCTTCAAAATATATTGAACTGCACGAGATTAATATGCTGCATCCTATTTTTTAAAAGCCAGGTGAAACAGCTTACTTTGAAGAATAACTAGAAAAATTTGATTGATTCTGAGAATGAGCTGGCTTTGCAGGCTCGGAGAGATGGCTGGCAGCAATGTGTGCAGGAGGCTTATTCTCAAAACTTCTTCGGTCAAAGTATGAGAGCTGTTTTCGATAATATTCTTCATCTTCTTCAGGGTCATAATGATTTGACCGAACGATATCTTCAGGTGGCTTCAGTTGAGGCTTTTGAGGTTCTGGGATCCTAACAGATAATGAATGACAAATGCAACACCTTTTTAGATATTAATGTTATGAAGGAAGTAGAATATGTAAATCTTACCTTGACCAAAAGGTCAATCATTACTAACTGCTGTGATTACTGAGGATCTGAGCAGTCCAGCAGTTAGAATCGATGTTTCAAATCCCATGTCCTCACAGGGTATACTCAAAAGGCAGCCTCCTTCTGGCTCATGAGTCCTTTAACACAATTTAATAAGCTAAACGATTGTATGATTAGGGGACAGCAGTTTAGAAGTAGTTAATCAGAAAGACAAAGGGGAATGCAACCAGGACAGTGAGCATCTTGAGAAGTACATATACGAAGGTCAAGAACAGTAAATGATAGACTTTAAGAACTTTCGGCCGGGCGCGGTGGCTCAAGCCTGTAATCCCAGCACTTTGGGAGGCCGAGACGGGCGGATCACGAGGTCAGGAGATCGAGACCATCCTGGCTAACACGGTGAAACCCCGTCTCTACTAAAAATACAAAAAACTAGCCGGGCGAGGTGGCGGGTGCCTGTAGTCCCAGCTACCCGGGAGGCTGAGGCAGGAGAATGGCGTAAACCCGGGAGGCGGAGCTTGCAGTGAGCTGAGATCTGGCCACAGCACTCCAGCCTGGGCGACAGAGCAAGACTCCGTCTCAAAAAAAATACTAATAAAAAAAAAAAAAAAAAAAGAACTTTCACAGGGATTTTTAAGAACTCAGTCTAGGATCTCAATGATTCTCATATGAACGAATAACTCTATATGGTCTAAAGTTCTAGAAGGCATAGAAAGCAGATGAGGAAGAAAGCAAGTCACTAAGTAAACGCATATTAGACAGTTCTCTTCTTTATCATAAGTGCAAACATATATTCAGGCAAAAAAAAAAAAAATCAGAACAACTGTATTCAAATCTAATCTGTCACTTATTGGCAGTGCAATGAGGCCATGGGAAAAAGCTCAGGCTGAGGAGCAGCGGGCCAGGTTTCTCTTCCAGCTCTAAGAAGTCTTGTAAGCTACTTAACCCCTCTCAGCCTCAGTATCTCTCTCTACAATGCAGAACAACACTGTCACCTCATTATGCTGATGTGCTTAGCACAAGGGCAAGCACCTGATGCATACTCACTGAATGATTTAGTTATCTTAACCAGTCTGAGTCTGTTTCCTCACCACTGGAAACTAAGAGTTCACATGTTGAAAAGCACTTTTAAAACTAAAAAACATAATACAAATGTCAGAGCTTAAAAATGTTTATTTAATCATCTGCTTGGAGACTATCCTTCCGAAAGTTTGCTAAAGGTATAAAGATTTGTCAGAAAAGGCATAATAAAGTTCTACTTTTTTTTTTTTTTTTTCTTAGAATCACTGTTTAGGAGAGCTGATAGTTTGTATTTAAGGACAAACTCCTCCTATTCACACCTCTCCTCTACTAACACAGTGAAAGGTTTTCTCATTGACTAAGAGGGATAAATTCCTGGTCAGTTCTATGCCACAAAGAGCGCAAAGTGCACTCACCTGTACAGAGTTTTGTCATGTTCACTGAATTGATTCTGAGAAGTGGGTTTGGGACCAATGATGGGAGCACCTGAAGGTTTAGATGCTACTTCTGGAGGCTGTTTAGAAAAATAAAAAAGACAAATATGCCTAAGGAACAGATAATTACAGAACAGATATCATGTAATGGGGGAGGCGAGAGCTAAGAAGCCTTGTAAACTGTGTGCCTATGCATCCACGGCAGTAAAGACGTATTTACCTTAAAAGTGGCAGTGTCATTTACATCCTTCTTGGTCTCTAAGGATGCAGATCTTTTGTTTTCAAACATCTTAACTCTGGTAAGGACAGACTGTGGCTTCATTGCTGGATCTTCCTCTTCTTCCGTTTGAGTTGGGGGCGGAGGCAGCAGTTTGGTATTTGAAGGCAGAGCTTCTGGCTTATGCTGAGATGAAGGTATCAGCGGAGGGACAGCTGCAGCACCATGGAGAGGCTCAAAATGACCTGCTCTAGAGGTAAATCCTTGGGGTGGGACTTGCTCGTAACTGCGTGAATATTGCTCAAAATACTGCTTGGGCTCTGCAGGCTTGGGCCCTGCTGAAGGGTAGGGCTGGGTTTCCGGCCTGTGTCTACCATGCGTGTCATACCCAGGAGCTGGCTGCTCTTCGTGCCGCAGGGCAGACGCTCTAGGTGCCTGTTCGTAACGTGGTCTGCTGTCGTAGGACAGAGGGGCTGGCTCTTCAAAACGTGGAAAGTACCCGCGTTCTGAGGACTCTTCCGGATGCTGTCTGGAGTCAAGGTCTCGAGAGTGCTGATTATCAAAAGGTGGCCGAGATGGGTAGGGCTGTTTGTCATCATAATATGACCACTGTTCTTCATACATGGGGACGCGATCTTCGTATCGCAGACGGTGTTCATAGGTTCGAGAAAACTGGTCCGTATAGCTTGAGGACTCGTATCTGTATGTGGGCTGCTCAAGGTCTCTGCTGGCTTGTTTCTCTACGTATGGGAGTTGGGGTTCATAGGTCAGATTAGGCTCTTTGTCTGGCCTGTGCCCTGGATGACCAACGGCTGGCTGTTTCAAAACATGGTTTTGTCTCATCATTTCCTCGGGATATGGATCTTTTCTGTATACCTGTATAAAAAATTCACATTTAAGGACAAAGTCTTGTTTTTAATTCTAGTTTATTTTATTAGACTATGATTAAATATTAAACTATGATTTAATATGTGAAAATGGTACGTTTTACCATTTATTATCAGGATAGACAAGATTAGTGGAAAATGCTGGTTTAAGTGAAAGCTCAAAATTTATAATGCAGGTAGGGGCTTTTATATTTCAGCATGTACTAAACAGTGAGTTAAGATAAATATTAAATTTAGTAGAAAATTAACGCACTAAACTATTGATTACACTTCATTTTGACACTGAAAAATCCTAAAGAAAATTTATGGGCATCATAATCTGTGTTAACATAAATATGTTTATGATGGGTTTCAATTATGTATTAAGGAATTCTGGAAGATACTGAAAGCCAAAAATAAAAATAATAAACAATAAGCACAAATCTCAATTAAAACGCCTGTTTTCAAATAATCAGTATACCAATGGAAGCCATGCAAACTACAAAACTGAAATGATTTGTATTGATTTGAAAGCATTACAGTGTACAAGCCCGCAGTAAAAAAGCAAAAGGAACACTTAAAGGGCAAAGCAAAAATGATCATGTGCCAGATTGATGGAGAGCAACAAATTAGTGCAACACCGCAGCACAGGTACCTTTGTTGGATCTACATGCGACGACAATGATGGTTCTTGATCTCTTAGCATTATGTGAGCTGCCTCAGTACTTGGTGTTCTTAAAGAATCAGCTTGTGGTGAGTAAGTGGTGGAAGGAGCTGGGGTGGGCTCCTCCAGTCTGACATTAGTTAAATTTACATTATGATTAACAGCAGAGGTTGATGATGCTGGGTTTGTTTCAGGCGAAAGGTAAGGGACTGGAGATGAAGCTTCTGCTTTCTGTGAAGTGTTTAAAATATTTTAAATATAGTGTTTCTGTTTACTGCTAACTTCCCACTTCAATTTATAGTGATTGGTAGACATACATTTTAAGTGTGCTCAATAACAAAACTATGACCTCATGCCCTAAACTTTTCGGAAAAAAAAAAAAATCCAGTACATTGCTGTGTTAAGACAAACACACAAAATTTAGAATTAAGTCCTTGGTACTCTCAAATTGAAATTGAAGATTAATTCTTAATCTGGAGAAAGGACAACATATATATTTTTAATTCCATCACCACATTCTAAAATTTAATAATGCACCTCTATCTACAAAACGTTGAATGTTTGCTGCTTACCTGTTGAGAGGCTGGCTTAAATCCAGGGGAGTCTATTCTATGAATTGGTTGTGGCTGCGCTTGTGGTGAGTAAGGAGGATATGTTTGGTTTTCATGATGCATTCCAGAGGAGTCCTCTCTTACAGGCTCAGAGGACCGTGTAATGGCAGACTCCGGTGGAGTCCCAACCTCATCATTAAGAGTTTCATCTAGTTCTTGATCAGTGTAGGCCCCGCCTTCTGTGTCTGTGTCTTCATAGTCAGAAGTGTGTCTACTGTCCGTGCTATACATTGAGTATTCACTACCTGGAGCTGACAGGTAGGACAGACGATCATCATGCAAATCAAGGTCATCACTTGTAGCACCATCCGCCTGGGTTAAATAAAAGTAAATTACAAATTTTATTCAGTAGTTCTTTAAGAGATGGCCTTTATCATATAAGGGAGATTGAAAAGGATATCTTTCTCTGGAGAAGTCACATCTACTTCTTGAAACTTCTGGTAAGGAAAAGTCAAGAAGATTGCACAAGCACACACACAGACACACAGAGCACCCCTTGAGATCTGAAGGGCATGGATGAAGGAAACAGTGGCTGGTAAGCCAGGACAAAGTCAGACTCCAGGGCCCAGCCCCGGAAGACAACGAAGAAACCCTGACACTGCTCAGATTTATAAAACCTACTCACTAGCTCTTCAGCCCTTTTAAGCAAGGAGAAGAGGGAGAATTACCAAACTAAGCTCACAGAAACAAGGACACACTGACAGAACAGCACATAGGGAGAATACCTATGAAATAAACCCAACAGTTCAAAAGTTGAACAAGAGCTAATATATTTATGTTTAGGAAACAACTGATATGGTTTGGATTCGTGTTCCCACTCAAATCTCATGTTGAATTGTAATCCCCAGTGTTGGGGGAAGAGCCTGGTGGGAGGTGACTGGATCATGGGGGTGGTTTCTAATGGTTTAGCATCATCTCCCTCACACTGTCTTGTGGTAGAATTCTCCCAAGATGTTTTTTTAAGTGGGCAGCACCTCCCCCACTCCCTTCCTCCTGTTCCAGTCATGTAAGATGTGCTTCCTTCCCCTTCCACCATGACTGCAAGTTGCCTGAGGCCTCCCCAGAAGTAGGAGCCTGTACAGCCTGCAGAACTCTGAGCCAATTAAACCTTTTCTTTATAAATGACCCAGTCTGAGATGGTTCTTTATCGCAGTGTGAGAATGGACTAATACAGTAAATTGGTACCAGAGAAGTAGGACATTGCCAAAAAGATATCTGAAAATGTGGAAGCAGCTTTGGAACTGGGTAATGGGCAGAGGTTGAGACAGTTTGGAGGGCTCAAAAGAGACAGAAAAATGAGGGAAAGTTTGGAATTTCCTAGAGACTTGTAGAAATGTTTTGACCACAATGCTGATAGTGATATGGACAATAAAGTTCAGGCTGTGGAAGTCTCAGACAGAGAAGAACTTACCGGGAACCGGAGTAAAGGTCATTAATTCTTGCTATGCTTTAGCAAAGAGACTGGCGGCACTGCGCCCCTGCTCTAGTGATTTGTGGAACTTTGAACTTGAGATAGATGATTTAGGGTATCTGGTGGAAGAAATTTCTAAACAGCAAAGCATTCAAGAAGCGACCTGGCTGCTTCTAACAGCATGTGTTCATATGTGTGCACAAAGAGATTATCTGAAACTGGAACTCATATTTAAAAGGGAAGCAGAGCATAAAAGTTTGGAAAATTTGTAGCCTGTCCATGTGGTAAAAAATAAAAACCAATTTTCTGGGGAGGAATTCAAGCTGGCTGCAGAAATATGCTAAGTAAGGAGGGGCAGAATGTTAACAGCCAAGACAATGGGGGAAAATGTCTCTAAGGCATTTTGGAGACCTTTGTGGCAGCCCCTCCCATCTCAAGCCCCCTCCATCTCAAGCCTGGAGGCCTAGAAGGGAAAAATGGTTTTGTGAGCCAGGCCCAGCCCTGCTGCTCTGTGCAGCCTCGGCACATGGTGCTCTGCATTATGGCTGCTCTAGCTCCAGACATGGTCAAAAGGGGCCAAGTTACAGCTAAGGCTGTTGCTTCAGAGGGTGCAAGCCCTAAGCCTTGGCAGCTTCAACATGGTGCTAAGTCTGTGGGTGTACAGAGGCAGACAGTAGAGGCTTGGGAGCCTCTGCCTAGATTTCAGAGATGTATGGAAATGCCTGGATGTCCAGGCAGAAGTCTGCTGCAGGAGCAGAGCCCTCATGGAGAACCTCTAGGGCAATGTGGAAGGAAAATGTGGGGTTGGAGCCCCCACACAGAGCCCCCACTGGGGCACTGCCTAGTGGAGCTGTGAGAAGAGGGCCACTGTCCTCCAGACCCTAGAAAGGTAGGTCTGCCAACAGCATGCACCATGCACCTGGAAAAGGCACAGGCACTCAATGCCAGTCCATGAAAGCAGCTGCGGGGGCTGTGCCCTGCGTGGCTTCAAAGGCCTTGGAAGCCCACCCCTTGCATCAGTGTAGCCTGGGTGTGAACTGAGGAGTCAAAGGAGATTATTTTGGAGCTTTAAGATTTGATGACTAATCTACTTACTTTTGGAATTGCATGGGGACCGGAGGCCCTTCGTTTTGGCAGATTTCTCCCTTTTCAAAAGGAAGTATTTACCCAATGCTTATATCCCCTTTGTCTCTTGGAAGTAACTAACTTGTTTTTGATTTTACAGGCTCCTAGGTAGAAGGGAGTAGCCTTGTCTCAGATGAGACTTTCAACTTTTGAGTTAATGCTGAAATGAGTTAAGACTTTGGGGCACTGTTGGGAAGGCACCATTCTATTTTGCAAAGTGAGGAGGACGTGAAATTTGGGAGGGACCAGCGACAGAATGATACGGTTTGGATTTGTGTCCCCACCCCAATCTCATGTTGAATTATAATTCCCAGTGTTGGAGTGGGGCCTGGTAGGGGATGATTGGATCATGAGGGCAGTTTCTAATGGTTTAGCACCATCCCCCTAGTGCTATCTTGTGATAAGAGTTCTCCCAAGATCTGTCTGTTTAAAAGTGTGCAGCACTCCCCCCTTCTCTCTCTTCCTCCTGCTCCAACCATGTAATTAAGACATGCTTATTTCCCCTTCACTGTCTGCCATAAGTTTCCTGAGGCCTCCCTAGAAGCAGAAGCCTGTACAGCCCACAGAATTGTGAGCCAATTAAATCTCTTTTCTTTATAAGTTACCCAGTCTCAGGTAGTTCTTTACAGCAGTTCAAGAGTAGACTAAAACAACCTGTTAAACATTTGGCCCTTAAAGCTGTTATGAAACACAATGGAAAATCATCACCTACGTGGTGGTTGCCACATTAAGAAGAAATTCTTTATTATTTGTCATAGAAGGAGTATCCAACGGATGGAGAGGGAAAAATACAGTAATGCTTTTCTTTTGCAAGTAATTAAGAACTCAGTTTCTAATAGTTTATGTTGATTGTCTTCTGAGTTGCTCAGAAAGAAAGTGAGAAGTATTTGAGGGAAAGGAAGCTACAGAGTTGCAATCAACAGGTTATCACTGGACACTAATGTGACACTAGTACCTGGATTAAAAAGAACACCCCCTGAAGACCCTGCCTAGACACTGTGCTCAGTCATGACAGCTGAAGGATTTGGAATCCAGAAATCAGAAAGTATTTCTTCCACTTCAGCATGGACTGAAGGACAAACATAAAACTCTTGTCCTCCAGGAAGACGCATTGCTATTAACTAGCAGGTTTGGTGTAGCTCTGCAGGTCTTCTGTGCCAGAAGCATGGTCTTGGGAGTCAAACTGCCTGAATGGAGCTTTCCATGCAGTCCCCAAACTTGGCTTGTTAAGACTCTGACCTTGAGCATGACCTTCCTGATAAGAAAGACTAGGGTGTGTCAGGTCTCCCCATGCTCTGGTTTTCGAGAGAGTACCTGCCAGTCTGGGCTGGGGAGAGTGGGAATCCAGGGATCTATCCTGGTAGAGCACAACCTCTCTGAACAAGTCTCAATGGCTTCCAAACTCGGTAATAGCTGTTGCAGAAGAAAAGTCTTCTTGCTATCTACTCTAATCTTTAACTTGCCAGGGTTCTGAATACTATAATCCAGTAGCCACTCAAGGAAACATTGAAAGTCCGGGCAAAAATAACTTAGAACCAATCAATCCACTTAGTTTTTGCAGCTGGTTTGAAATGCATATGTGAGCAAGAACGAAGAGTTGCTTTGAACTAGGAAATATGTTAAGAAAGCCTCAGGATGACTTTTCCTGGTTTAGCAGGGAACATAAAAGACTGTTAGATCTTGTAAAAAGGAACTCTTTCTAGCAATTAGGTCAAAATAGTTGGTTCAGGAAAGTCGATGTGAAATGGAGTGGTTATAGTTTAAGAATCTATTCTATGAAATATACTTGAAAGGAAGGGGACAGGAAGATAAACTTTAAGTTGTAACAGTGTTTTCTGCCTTACAAGATGCATCAGTTTAGCTTGATAATAACCTGTTTTTCCTCACATAAAAAGCTATAAAATTGGACCTTTATTTTAAAACCAAGCAAAGAAAGCAGACAAGAATATCACTAAAAGAAATTATAAAAAATTAAGATTTGTGGATTTTAAAAAAGCCTCTCAGGTAGTAGACACGTATACTTTGTGCATTTTGGGAAAACATTTATAGACTAATTTCATTTTAAGAATTCACTAGTGCAAGCTATTAACATTGGACCTGACAGAGGATGTTAATAGAATTGTGTTGCTATAGAAGGTTAGTATGAAGAAGACTACAATCCTCTCAAGTGCTGCAAAAGTAGAAATTAGTAATAGCGTGTTCCTGTAAAGTGGTGTGGTTTGTTTCCACCTTCATTTTCCTATCAAGTTCCAGATGACATTCAGAGTGGTCTTAGGCTCTTATATACATGGTCCATCCCCCAGACTGGTTCACAAAGAGAAAAACCATAGTTCTGACACCTTACTACACGTGAGAACAGACACTGCCTCTCAGTGTTAATAGCTCTCCTTGCAGAGGCTGTGTATGTCTGGGTAGGGGACATGGGGGGTCCTAAGCATGCTGCATGCACTCTCAGAGCCATCTGTAGCCACAGCCAGGCAGAGGAAGATAGGGACCATGCGGGGGCAAAACACAACAAAAACCAAACCAACAAGAAGTACAAAAAACAAAATAAAAACCAGAGATATTCTCAATCTTCCCTAATAACCAAAACTTATTGCACTGATCTGAAAAAGGTAAAAGACATTAAAAAAAAAAAAAAAAAAAAAAGCTTCCTTCAATGGTGTACTCAGAGGAAACGATTAACTCTCCAGACAAAATAAATAGACCTTCCCATCAAAGATTGCTATAAAACCAGAAAGACTGACAAAAGAAAGTAGTTATTTTAAAGCTGGCCATTTGGACATATAGAAAACAAAATTCAAAGCCAGGAAGGAGCTAATACTTTGTTCAATATCTCCCAGTATGTTGTAAGAATATTAATAGGTGTTGAGTGAAAAATAAATGTGAGGAAATGCATGTAGTGGGCTTTTTAACTTTTAAGATGTCTCAGAGCCTTTAAATGCCAGTGGGTACCAGGATACTCCTGAAGGGTTCTAGGGTTTATTTCCCACCTGCTGCTTGCCTTCATAGTGCCTTCTCTCTCAGAGCAAGTCCTGAATTGAGAATGCTGAGGACAGCACTTTGGGAGATGCTCATCTAGGCCTCCAAATCCCCTCATTTTCAGAGGCGGAAACTGAAGCCAGGCTCAAAGTCGTCATTCATAGCCAGATAGAAGCAGCATCAGAACTCAACCTGCTCTTCATTATAATTTGAGATTCTTTAGGAGACAATCCTACTGCAGTGGTAATTCAACAGGTGAGAAAATCTAAGAATTCTCTTACCATCAGAAACAACTTTCATAACCCCTACACACAAATTATAAAAACCTAAAAGCTAACTTTCCCTAAATTTCTCCAATATGTTGATCTAATTAGAAAGCACTGGTATCTCAAAGGCATCTCTGATTAGTTACATAATTTACTGAACAAGTCAAAAATGTAACAGGAAATGTCTTACCTTTCCCTCAGAAACCCATACCAGCTGGTTTTGCTGTTGTTGAATTGCTTCTTTCAGTGCACCATACCAACCATCATTCATTGAATTTAAGTTAATTGTAGCTGAAAATAAATTAACGATGTAGTTTTATGGTTAGAGCACTGCCAAAAGTCAGAAGAATTCAACCCTGCTTACAGCTAAATCGTCACTACTGAAAGATGGTATCTGAGGATGCAAACATCTGAAATTTCTATTTTGCTACTGTATATTTTCTTTTAACCAAACAGCAGCTGTTAACACAACAGGAAGCTTTCCAAGAAAAGATCGTGTAAGTTTTAGTATTTGAACACTGTAACATTTTGGCCTACTTAATGTTGCCCAGACACTGTAAGCTGAAAGAAGGCCTTTAATATACTCACTTGTAAAAAGATGGTGATTATTTTTACGAAGTTTATGAGATCGCTCATATAACTTCCTGGCACTTTTCCGAGATTCTGGACATAACCTCATTCTCATCGTTTTTACTCCTTGCTTAGAATCAGGATTAAGAAATACAACAATTGGATACCACTGGGCATAGTTAAGACGATCAACTGCATTTGGTGTTACATCTAATAAAGCATGTTTGTCCTAGAAAAAGAAAGCAAAATATATATAAAGACACAAGACATCAACTAAGAATCATCACATTCAGTTGGGTGTGGTGGCTCACGCTATGCCTATAATCCTAGCGCTTTGGGAGGTCGAGGTGGGTGAATCACTTGAGGCCAGGAGTTCGAGACCAGCCTGGCCAGTATGGAGAAACTCTGTTTCTACTAAAAATACAAAAACTAGCAAGGCATGGTGGTGCACGCCTGTAATCCCAGCTACTTCGGAGGCTGAGGCACAAGAATCGCTTGAACCTGAGAGGTGGAGGCTACAGTGAGCCGAGATCACGCCACTGCAGTCCAGCCTGGGTGACAGAGCAAGACCCTACCTCAAAAACAAAAACAAACAAAATTTCAGTGGTAACGGATCTTTAATTGTATTCTAATGTCTCAGGAGCACATATTAAAAAACTAATTTTAACTTAATTCAATTCCATTTCTAGCCAAATTTCTAAAAACCTTTCCATGAAGTTCACTTTTAAGACTTAGCCCTAACACCGCAATCTGACAGTATTATCCATGTACAGTTAAAAAAAAATTAAGTCTAAGAATTTAATGTTCCTGACATTCCTTATGAATGTAAATATCAAACTACAACTTGAATTGTACTGATGTAATATATAAGCAGTCTGTTAATTACATCGAAACATCATACACTTGTTTTCTGGTAATGAAAAATCATCTTCTGATGCCTACAGGAACTATTCCCTTGAAAGTAATTATCATAATGCTTTTCAGTAAGGGCTTAATTTTCTTATATTATGTCAGTAATAGTCTTAGAAAAATACCTTCTACTTTCAAATTAACCAAATCTCATCCCACTCAAAACCACAATAACATAATGAAATAGGCCAAATTTTAATAACTTACTTGATCTATGATTTGCTTTATTGTATGCAGGCGAATAATGCCAGAGCTACGTTGGTCAGTTCCAGCGTCTCGTGGTTCACTCTCTATTCATTATGTCAGGACAAAATAAGACATCAAATTTTCATTGGTTAGATCAGAGTTTCTCAACTGCTAGCCACCACTGATATGCCCGGATGGACAGTACTTTGTGGAAACTGTCTTATGCATGCAGTACTTAAAGTAAGTTTTAATATGCACACTTCTCTTTTTTTTTTTTTCACTATTTTTCCAACTACTTTAATAGTCTGGAAAAAAATTAGCCATTAAAGAAGAAAAAATATATAGGAATGCACACTGTTTTCTTTTGCCTGGGGCTCTAACATGGCTCAACACGGCACTACCTCCCACCCCTTTTCACACTGTGACATCCAGAGAAAATATTATTTGTATGGCACACTGAGATAAACCGAGGAGGCTGCTCCTTTGCCAAGCTCTAACCAGCCACTACTGGCTGAAGAGGTCAATACCTTGGCATGTCCATCAACCATCAGTAATGGTGCTACAGCAGATTGCCTAGGGAGTTCTGGGTTAGAGACCTTAGTTACATCAGTAGAAGGGGAACCTGGGGGCAGGGAGCTGTTCATCTGTAACTGTGAGACAGCCTATGGCTTCATCCTGGCAACCTGTCTTCACTGGTGTACAATGTGCCAAATGCAGCTTGGACTGGTTTCCAACCACCATCTCAGAGCACAGCAACGTTTGTGACTGTGGTCACAAGGATGAAAGGAAAGGAAGAGCTTTGGTGTTTCAGAGATCAGACAAAGGCAGAGATCTGGAAAGACAAGTCACACTGACGGTCAAGATAAATGGTTTTAGAGAATGAGACTACCATAAGACAAAGCACCACGGGCAAGCAGGGCAGAATTTCAAATCTAGTGAACACTGGAGAATTAAGAAGAAAGACCAACTGGGAATTCTGGCTGGAATAAAAATGCGACTAACTCCTCAATTCAAAAGACTGTCATTAGATTCAAAGAAGATATACAACTAAGCTACCTGAATTCCTCTTTGTGGAGTAAACCTGATTAAACCAATGTATTACCCTTTAAAGGCAGAGCTTTGTAAGTCATCATACTTGCTTTTCCCAAATCTAAAAATCCTAAATTTGGTTATGGGTAAGGGTCACCACCAACTTCTTCAGGTGAAATGTCATCTACAGATAACTTAACCAGGCGCAGTGGTAGGTGCCTGTAATCCCAGCCACTAAGGGAGGCTGAGACAGGAGAATCGCTTGAACCCAGGAGGCGGAGGTTGCAGTGAGCTGAGATCACATCAGTGCACTCCAACCTGGGCAACAGAGTAAGACCTTGTCTCAAACAAAACAAAATAAAACAAAACAAAACCTCTTCTGAAAAAACTAAGAAGACAGAAATATACATTTTCTAACTTGCTCAGATTGTACTCAAATCATGTCTGCAAATATTCGGATATTCAGAAAATAAATATCCTTATTCAATTTAATTGGCAATCAAATGAAAAGCAATGTATTAAAGAAAAGATGATGTTCTGATTCTTTAACATTGTGCAGTTTAAAGATGTTACTGAGGGTCAGCTGGGCGCAGTGGCTCACGCCTGTAATCCCAGCACTTTGGGAGGCTGAGGCGGGCAGATCACGAGGTCAGGAGATTGAGACCATCCTGGCTAACACGGTGAAACCCTGTCTCTACTTTAAAAAAAAAAAAAAATTAGCTGGGCATGGTGGCAGGCGCCTGTAGTCCCAGCTACTCGGGAGGCAGAGGCAGGAGAATGGCGTGAACCCAGGAGGTAGAGCTTGCAGTGAGCTGAGATTGCGCCACTGCACTCCGGCCTAGGCGACAGAGCAAGACTCCATCTCAAGAAAAAAAAAAAAAAAAAAAAAAAAAAAAACGAAACTTACTGAGGGTCATATAGTACCAGTGGGAACAAAATCCCCACCACAACTCTCTGGAAAACAGGATTGCAGAATAATGAAATGAAAATATGCCATTACCTATGAAAAAGGAAAATACGATATAAACTTTTCTAAACAGTATAAATAAAACTTTGTCAAAATATGCTTAAAAGAGTGGAAGAAAATACAATGGAATAAAATATAGGGTGGTGATGGTATGTGTAAAAATTAATTTTCCAACTTTTCGAAACAGAGAATGGCACTTTTATAATTACAAAAACAGTTTAAAAATAAAACAAAACCGGCTGCAGTGGCTCGCACCTGTAATCCCAGCACTTGCGGAGGCCAAGGCCAGAGATCACTTGAGCCTAAGAGCTCACGTTCAGCCCAGACAACATAGGAAGACCTCGTTTCTACAAAAAATAATGATAATAATAATAATAATAAACTAGCCAGGCGTGTTGGCACATGCCTGTAGTCCTAGCTGCCTGGAAGGTTGAGGTGGGTGGATTGCCTGAACCCATGAGTTTGGGACTACAGTGAGCAATGATCTAACCACTGCACTCCAGTATGGGCAAGAGTGAGACTCTGTCTCTAAACAAATAAAGTAAATAAAACAAGGATCTGTAAGCAAAACGTATTTGGCAAACAAAGCACTGCAACCTCAATACTTATACTTACTATCTTGTTATAAATGTCTGCAATAACAACAGCTGATAACATTAGCAATGTTTTATTACCCTTTTCAACTATTTGTGTATTTGTCAGTTTAATGACTCCAAGAGCTGGAATGGAGCAAGAAAGGGTTGTGGTCAAAGCCGAGTCTTGTCACTCGTTCACTGAGGGCCACTAGGAAGTTTAGACTGAAGAAACTGGTAAGGATCCACACAATCACATCCAAGTCTCAGGCTGCTCAACTGTAACACGGATATTATACTCCTTACCTCAGAGCATGACTGTGAGGATTCAACAACATTGTATGTTATCCAATTTTCATATGAAGCCAGGAGTTTCTAAACAGTGATTTTTTTCTCATTAAAAGAATTGGTGGAACAAGGACATGGTCACTGGGGTTTTCTCACCAAATTAAAAGAATGGGATAAACTGCTAATTTTTCACTGACAATAAGTCTTATTTTTATTGAGTGAGTGAATCAGAACTCACTCACTTTAGAGGTGTAACTCCCAACCTCATTTAAGTTAGCCCTGAAGCTACTTACTTGCAATTTGATAAATATCTGGTTCTTCTCTAGCCAGCTTTTCTCTGGCAACATCAGCTATTGGTCCAAAAATGGTTACAGGCCTCAGAAATCCAGCTGGAAAGAAATTCACAAGAAAAACAGCATATATTTTATACTTTTTCTTTCTTAAGCATATTGACGTTAAAGGGTATTAGGTCAGTCTGTAGAAAATAAACCACCTTCTCGAAGAACCACTCTTTCATAAGCTGGAAACTTTGTTTGAACAGGCTGAGCAGACAAATCCTCTCTGCTTTTTCGAAGATTTCTCTTGGAGCTGCGAAGACCTCGGAATCTCCAGAAGTCAGCACGGTCTCCCCCTGCTGTTTTTGGAAGTGTATACTGTACACTGGCTAGCTGCTCAGCTCTACACAAGAAAGGAGAAAATTAAAGTAAGTGCGTTTAAAATGCAAAATGGAAAAAGACCCACAATGAAATGAAATGTACAACACTGGATAGAAGTTCACACGCAGTTTAAATCTTAATGGTTATAACAAAGAGGAGTTTGTAAAGCTAAGCCAGTTATAGATATGAATACAATGAAAAATAATTCTTTACATTACCAAAATTTTCCAGTGGGATTGAAATTATCTATCATCATTTACTTGATTCACTCTATGAGAAGTATCCAAGCATTCATACCTGTTCTTATTAGGAATGATGCCTCGTTCTACCTCCTTATGATTTTTGCCAATTCGAATAGCAAGCCAAGAGCCCAGTTTTCCATTGTACAAGGTATCCACAACACGGAACACCTCTCCTTTGTTAAAACTAAGTCCATAGGGAGACTCCTTTTCATATTCAAAATGGGTTCTTATATAGAAAGAATCTCCTACATCTGATTCTACAATGCGACGATAAACTAAAAGGAATAAAAACAAACACATTATCAATATTTAGTGGGATAACAATCTGAAAGAGTATATTATGTAAAGATGCTATGATAATATCAATAACAGTATCCAACAAATTCTTACTATGTGCCGGGTACTGTATTAAGTATTTGATTTCATGTATTCATCACCGTAAGAACTGAAACTCTTAGTATGTCCATTTTGCAGACTAGGAAACTGATGCAGAAAATACATTAAGTAACCTGTCAAAAGCCACATGCTTGTTTTCTATTATATCTCCTAACTTATCTGCAAACATTACAGACATTTCCAAATCTAAATCAGCAGTTCTCAAATAAAGGTAATTTTATCCCTCGCCATCCAACACTGGACATTTGCCAATATGTAGCTCTGACTGTCCCATCTGTGTACTGAAAGGGTAGGGGGTGTGTGCTAGGGGCATCTTATCTACTGAGCAGAGGTTAGGAATGCTCCTAAATATCCACAATACACAGGACAGCCCCTAAAACCACATTATTTCGTCCAAAATGTCAACAGTGCCAAGGCTGAGAACCCCGGCTCTAAGTGAAAATTGTATCTACTTTATTACAGAAAAAATGGGGTTTTCTCTTGAATTAGTGCTAATAAACAACTGAGTGTATTGCTTAGAAACATCAGCACAAAATTTGAAAGCTGCTCATATATACTTTTGTATGGTTCTGATGGCTAATAAATCAACACTTTCCATCACTTGCACAGGGTTGGACAGCATTTTATTTAAATGAGAATACTATAAAGGTTAGTCCTATTAGCATGCTCTGCTAATGAGAATCATCTGAAATTCTGTGCCCCTAAATGACTCAGAATACGTAACTTTCTCTGAGATTAACAAATTCATTCATCACTCAACTTTGAGTGACTTATTTTGAAAAAATGGAATAAATCCCTTTGTGAGTCCTCAAACTCCACAGGTTTATCTCCTCCATTTTCTGACAGCATCTCACCATCTTTCTTCTTCTGAGCCAATATGGTCACTTCTTCTCCTTTAGGGAGGTCAAGCAGGAAAAGGACGGCTTCTTCTCTTATGATATTTGTAAAATCTACGTTGTTTACCTATTAAAATAAGATTTCATAAATCATTCTTGGCTGTTTAAGAATATGAAAATAACATACACAGATACTCTCAGTCTACCTAATTTGAAAATATCACTCTTTTTTTTTTTTTTTTTTTTGAGACAGAGTCTCCCTGTCGCCCAGGCTGGAGTGCAATGGCACGATCTTGGCTCACCACAACCTCCATCTCCCAGGTTCAAGCGATTCTCCTGCCTCAGCCTCCCGAGTAGCTGGGATTATAGGTGCACACCACCACGGCCAGCTAATTTTTTTATATTTTTAGTAGAGACGGGGTTTCACCATGTTGGGCAGGCTGGTCTCGAACTCCTGACCTTAGATCCGCCCACTTTGGCCTCCTAAAGTGCAGGGATTACAGGCGTGAGTCACCGTGCCCGGCCAAAAATATCATGTCTTTAAGAGGAAAAAACTTATTTTACTTTGGAGAAAAGAATACCCTCTAATTTTAAAAAAACAGAAAGTGAGTGAGTTGAAGGTATAAATTTATTCAAATAGATTCAGTGTGTCCTGACATTAAAGATAATCTGTTGTAAAATTTAACCAATTTAGATGAAAAAAAGATAACTTTTTACAAGTTGTTGAGAAAAAAAATCAAAAGAAAATGGGATTAGAAAGACAGTCTGCACTATGGCATCCCTGTAACAGCATCTGTGTAATGCAGGCTCAGTGTTTGCCAAGTAAATATTTACTTCTATTAGAAGCTTCTAAATGCCAAAATGAACTTATCAAAATGTCACCAGTGACTGTGTGCAGGATTACAGGCAGGTTTTCTTCTTTCCACCTTTTGGAAATTTTCCAGATTTAAAAAAAAAAAAAAAAAGCCAAAAAGCCCACAAACAAAAAAATCTGACATGCACCACTTTTATGATACAAAACAAAACTGAACTATTAAGAAACATTTTTTAAGTCAGGCGCAGTGACTCATGTCTGCAATCCCTGCACTCTGGGAGGCCAAAGTAGGTGGATCGCTTGAACCCAGGAGTTTGAGACCAGTCTAGTGAAACCCCGTCTCTACAAAAAATACAAAAATTTGCCATGTGTGGTGGTGAATGCCTGTGGTCCCAGCTACTCAGGAGGCTGAGGGGAAGCTCGTTTGAGCCCAGGTGTTTAAGGCTGCAGTGAGCCGTGATCACACCACTGCATTTCAGTCTGGGTGACAGTGAGGCACTGTCTTAAGAAAAAAAAAAAAAAAGACACATTTAAAAAATGTATGCCCTGATTACTTCAAAACAGGATTAAGAGGTGGGTAAGAAAATAGGTCTCTTTAATTTCCTTGGTATAGTGAACATTATTATATATGTTGTATTTAAATGTTTTTGACATAACTTGATTGACAACTATGTAAACATCTTCAGAAAGAATCACCGTATCAGATCAGATGGAAATAGGTCTGAAGTCACGATGATGCCTTGACTTTTTGACATGCTAAGTTTGAAGGGAAAAAGAGGAGGATTTAATGAGCAAAGGACAGGGCTCAGGAAATCGCTCAGAGTGAAAAGATTTTAATTGTGAGCTGCTCACTTGAGCAACCAAACCCAAGAAAGAGGCAGTATAGCAAGAGAAGCAGAGAATAACCAACATTCCCCAAGTTTTAAAAGTATCAGTAAAGAAGGCAGGAAAAGAATAAAAGAATTAGAGTACCAGAATGGCAGTATTATGGAATCTAAGGAAGAAAGTACTTCAAAAAAGATTAAGACAGTCAAAACGCTGCTAAAAAATAAATAAATAAAATGAGGCTTGAGGATGACATTAGCTCAGCCATGGCTTATTGAAAACTGAGCTTCAGTAGTGGTGAAGGTGGAAGCCAGGCTGTAAAACTGTATGACCACAATGACTGACAAGAAAACAGGCAAGGGCCTCAACTACATCCTTCAACAAGTTCAACAGCAAAACAGGACAAATAAGACAGTGGAAGATAGATGAAGAACCACGGGAGACAGAAAGAGAAGAAAGTCAACAAAGCTACAAGATTCTGGAGCAGAGAGGAGGCTGAATCCAGGACACTGGCAAGAGGCAGGCTGAACACAGAAAGAGACCAGAATAGAGAGGCCACGGTAAAGACTTTGTGGTGGAGAGGCAGAATAAATGCAGGAGCTTACAATGGACAGATACCTTCTGATTAAAATGAGACATAGTTTAATCTAGCAAATCAAACGGAGGTTTGGATATTTTAAAAAGAAACAGGAGACAGATTAAGATGGTACTGTGTCACTAGATGACACTGTTTATGGGGAAGGAAGGGAGGACTCTATAGACTCTCTTGATAATCTGCAGCTAACCTGGGCTTTGCTGATTTATGTAACAGATCCTGTCTCTTGTGGAGCATGAAGTTTCAAAGCCAGGCAGCTTACACATCCGCCTTTAAGGTGAATTCCATCTCCCTGTGCCTGAGCCATTATCTGGGGTTAAGAAGGTCCCAGAGGCTGGGTGGCCTGCTTCAAGATGACTCATATGGGAGTGGAACACCGGATGTTGCTTGCTGGCAAGTTGTGGCCCATGGCAGAGTCTTGCCAGTCTGAACGTTTACTTGAACTTCCAAAGACTACTTGGTAGATATTATCATCGGGATATAAGACTTATTTTCTTCTATTTCTGTGAACACTAGTGGTAGAAATGAAATGTCATATTCTTTACTAACACATAATATAGCAGTAAACAAGAGCAAGATACAAGAATGGGAAGTGAGAAGTTATGCATAAGGTAGACCTGATGGATTTTGACTTGAAAGTTTAATTGGCTCAATGGAGACTGCATACAGATTACAATCTAATTACAGTAGTAAGCTTGTTGTTTGATACCTTTTTCTGGTGATCCAAGTACTTTCTAACCCATGTAAGTTGCAATACTGACGTACCCTGAGAATTTGATCACCTTCCTCTAAGCCTTCCTTGGCTGCAGGGCTATCTTCTAGAACGCCAGCTACAAATATTCCAACATCATTTCCACCAGCCAGTCGCAATCCCACACTATCTCCTTTTCTGAATTTTACCAATTTCATGCTGGGTCTGTTAAAACAGATATTTCATTTGAAACAGTTAAGAAGAGCTTAAAACATTATAGCAAACACTACAGTGAAAACCATATTCAAAATTAAATAAAGAAACATCATTTCTACAACTTCCCACATACCATTGATTTACTAAATAAAATTTAGTGTTAGAATTCAAACCAGACTTAATAACACTATTTTCTGATTAACAAAGTTTTGGAATATTCAAATTTAATATGCAAGTATTATTTTACATAACTAATTTATAAGATCACTTTGTAAAACAATGTTTTCTCAACTCTCAAACAGTCTTGGGAATACATGGTACATTCCCAATGGCTAAAAACATCTTCCATTTTTTCTACCCCAAATCACACAGCATTTCTATTAAATAACTGAAAAGTCAAAATTTTTTAAATAAAGGTAGAAATTGAACTATAAATTGGCTAATTTTCCTGACAGGATGGAGTCAAAATAAGGCTCCAAGCATTGTGATTTCTACATGCAATAGAGAGTGATTTTTAAAAAAAACTTTGCAGTTGGTGGACTCTTTCAGTAGTTGACAGTAGTTAACTTACTTGGCTGCCCCTCTGAGTTTTACAATGCAAATCATATAGTCATTCAGCCTTTCTAGATTAGCCCCACATCCAATCTCTGTCCCTTTCTAGTTCTCTGAATGGAAAAAAAATAATGCATACACACCCATCTCTAGCATCAGTGTAGTGTTGAAACCTTGTGACACTCCTCAAAACAAATACTAAAAGATGCCTTATAAGAACTGACTGGACAGAAACAGATTGTAATTAAAAATTACCCACAATATTTCCTTTCTAGGTATTCATAAGTACTCCCACATTCCTAGCCAAGAAAATACACTATGTTACCTATTCTGACAAGAAGGTAGAAAAAAATCCCTATAGCCTTTATTATGTAATAACCAAATTATTAGAAACTAACAGATAACAAAAAAACACAAGTCAAATAAATGAATGAATGTGCTGAGGAAGGAGAGATTTCTAGTCTCTTTAAGCCAACTAGAGATCATCTTAACTTTCAGAACTTACTATTTATTCACTTCTGATTGGGTGACCTGACCTGGAACTAACATCAGCTTGTCATAACAGTAAGAGCCTGAGAATCAGAAGAGGTCTCTCACTGGCTGGTGGCATCATTGATCCCTCCATGAAACTATTTACCATCTTTATTACAAATGGTCCAAGTCCCTTGGTTGTAGTGGTATCCTAGCCAGGTCAAAAGCATTCTCATAGATTCCTATCCTAAACCCACTGTACTGAAAGCTCTTTAAATATTTCCTCGAAGTCCTTAAGACTCCAGGTCTAACTGGGTGTGGTAGCTCAAGCCTATAATTCCAGCACTTTGGGAGACTGAGGCAGGAGGACTGCTTGAGCCTAGGAGTTTGTTACCAGCCCTGATCAACACAGCAAGATCCTGTCTCTACTAGAAAACAAAACAAAACAAAAAACAAAAAACAATTGGCTGGGTTTCCTGGCTCGTTGCCTGTAGTCCTAGCTACTCCGAAGACTGAGGTGGGAGGATTCCTCGAGCCTAGGAGTTTGAGGTTATGGTGAACAATGATCACACCATTATACTCTAGCCTGGGTGACAGAGTGAGGCCCTCTTTAAAACAAAACAAAACAAAAACAAAAAGACTATAAGTCTCTGGAAATCCTCTTTTAACCCTGACCAATCTAATGTGCTTCAGAAAGTAAAAAAACTGAGCACAGTATCCACCCTTTAGTAAAACCTGGCTTCTGAAAACCACTGTTAGAAGACAACTTTAGGCCAGATCTCACCAACAGTGTCATGTGCCTTCGATGACTGACATTTCATACTTAGTCCTGCCTGCAATATGTTAACTACTTGCAATAGCAAACCAGACTAACTTCTGCATCAAATCCATTCATTGGCTTTAAATGAAAAACCAAACCTTTCCTGGCACAGCTACTAATCCTGCCCACATCCACAAATCCTCTTTGGTATTTGTTCTCCCAGGGAAGGAGGTCTCTGGAATTTTTCTTTCTTTCTTTCTTTTTTTGAGATGGAGTCTTGCTCTGTCACCCAGGCTGGAGTGCAGTGGCATGATCTTGGCTCACTGCCAGCTCCACCTCCTGGGTTCATGCCATTCTCCTGCCTCAGCCTCCCGAGTAGCTATTAAAATTGTACAATTTTAAACTTGTAAAAGCCCCATCTCTTTCAGAAACTACTTCTATCTACCTAGCTGGGTCTAAGACAACCACCCAATTTTCTTTAGCAATGAAAATACGAGAGTCAGGGGTCCAGATCCAACCCATTTGAGGAAATCTGCCAATTTTCAATTATTCACATCATGTCCCCTTTACCAGTGCCAATAAAAAACTAATTCGGGCTGGCCATGGCGGCCCACATCTGTAATCCCAGCACTTCGGGAGGCTGGTGGACTGCTTGAGCCCAGGAGTTTTAGACCAGTCTGGACAACATGGTGAAACCTCATCTCTCTAAAAATACAAAAATTAGCTAGGTGTGGTGGTATGTGTCCTTTCGTCCCAGCTACTCAGGAGGCTAAGGTGGGAGGACTGTTTGAGCCCGAGAGGCAAAGGCTGCAGTGAGCCGAGATTGTTCCACAGCATTCCAGCCTGGGCGACAGAGCAGAACCCGGTTAAAAAAAAAAAACTAACCAAACAAACAAAAAACTAATTTGCTGATCATGATGGTTTGAAATTTGTTTACAAATTTACATCTCAATTCTACCAAGTATAAAAGGTAATGAAAGGCGTTAAGATAGCAAAAACTAGCCGGGTGCGGTGGCTCACGCCTGTAATCCCAGCACTTTGGAAGGCCGAGGCGGGTGGATCACCTGACATCGGGAGTTCAAGACCAGCCTGACCAATATGGAGAAACCCCGCCTCTACTAAAAACACAAAATTAGCCAGGCATGGTGGCGCATGCCTGCAATCCCAGCTACTCAGGAGGCTGAGGCATGAGAATCGCTTGAACCCGGGAGGCAGAGGTTGCGGTGAGCCGAGATTACGCCACTGCACTCCAGCCTGGGCAAAAAGAGCGAAACTCCGTCTCAAAAAAAAAAAAAAAAAAAAAAGATAGCAAAAACTTACTTATGAGTTGCTAACTACCCTAGAACAGGTTCTCAAACAATCTCAACCATGATTTTGCCCCCAAGGAAACATCTGGCAATGTCCAGAGATAATTCTAATTGTCACAATTAGGGAACTGCTATTGGCATCTAGCGGCCAGGAATGTTGCTAAACATGCCACAATGCACAGGACAGCCCCTCACGATAAATGCTTACCTGGCCCAAAATGCCACTAGTGCTGAGACTGAGAAACACATTTTTTTTTTTTTTTTAACGCTCCATTGGAAAGCTGTGGAAATTCTGATGTCTGAACAGAATTTTTTTTTTCTAATTCCTAACTTAAAAACTAGGCAGGAGAGAGTGGTGAGAAAGAATGCATCCAAAAATTTCCTCTGTTGTCTAATTTCTAACTGACTATCATATATAAGTAGCAGAATGTTAAATAAAAAAACTAATCATAGTATTAGGTGGTATGTACTATTTTAAAAAATATATGCAATATGGTTTACAATTAAATTCCTACTCTAAATAATGCCTAATAATGAACAAAGAAAACAATACAACTTTAACACTGTATTACCGAAGAATCCCATCTTCATGAGTTGAATTAGGTAGGACACCATCTGATGGGCTGACAGGTAAATCCACATCTGGTTGCCCAACCTGGGCATACACAGGCTTTGGTTCTAAGAAAAAAAATTGGGTAGGACTCACTTCAGAAAAACATGGAATAATAATGCAAGCAACCAGGCAATATATAATTCATAAGTTCAGAGAACCTGATGAGGAACATATCTACCACATGTATTAAGAGTACATTTTATGGTAATAAATTCTGAAGTCTTTATAACAAGTAGGTATGTTACACATTCACCGTGTTTTCCATAGTTCCAGCAATCAGAATTTGAAAAATCTATTCTTTAGGAACGAATAACAAAAATAGATGAGAAGAGAGAATTCCTACATTTCCCTGTTAAGACTACCCAAGTAGCTACCTTTCCTCATTATGCTAAAATTTGGTTTTCAATAACCGTATTTCTGCCACTAAGCAAGCAGAGCAAGAAAGACGATTTGAGAAAAGGAAGTGAAAGACATCAGAAGCAAAATCTCCAGGCCTCCCAGGCAGCGGATCTTAGCACCCTGCTGATTCTTCTGTTCTGTCTTCACAGACAGCTTGAAAAGGGTTCCTGGCTCAGACACAGCGGCTTGCGCCTGTAATCCCAACACACTAGGAAGCCGAGGTGGGAGGACTGTTTGAGGCCAGGAGTTGGAGACCAACCTGGACAACAAAGCAAGATTCCATCTCTCCCAAAAAAACACCCCACAAAGAAACCAGAAAACCCAAAATAGCCAGGTGTGGTGGTGCACACCTGTAGTAGGGAGGATCAGGTGGAAAGACAGCTGGAGCCCAGGAATTTTGAGGTTACAGTGAGCTAATCACACCACTGCACTCCAGCTGGGTGACAGAGTGAGACTGTCTCAAAAACAAAAACAAAAACAAAAAACCATAAACAAATAAAGGTATAATCAGTAAGATGTTTATGAAAACACTTTCAAAAAAGCAAAATAACTTTTTTTCTAACTTTTTGAAGCCAATCTCATATTTCTCTTTAAAGAGCAGTGTTGGAAAACAACTTTCTTAATTGCAAGAAGTTGTTAACGATGAACATTTTCCATCTAGAAAGTAAAGGATAATATTCATGAAAGGCTACTGATTTGTGCCAACCTGCTACCCATAAGGGAAAATGCTGGAAGTCATATGCAGACAAATTCACACATGAGAACAACAACAATTGCATCTTTAAAATCTTCTGTAAATCCTAACAATTACTTTACTCTGATTGCAAACATTTCTTGAACTTAGTGTTTTGTTATGCTTACCTGGAAGAGAAGGTGTTTGTTTCTCATTTCTTTCAACTGTAACTTCTTCTACTGTTTTAGGTGTGTGATCATCAGCATGCTTTACAGGAGTTGAGACAGCCCCAGGCTTAGAAATTCTCTCTTCATCTCTACTCCGGAGACTATATGTCATTGAAATAAAAAATCAAGAGCATAAGAATGATTCTGGAAAGCATCTGTAAGAGAACAGTGTAAGAAGAGGCAATGCAACTTAAAAACAATGACAACCTGCTCTAACAGATACCAAAATATTATAAAAACCTAGTAATTAAAACTAGAATAGCATTACCACAGAAAAACCACATAGATTAATGTAATAAAATCAGAAATGAAGAAATACATCTATAATAGCAAAATTTATTATGAAAGTAGCATTCCAAAACTGTTGGAGAAGAAACACAACATTTAATAAATGGTGTTGGGACAACTGTCCACAAATGTAGAAAAATTAAATCCCTATGACAAAAATAAACTGATTTCAGATAAAATCAAGTCCTAAAAAAAGAGTTTAAACATTCACATAATCAATAGGAGTCTTTTAAAGTAAGACTCAATGAAGCCACAGTATATCAACAAAAGTGATTACATAAAGTACGTGCAAATAATTGGGAAAAATATATAATACTGGGCTGAACTAAATGAAATGGGAATTCTTTAGTTCAAACAGCTCAATGTTAACAATTTCACACAGTTTGACCAAATATAAATGCTGACTATGTACTGACCTAAGCAACATACATAAGAATTTGATACTTAAAAAAAGAAAAGACAGGTATGATGGGTCACGTCTGCAATTCCAGCACTTTAGGAGGCCAAGGCAAGAGGACTGCTTGAGCCCAGAAGTTTGAGACCAGCTGGGCAACATAGCACGCTCCATACTCTGTAAAAAAAATTTAAAACTTAGCCAGGCACTGTGGCTTGCTCCTGCAGTCCTAGCTATTTAAGAGGCTGAGGTGGGAGAATTGCTTGAGCCAAGGAATTGGAGGCTGAAGTGAGCTATAATAAAGCCACTACACTCCAGCCTAGGCAACAGAGCAAGACTCCATCTCTTTGAAAAAGAAAAAGAGAACTATAAATCAATCAGGACAACTCAAGAGAGAAATGCAAAAATACAAAGAGGCTTTTCAGCAAAAAGGATGTACAAACACGTAATAAATATGCAAACACATTTAACCTCACTAGGAACTAGGGAAATACAAATTAATTAGAAACTGTATTATTGGCCAGGCGCAGTAGCTCACACCTGTATTCCCAGCACTTTGGGAGGCCGAGGCGGGCGGATCACGAGGTCAAGAGATCAAGACCATCCTGGTCAATAAGGTGAAACTCTGTCTCTACTAAAAATACAAAAATTAGCTGGGCATGGTGGCATGCACGTGTAGTCCCAGCTACTCGGGAGGCTGAGGCAGGATAATCTCTTGAACTCGGGAGACAGAGGTTGTAGTAAGCTGAGATTGTGCCACTGCACTCCAGCTTGGCAACAGAGCAAGACTCTGTCTCAAAAAAAATAAAAAAAAAAAATCATATTATAATCCACGAGAACTTTCACGTGATAACATCACTGGTAGGGAAAGATATGGAGAAACAGACATATTCACAAAATGATGGTAAAAGTTTATGACTATTTGAAGGCAAAATGGAAACTATCAAAACAAAAAATGTAACTAGGTCATACCTTGTAATTCCACTTCTATATTTATTCTAGAGAAATATTAACAAATGTACTCAAGAAAACATTTATAAGAACATTCATTCTAGTATCAGTTTGTGGCAAGAAACAAAATAAAACTAAATATTCAATAATTTCCCCAGATAAACAGAAATCGTACAGTGTACCAAGACAATATATATTTTAAAAGAAGCCAATAAATGCATCTTTAATACAAAGATAAATCAAGATCTATAATTTTACAAAGTATCATGTATATATGGTTTTCCAGCTGCAATCTCCCAACCTTGGAAGAACAAAATAATTTGTTTAATTATCCTGGACCACAGAAAAATATAAAAAGCTCCCTAATTCACTTAAAAAAACCCTTTATTTCCAAACATATACAGCAATACAGACAATAGTATCATAAAATCCCATGTACTCATCTTCAACAATTATCAATACTCTGGTCCTCAGCATTCCAATCCGGGGCTACCAGAACCTTTAACATCCAAATCTTGATGACAACAGTACAAAGAGTGAAAATAGTATTTTTCATTATGAATGGAGGAAAAAATTCTAAATAAATAAAATACTAGCTAGGAGAATACAGTAGTATATTAGAAGACTATCATCAGGGTTATTTCAAGGGTGCAAGATTAGTTCAACATTAGGAATTTGTTGACACAATTCATTATTGTGCACAAATATTTACAGAAAAAAAGTGTTACTATCCAACAGGCATGAGAAAATCTGCAGTCATTCCTAAACAAAAAATGAAATAAGCAATATAATTATGAAAGAAACTATTTTCTACAACCAAGAGCAAACACCCTATCAAACGGTGAAATGCTGAATGTATTTACACTATTTACATCAAAATCAGTGACAGGACAGTGATACCTGTGAACACTACTGTTAATTCACTCTGATTTTGAAGACCCAGGTAATATAATCATGAGCTGATGGTCCCAAAATATTGAAAAAAACAAAAGACAACAAAAAAAACCTTAATGAATATTAAAGACTACAAAAAATTTTCTGAATTAAGATAAAAAAAACCTTTTGTCAATATCAACGATCAGATGGAAATGAAAACGAAAAAATAACACCAGTAACAAGAGCATTAAATATTCCAAAACTTTAGACTGGGGGAAGTCTTCGCAAGTAAGACAGAAATTTGGAAGCCATAAAGGTATCTGACATAATAATAAAGTCACAGTAATATCTGACAAGATTAAAAATTTTTACTTGCATAGTAAAAGATATTATAAAGACTTACATTTGAAACACATCTGTATCAGTAATCTGGTACTATCCATTAAAATTTTTAAACAACACAAACACACTCTTTGAAGACTTTAGAAATAAAATGCACCAGCACAGTACATGAAATCAAGTACAGTAAGTACGAAGGTGCTTACTGCCATGTTTTTGCAGGCAAACACCTAGAAACAAGATATCCATAATATGGAAAGTTTTTAATCAAAAGAATAAACTGGATGTTCACCTTGTATTGTTCAACTGAAATAATTTAGCTGAGTAATAATTCAAAACCTGATCTCTTAATTTTTAAAAGAAAAACCCAAACACTATATATGATAGCAAATGTCAGTATGAGTCTGGAGAATGGCTTAATTCAAGAAGAGTGAGAATTGGGGGTGAACTGGGGGTGAAGTGGAGTTGGTGGATTTGATCTATTTCACTTGTTCTAATAAGCATACATTGTTTGTAAAAGACTATTAAAATTAGGTACAATGAAAGAGAACGATACGTACAGACATGAAAATAACTCTAAAACGGCCAGGCGCGGTGGCTCACTCCTATAATCCCAGCACTTTGGGAGGCTGAGGCGGGCGAATCACAAGGTCAGGAGATCAAGACCATCCTGGCTATGGTGAAACCCCATGTCTACTAAAAATGCAAAAAATTAGCTGGGTGTGGCGGCATGCACCTGTAGTCCCAGCTGTTGGGGAGGCTGAGGCAGAAGAAGGGCATGAACCCAGGAGGCAGAGCTTGTAGTGAGCCAAGATCGCACCACTGCACTCCAGCCTGGGCGACAGAGTGAGACTCTGTCTCAAAAAAAAAATTAAAAAATAAATAAATAAATAAATAAAATAACTTCAAAATAAAATGCCAAGTAAGACACACAGATTACAGAATACATACAGCAGGATACCATATAGCTATTTAAAAAGTTATCTCTATAATACAAACAGACATGTTTGCACATGCCCATGTGCAGACAAGCAACAGATATCAAACAAGCAACAGTGGCTCACCTTGGAGGGAAAAATAGCCAAAATAGTAGCCAAGAGGAATTTTAGAGTTATCTCTACTATTTCAACTTTTACAAAAATGTACTTATGTATTATTTATAAAGATTGAAAAAATATATTTAAAATTATTTTTAAATAAAGCCTAACTTTAAACAAAAAATTTGGTTTTATTAGCGCATATTATTAGCAGTCTCTTTTCAGGAAAAGGTTTCTTTCTATGTTGTCTTCCTGAAGGAGTAAAACGTAAGTACTTTGCATAGTTTCTATTTTTGTATTCATTTAACCATTCTGTGGAGGTATATTCTGCTTTTAACTTGGTATATTCTTAATGAGCTGCACTGAAGTAAAACAATCTTTTAGGTGGGAAAAAAAAGCCAAGATATTTTCTAACTTAAATAAGGATGAGCTACTTTTAAATTGTAAAAGATGGGCCAGTTACATATGCAAATGATGTTTAACAAGAAACATTACTCCTGTAATCCCAGCACTTTGGGAGGCCAAAGTGGGTGGATCACCTGAGGTCGTCAGGAGTTCGAGACCAGCCTGGCCAACATGGTGAAACCCCCCCTAATTAGTCGTGTGTGGTGGCACACACATGTAATCCCAGATACTTGGGAGGCTGAGGCACAGGAATCGCTTAAACCTGGGAGGCAGAGGTTGTAGTGAGCCGATATTGCGCCAATGCATTCCAACCTGGGCAAGACAGTGAGACTTTGTCTCAATAAATAAATGAATGAATCAATCAATCAATACATTATAAAAGATAAAAATTTTTAGCTATTGCTTGTGTAATAAAATACAATTAGCTAAGTATAAATCAACAAAATTAAGCTCTATCCCCAAATTGTGCTGTGCTCCTCAGATTAAAAGGACAGTGCAAAATAGTAAATTATCCCTGCATTCTTTGCATTAAAAAATACAAATAATATATTATAAATACAAAATTATTTTTAAAAAGAGAAAAGTGAAAAAATGAGTTAAAAATGAGTATTTTTAAAAATAATGACTTACTCACAAAATTTTAATAGTTCTACAGATTTCTATTGCACTGTACAAAGCAGAATTTGTTTAGAAAAGGTAACAATCCCAATTAATTTTCTTCTTTCTTGTAACTGAGCAAAACGTCTAAACATTAAAATGTGATTAACAGAGTTACCATCTTGGTATTTTAACTTACAATATTTTAACTCAAATGCTCTCCTCAATGATAAACAATAGGTTGTCACTGGCTATACATGTAGAGCTCTTGCTCCATGTATCACACAAAACTCCTGGGCGTATTTTTATCTTTGGCTAATTTGTAAACCCCATTGCTAATTACCTTTTTGTCCTGTGATATAATCATTATAACTTTAAATGAAATTAGCCTTCAAAAACATTCCACATAAATAGGACTCACACCACTCTATTCAAGTTTTCATACAATTAATATTTGAAATATTAGCTCTTTTTAGTGCATTTCCATTACCTACCAAAAGATGGAGGTATTATTCAATAATACATAAAGAACTAGAACAGTAGTGTTTAAGAGAATTATAAAATGAGCTGCTTATGTAATCAAAACTTTTCTAGAATCCATGTTAAATAAAATATGGTGAAATCAATTTATAAATTGTATTAACTCAATGTATCTAAAATAGTTCATCATCTAAGTTATTAATGAGGTATTTTATATTTTTTATATACTACGTTTTCCAAATCCAATGTGCATTTCACACTAACAATACATCTCGATTTGGACTGGCCACATTTCAAATGTTCAACAGCCACATGCGGCTAGTGGCTATGGTGTTGGACAACGCAGATCTAGAGTTACAGCACAAAATAAAATAATCAACTTTTCCAAACGTAAAAATGTTCTATCACAAGCAAATGTGACTATGAAGTCAAGATACAATCTGAATTTACACATGAAATTAGTCAACAATCAGTGGCAATTACTGAAAGAAATGGGTGAGGTTGTGATAATGAATCACATTTTCCCCAAACCTTCCTCACGTAATTCCTTTTTTTTTTTTTTTTTTTTGACTCAGGTTCTCAGTGTTGCCCTGGCTGGAGTGCAGCGGTACAATCATACTTCGCTGTGGCCTCAGTCTCCCAGGCTCAAGCAGTCCTCCCACCTTAGCCTGCAAGAGCAGCTGGACCACAGGTACGCGCCACCATACCCTGCTAACGTTTTCTGCTTTTTGTAGAGATGGGGTTTCGCTATGTTGCCCAGGCGAGTCTCGAACTTCTGGGTTCAAGTGATCCTCTCACTTCAGCTTCCAAAACTGCTGGGATTACAGGTGCAAGCCACCATGCCCAGCCCTTCCTCACATAACTCTATCCTAATGGCTCTCGATATTTAAGCTTAAAAACATGTCTGTGGTTTTGTTTTGCTATTATGAGGAAAGCTTTCTATAAAAATTATGCGTTAGGAGTCAGACTCATGTTTATGTACTCTAGCTCCTGGTAGCCTAGAAGGAAACTTTGGGCATTTTAAGGTACCGCAAGACCCTCTTATGGGCACTTTTGCTTTTCTCCAGAAGCGTAAGACGGGTTTCTGGTTTTTTTTTGTATTAACTTGCACGTATTAATCTAAAGGTAATGACCTTGTTATCTAGAGGCTAAGAGCTACTTGAAAGCTCTAGACAAGACAGCTGCCAGACAAAGGCAGACTGGAAAGGAGTCTCTGAGAGAGATTTTATAGCTCCCATGAATGGACTCACTGTAAGCAGAGCCTTCTTTAGGTCTAACCCAATCAAATATGTGACCAGGGCAGCCGATTAATGCACACTCGGTTAGATTGGCAAGGAGTAACATGGTGTTTCAAGTACAAAACTTCGGTTGTGAAATCGCAGCTGTTTGGAGCCGTTTAGTATAGGCAGAGGGCAGGCAGCATGGTCAGTGCAGGGTCCTGGGGAGACACTGTAGGAGAGAAGGTGCATCCCCTCAGCATGCTCCTGCAGTACCCAGCATCCTAAAGTACTCAGTGGCCAGCAGCCTGCTCCAGACTCTTTCAAACGGTTCTGTCGTGTGAAGTCTCCCATGAGATACCTCTCCAGCACATGGGAGTAAAACCATGCAAGTTCGCCTGGTGACATACCACAGCAAATTCTCGGCCACTCAGTGAGCCACAGCTGTTCTCCTTCCAAGAAGGCCAGATCTCAGCCCTGAGGATGGGTGGGTGGGAGCCTCCTCCTTTGGCACTCTATCTCAGCACCAAGGAGAGTAGCTGCTCCTTCTATCTGTGGTTCTTTTTTGTTTTGTTTTTGAGACGGAGTCACGCTCTGTCCCCCAGGCCGGGGTGCAGTGATGCAATCTCGGCTCACTGCAACCTCTGCCTCCTGGGTTCAAGTGATTCCCCTGTCTCAGCCTCCTGAGTAGCTGGGATTACAGGTACATGCGGCCATGCCCAGCTAATTTTTTGTATTTTAGTAGAGGCAGGGTTTCACCGTGTTGCCCAGGCTGGTCTTGAACTCCTGACTTCAGGCAATCGGCCTGCCTCAGCTTCCCAAAGTGTTGGGATTACAGGTGTGAGCCACCGCGCCCAGCCCTATCTGTGGTTCTTAATCTTCAGAGCTCTCTTTAGCTCTTACCAGTTAACCCCTCATTACCCCCGTTGTGTTTCATTTCTTTACATTCAACTTTCTCTGTTCATGAACACTGGGCTTTCTCTGTCTCCTGATTTTAAGATATGCCTGGTCGCCATTTCATAGCATTTTCCCTTTTACTTCTAGCTCTATGAACACCTTTTCAATAAACTTGATGTGCTTTATTTAAAAAATAACCTTCATACAGGAAACAAACGGAGGTCTGAACATTCACTCTAGTAGAATATCCTTTTATAAAGCCAACTCCCCATTACAAATTAAAGACTTATACTACAAAAACGGATTTATACATACTTTTTACAAGTTCACTAATCGCCTAAGGTAGGCAAGAACACCACAGTTTAGGTGAAAACAAAAGCTAGCTACTAATCCCTTTAAAAGGTATTGGATTATCTCAGCCACAATTAACAATAAAAATATGCTAAGAATTTAAGTTAACCGTATTCCAAAGTTTTTTCCACTGACAGGAAAACGTCAGCCTGGAAGGCTCTATTGCATATAAGATAGAAAAGTGAAGGCACACTCCAGTTTCATACTTAGAATGTTGCAATCACTGCTAATCCTCTAATTTTATATGGAAACAAATATATACACATTGAAGTTCCTCCTTCACAGCAATTAAAAAATTGTCTCTCTCTGCACTGGTACCCAAAGAATTCTGGGGATGAGAAAGCAAGAGATACAGGGCTGGTACTTGGGAACAAAAGGTAAAAAAGTTGCCCAGGAAGTATGCTGAGAAGGCAGGAGAATAATTCCCTTAATTCCACTTTGGCATTTTGCAAGCTAATTTCTCACAATGTAAATCTGTCCTTTACATGTCATCTACTTTCTAAAACATACATGTGTTCATGAGCATGCTTCTGAAAAAATCTGAGTCTATTTCATTGTGATACGGTTCTTAGGCAATAATTGAGATGTATGTGTGTGTGGAGCTTATTCTACTGTACAAGTGCTTCTCATCTTATATATTCATGTATTAATCTAGTCCATCTGCATTAGAAGAGAAAACAGATCTGCTGTTCAAAAGTAATTTTCATGGATATGGACAACTTTAGTAACAAACAACTGAGGAAAGCCCAAGAGGACTTTTTTCTCACTTAAAGAATTGTGTTGTTACACCTTCGCTGCTGGTGTAACGATTATTCCGTACTTTGACTAATACTTATTAGTAAAATAGCACTTTGTGCAGTTTATTTGGTAGATTTTATACTGGGAAACCAATGTCACAAATCTTATTAGGATTCTCTCAAAGAAACAGAAAATTATCTCACATTTTAAAAATCTGCAAATAAGATTTTTTTGCACATTTACTATTTTTATACATATAGACAAGTGGAGCAGTCTGTTTTTAAATTTGCCATTTTAAAATATTGTACTTGTAAAAGAAAACAAGTCTCAGCTGATGGAGTAAATGAAATTTATATTTTTACTTTTTACTTTTATATTACTTATTTTTATTTTTGAGACAGGGCCTTGTTCCTTTGCCTGGGCTAGAGTTCAGTGGCATGATCATGGCACATTGCAGCCTCAACCTCTTGGGCGCAAGCAGGTGATCCTGCCAGCTCAGCCTCCTGAGTACCTGGGATCACAGATGTGCACCACCACACCCGGCTAAATATACATTTTTTTTCCCACGGAGTCTCGCTCTGTTGCCCAGGCTGGAGTGTAGTGGTGTGATCTCGGCTCACTGCCACCTCTGCCTCCCAGGTTCAAGTGATTCTCCTGCCTCAGCCTTCCAAGTAGCTAGGATTATAGGCACACTCCACCATGCCTAGCTAATTTTGGTATTTTTAGTAGCAACTGGGTTTCACCATGTTGGCCAGGCTGATCTTGAACTCCCGACCTCAAGTGGCCTCCCAAAGTGCTGGGATTACAGGTGTGAGCCGTCGTGCCTGGCCTACTTTCACTTTTTAAACAGGGGATATATGGTAAATACTGAAGCCTGACTTTCTGCTATTTGATCCATGATCTCCTCTTAAGGGTTAAAATCTAACAGCAATCACTGAAAACCCCAGGACTACACTTGGGTTTCCGTTAACTAGAGAAACTTCATCAACTAAAATCCTCCCTCTTCTGGCTCTTCACAAAAGCACACTGAAATAAAACCTCACACTGGAATTTCAATGAAGTCACCTAAAATCCCCGCAAACTGAAAATAACAGTTGGTTCACAAAAGTTCAGGATGTCATTGATATTCCACTCACTTTGACATGTTAGATAAAATATATTAGCAAAAAAGCATTTAATAATATTTCAAGTAATAACATTAAAAAAACTTTCATGTTCTAACCAACAAATTTTTTAAAACCGAAAAATTTCACTTCTTGGATCTCCAAATCCCCTTCTCCCTTGCTCTTACGATGTAGCCACATGGGCTATACTGCTGCCCTTCCAACAGGTCCAGTTTCCATCTCAGGAGCAGTACATGCTTTGTCTTATTCCAGAATGACCTTCACCTGCCAGGGTCTTTCTTACCCAGCTCAAAATGATGTGACCTCAGAGAAGCCTTCTTCCCCGAGCCTGTTATCTAATATTGTCCCCTCCTGCTTCACTATCACACTACCCTGATTCTCTTTATAGCATTTAATCACTATTGAAAATTTACTTTTTCATATTTTCAAATTTATGTATTTGCTTTAGTCATTTGGATACAAGCTCTATATCCAAATTATGGCAGGGATCTCACCTAAGATTGCTCAGGATATGGCCGGGCGCGGTGGCTCACGCCTGTAATCCCAGCACTTTGGGAGGCTGAGGCAGAAGGATCACGGGGTCAGGAGATCAAGACTATCCTGGCTAACACGGTGAAACCCTGTCTCTACTAAAAAACACAAAAAATTAGCCAGGTGTGGTGGCGGGTGCCTGTAGTCCCAGCTACTCAGGAGGCTGAGGCAGGAGAATGGTGTGAACCTGGAGGGTGGAGCTTGCAGTGAGCCAAGATCATGCCACTGTACTCCAGCCTGGGCAACAGAGCGAGACTCCGTCTCAAAAAAAAAAAAAAAAAAAAAGATTGCTCAGGATATTTATCGCCATACACTGGTAACATAAATGTGATATCAGTAAGTATTTGACAAAAGATGAATGAGCAGGATAACATCCACATTACTGGTAAAACCATTCAACCTTCACTACAGAAGGAACATTCACTGTGGTGCCTATTGATCACTCAGAACCAATGGTCATGGTATAAGGCACAGGAGCCATGGGAAAAAAGTCATTGATTCGTTGATTAACCATTGAGATACTTAATGAATCGTATCTTTCTAACTGGCACCCTTTCTATCTTTCTCAGATTAAAGGGAAACAGAAATAAAAAAACAAAAACAAGGGACCTCATGGTGTGCCTAAAAAAGAACACGCAGTAGTACCAACACCACGTTCACTACCTGTTATATGTAATTCTTGTTTAGAATAAAGCACTTATTGAATTGCATTTATGAAATCTATTTTATTTAGACAAAATACTAACACCAGTGATCAGTAAATAAAATCTGAAACTCACCAATCAGGGTATATACCCAAGGAATATAAATAAATCTATCATAAAGACATATGCACACAAATGTTCACTGCAGCACTATACACAATAGGAAAGACATGGAATTAACGTATATGCCCACCAATGACAGAGTGGATAAAGAAAATGTGGTATATACACACCGTGGAATACTATGCAGCCATAAAAAAGAACAACATCATGTCTTTTGCCAGAACACGGGTGGCGCTGGAGGCCATTACCCTTAGCAAACTAATGCAGGAACAGAAAACCAAACACGGCACATTCTCACTTATAAGTGAGAGCTAAATGGTAAGAACTTATGAACACAGAGAAGGAAAACAATAGACACTGGGGTCTACTTGAGGGGGTAGGGTGGGAGAAGGGAGAACAACAGAAAACTATTGGATATTGGGTTTAATATCTGGGTGATGAAAAAGTATGTACCAAACATGATGACACATGTATACCTATGTAACAAACCTGCATATGTACCCCTAAACCTAAAGGTCAAAAAAATTAAAAAAAAAAAAAAATTAAAAAAAAAAAAAGAAATTCACTAGTCAGAAGATGGTTACCTCTCTGCATTTGAAATAGGAAAAAAAAAAAAAAAAAAGAAATGCTCATCAATATGAGGATGTTTCAACAATAATTTTTAGCCTGTTGGCAAAGTTGCACAGGTTAAGCATCCCCTGCCTGAAATGCTTGGGACCAGAACTGTTTTGGATTTCGGATTTTGGAATACGTGCATCATACTGGTTACCCATTGAACAGCCCTAATCTGAAAATGCAAAACCTGAAATGCATTTCCCTTGAGTGTCATACTGGCACTCAAGTTTTGCATTTTGGATTTTGCACTTTCAGATTACCTATGCTCAACCTGTACGTAAGTTTCAGAGAAAATTAAGCAATATGTGACGGAAACTATGTACAGTAAGATGAAATAATATTTATAGTTCTCAAATGTTGAAGAAAACAATTATGGAAGGTAGAAGAAAAGGTGTGTAAATAAAAAACTAGATCTTTAATTTAAAAGCTAAGACCACATAAGGATATTTTAGTCAACAATGGACCCCACAGACAATGGTGGTCCCTCAAAATTAAAATATTGTAGTTTTACTGTCCTTTCCTATATTTAAGATACACAAAAGCTAACTGCTGTTTCAACCGCCAACAGTATTCAGTACAGTATGATGCTGTACAAGTTTGTAGCCTAGGAGCAATAGGCTATACCATATAGCCTAGGCGTGCGCCAGGCTCCACCACCTAGGTTTGTGTAAGTACTCTATGATGTTCACACAAGGTAGCCTAGGCGTGTGGCAGGCTCCACCACCTAGGTTTGTGTAAGTACGCTATGATGTTCACACAAGGACGCATTTCTCAGAAGGTATCCCCATCAAGTGACACACGACTGCACATTATATGCTCTACCTGCATGTATATTTGGACTTACTCAGCACTCTTAGAAAACTCCTAATACAGAGTGGACTGTATAGATAAGAGCTTTTGATCCCAAATATATGACCTTAACTTGGCCAAATGTGAATTTAGGCTAAAAATTTCTGATTCAAAATACTCAATTTTACTGTCATGTATTTGCTGTATTACAAGCTGTATCAATGCTGACACACCTTTTACTTTAGAATTTAGTAGATGCATTTCTCAGGAGGAACAATGAATGAAGAGATTAAATAACTGTTACAAAGTTTCAATCTTCTGAAAATATTGCTTTTAAGCTTCTCAGAAGTAACCATTTTCATAAAATGGATTTGCTAAATATAAACTGGACTGTTTTTCTATTTGTGAAAACACATTCCCCAAACACTTTAGAACACAGTTTAGGCCTTAGATGAACTCTGTTGGTTTCAGGGAATTAGTGTAACAAAATGTCAATGGGTAGAATGCAAAATGTCAATCTTAACAATCCAAATTTCCCACATTTCAATTTTATCCTGTTAGTCTGAACTTTTACTGTAATAGAATTTTTTCAATATTGTACCTGCTTATGACTAATCACGCTCACTTTTATAAAACTTTATAGGGTAGAACAAAAAAGGTAAACACCTGTTGTCCCGCTAGAGGGAAACATAAAATGGGTCTGTTAAAATAGCTGTAAATATGAAGAAGAACAAAACCTAACCAAGCAGTGGCTCAGATCATACCCTGCAAATCAAAACCCTCACAGTTATGCAGGGACTACAGGAAGATCAGTGAAGTGTCTTTTCAATGATACCCACTCAGTAATCAGCAAGAAGCAAGTGTCACCATCAACTGTGAGCTCTCTCAGTACTCCCAGCTCCTACAGGGCAAGTCTTGGCCCACCCTGGGCTCCGCAACAATACTAAGTAAAACACAAAACAAAGCAAACAAGCCCAGCAACAAGCATTAAGCTATAAGAAAACCACTGTAATTATTTTTCCTATGTATATACATTTTTTGAATTTAAAAACAAAACAGAACTATTTTAACATTCCAGACAAAGCATTTGGAAACTTTTTCTGTAATTGACTCCCTTGGCCACATAGTCTCTCTTTATAACTTCTCGATTATACCACTGTGGAATGGGTTTCCAATAAAACTTTACAAAACTAGGAGGCTGGATTTAGCCCACATGGTGCAGTCTGCCAACTCCAGTTCTAGACAACAGTGATGATACTTTGTTCATCTAATTATAATGAAGAACAAGCTTGTGTGTTTTTCTCAGAATTCTCTCCATATGTTTGCTCTCTAAGAAAAGAGTATCACACAGAGGAACGTAAGTAGGTCATGACAACAACGGAACCCTGGTAGATTTTAGTTTCCTGAAGATTAAGTAGTAATTAAGCTACGAAATTTCTTTCTCTACACCAGTAAGGTCAAAGATTTCGGTCAAAGAGCCAACAGTTTTAATCCTGGCCCCAATCCCACGTCAACAACATAACCCTGGACTTTATCGCAACCTCTCAATTTTAGTTTGCTTAACTACAGAATGAGGAAATCTCAGAAATGGTTAAATACAAGAAGATAAGAAAGCACATTTGGAAATTCTAACATGATACTATTATTACTACTATGAATCATCATAATAGTTACAGTAGCAAACACATGTGCCAGGTATTGTAATAACTAATTTCTCCCCATTCTGTAATGTATGACCCGCCTGCTTCACTGCATATGGGGGTGCTGAAACACAGAGGTTTCAAGGTTATGCAAGTAACCAATGGCAGGCTGGGACAGGAACCCAGGAAGTCTGGCTCCAAAGCCCTAAGAAATCACTATATTCTATCGCTTCACACAACATGAAGATGAAGAGGTTTATTATTCTCAGCAGATAATCGCACATCCTAAAAATATACAAAAGTATTCTGAAATTTAGGAAGAGAATAGGGCAGGGCTGATGTTTGCCAAAACAGACTTCCTTTTACACTCAAGTGAAACCTTTCTCACAGAGACCAAGTCATTTTTTAAATTAATTCTTTAAAAATAATTTACAAACAATTTGTAAAACAAAAAGACACTTATACAGACAAAATTAAATAACAAAAACAAAAGACTATATATGGAAGTCCCTTAGTGTTTTTTTACACTAGCATTTTACTCTTATAATGTATCTAACTTGTTTCTCAAGATGCAGGGCATGCTCTAAATTAAAACTCCACAGTTACAGGATTTGAAGATTAAACTTTGGGGTGGAAATGAAACCTTTAAGTAACTGGTATTTATATCTTGTCTGTAGGCAGATTACTAAATTTTCAGGAATTAAATCCTCACCACAAAAAATCTGACAAGAACCTGAAGAGTTTTTTCCTTCTGTAGTTGAAGTTACCTTTTCTTTTAAATACTACACTTTCTAACCAGCAGTCCCCACATCTAGCAGTGCACAGAAAGATACTAAGGGAGGAGACCACCCCTCGTTATCGTCTTATGCCCAATTTCTGCCTCCAAAGAAAGAAGTAAAAACTAAAAGGCAGAAATGAAATCCACAGGCAGACAGCCCGGGGCTGCACCCTGGGCCTGGCAGTTAAAGTTCCACTCCTGACCTAATCGGTTCTGTTATCTATAGATTACAGACATTGTATAGAAATGCACTTGAACATCCCTATCCTGTTTTGTTCCGATCTAATTACCGGTGCATGCAGCCCCCAGTCACGTAACTGCTGCTTGCTCAATCGATCACGACCCTCTCACATGCACCCCCTTGTGAGCCCTAAAAAGGGTCAGGAATTGCTCACTCGGGGGGCTCGGCTCTTGAGACAGGAGTCTTGCCAATGACCCCGGCCAAATACACCCCTTCCTTATGTAACTTGCTGTCTGAGGAGTTCTGTCTGCAGCTCGTCCTGCTACATTTCTTGGTTCCCTGATCGGGAAGTGAGGTGAATGGCGGATGGAGGCAGCTACTTTGGCGGCTTGAGCCTGCCCTGTGGAACACCCCTGTGGGGGATTCGGAGCAGCCCGAGCGATGCAGACCCTGAGAGTGCTCCTGGGTAGGCATCTGCCCCCGTGGGACGCCTATGGCAGGCCCCGTGGAGGATCAACGCAGTGGCTGAACACGGGGAAGGAACTGGTACTTGGGAGTCCGGATATCTGAAACTTGGTAAGACTAGTCTTGAGAACTTGCCCACTCTGTGTGAGTGGAAGCGTGGCCTGATCACTCACAGCATGCCTTTATCGGCACTTTGCTTTAATTTTGGTTTTGACTTGGTTTGAACTGCTTGACAGGACCGGTCTTGGGAACTTGTCCACTCCATTTGAGTGGAAGCGTGGCCTGATCACCCACAGCGTGCCTTTGTCGGCACTTTTTTGGTTTTGATTTCGTTTAAATTGCTTGACAGGACTGGTCGTGGAAACTTGGCTACTCCATTTGAGTGGAAGCGTGGCCTGATCACCCACGGTGTGCCTGTACCGCGGTGCACTTTGGTTTTTGTTTTTGACTTGGATTGCTTGATACTTTGGTTTTGGTTTTGACCTGGCTTAGATTTCTTGATACTCTGATTTTGGTTTTGATTCTGATTTGGCGTAAGCTGTAAAAGTGTGTGTGTCCTTTTTACCTGTTCTTTGTTTTGTGGTGTTTTGTCTCAAGGAAACACGGGTCAGGCACAAAGTAGGCCCACCCCACTAGGAACTATGTCGAAAAATTTCAAAAAGGGATTTAAGGGAGACTATGGAGTCACCATGACACCAGGAAAACTTAGAACTTTGTGTGAGATAGCCTGGCCAGCATTAGAGGTGGGTTGGCTATCAGAAGGAAGCGTGGACAACAGGTCCCTTGTCTCGAAGGTATGGCACAGGGTAATCTGTAAGTCAGGGTACTCAGAGCAGTTCCCACATACAGATTCCTGGTTACAGCTAGTTTTGGACCCCCCACAGTGGTTAAGAGGACAGGCAACAGCAGTACTAGTAGCAAAGAGACAGTTAAGGAAGGTCCTCGCTCCACCCGCTGAGGGAAGTTGGCACCAAAAGTCCTGTCCGACCCAACACCAGAAGAATCATGGCAGGAATTGGTACCAGCAATACCCCCTCCTTATTGGGAGGAAGGGCTCCCCACCCCTGAGCCCACAGCACCTCCACCTCCACCAGATGACCACACCCCTTGACTACCCAGACAAGAGAGGAAGTGAAGCCGCAGAAGAAATTCCTCCCTTGGCAGCTCGCTTATGGCCCAAGACTGGAATCCAAATGCCCCTGAGAGAGCAGCGATATACTGGGGTAGATGAGGACAGGCACATGGTGGAAAGGCGTGCCTTTGTGTATCAACCTTTCACCTCTGCTGATCTCACTTGGAAAAGTAATACTCCATCTTACACTGAAAAGCCTCAAGCTTTAATTGACTTGCTCCAAACTATTACACAGACTCATCATCACTTGGACTGATTGCCACCAGCTGCTCATGTACCTCTTTAATACAGATGAAAGGCGAAGGGTGCTCCAGGTGGTAACTAAGTGGCTAGAGGAGCATGTCCCAGTCGATTACCAAAACCCCCAAGAATATATAAGAATTCAACTGCCAGGAACAGACCCCCAGTGGGGCCCGAATGAGGGACCAGACATGAAGAGGCTAAGACGGTACCGTGAGGCATTAATACAAGGTCTAAAGAAAGGGGCTCAAAAGGCTACAAATATAAATAAGGTCTCTGAGGTCATCCAAGGAAAAGAGGAGAGCCCAGCGCAATTCTATGAAAGACTGTGAGGCTTACCGTCTGTACACTCCTTTTGATCCAGATAGCCCTGAAAATCAGTGCATGATTAGCATGGCCTTAGTTATTAGTTAGTCAAAGCGTGGAAGATATCAGGAAAAAATTGCAGAAACAGGTTGGGTTTGTGGGTATGAATACCTCGCACACACAGTTACTGGAAACAGCCAATCAAGTGTTTGTGAATAGAGATGCAACAAGCTGCAGAGAAAGCCGTAAGGAAGGCGAACGCCAGGCTAGGCGAAATGCCGACTTACTGGTCGTGGCCATTAAGGAAATTCCCCGGAAAAGAGAGGGAAAGGGGGGTTCAGGGGAGAATACCCAGTCTAATCGCCCACGCTTGCAACGTAACCAATGTGCCTGTTGTAAGGAAATAGGACATTGGAAAGATAAATGTCCCCAACTGAAGGAAAAGCAAGGTGGTTCGGAACAAAAGACCTCAGATGAAGATGAGGGAACTCTGTTCAATCTGGCTGAAGGGTTACTGGACTGAAAGGGACCGGGCTCAAGTGCCAAGGAGCCCACGGTCAGGATTACAACTAGGGGCAAGGACATCAAGTTTTTGGTCGATACTGGTGCTGAACATTCAATAGTGACCACCCCGGTCGCCGCTTATCCAAGAAAACCATTGATATAATCGGAGCAACAGGAGTTTCCACTAAGCAGGCTTTCTGTCTACCACAGACCTGCTCGGTGGGGGGACATGAGACAGTTCACCAGTTCTTGTACATGCCTGGCTGTCCCTTGCCCTTGCTGGGAAGCGACTTGCTTAGCAAGCTGAGAGCCACCATCTCCTCTACAGAACAAGGCTCTTTACAGCTAAAGTTACCGGGAATGGGAGTTACCATGGCCCTTACGGTCCCCCAGGTAGAAGAATGGAGACTTTTTCTTTTTTTCTTTTTCCTTTTTTTTTTTTTTTTTTTTAGTTTATAAAGGAAAGAGGTTTATTTGACTCACAGTTCAGCATGGCTGGGGAGGCCCCAGGAAACTTACAATCATGGTAGAAGGGGAAGCAAACACATCCTTCTTCAGGTGGCAGCAGCAAGAAGTGCTAAGCAAAAGGATAAGTTCCTTATAAAACCATCAGATCTTGTGGGTACTCACTATCATGAGTACAGGGGTAACTGCCCCCCTCACGATTCAGTTACCTCCTGCTGAATACCTGAATGGAGACTTTTTCTAACAGAGCCAGGCCAAGAGATAAAACCAGCTCTAGCTAAGCGATAGCCCTGAGTATGGGCAGAGGATAACCCTCCAGGACTGGCGGTCAACCAAGCCCCTGTACTCACAGAAGTTAAGCCTGGGGCCCAACCAATTAGACAAAAGCGGTATCTGGTTCCCAGAGAAGTTCTCCAAGGAATCCAGGTTCATCTCAGGCGCTTGAAAGCCTATGGAATTAGTTCTTTGCCAGTCTCCATGGAACACCCCCTCCGCCTGTCCCTAAGCCAGGGACCAAGGACTACCGACCAGTACAGGACTTGCGCTCAATCAACCAAGCTACAGTGACTCTGCACCCAACAGTTCCTGACCCTTACACATTGTTAGGGCTGCTACCAGCTGAGGACAGCTGGTTTACCTGTCTGGACTTAAAAGATGCCTTCTTTAGCATCAGAATAGCTCCTGAGAACCAGAAGCTTTTTGCCTTTCAGTGGGAAGATCGGGAGTCAGGTGTCACTACTCAGTATACTTGGGACCCAGCTTCCCCAAGGGTTCAAGAACTCCCCTACTATCTTCGGGGAGGCCCTGGCTCGAGATCTGCAAAAGTTTCCTGCTGAAGACCTAGGCTGCGTCTTGCTTCTGTACATGGACGACCTTCTGCTGGGACACTCCACGGCAGTCAGGTGCGCAAAACGAACTGATGCCCTGCTTCGGCACCTAGAGGACTGTGGGTATAAGGTGTCCAAGAAGAAAGCTCAGATCTGCAGACAGCAGGTATGCTACCTGGGATTCACTATTTGGAAAGGGGAGCGCAGCCTGGGGTCAGAAAGAAAGCAGGTCATCTGCAGCCTACCAGAACCTAAAACCAGAAGGCACGTAAGGGAATTCCTAGGCGCTGTGGGGTTTTGCAGATCATGGATTCCAAACTTTCTAGTACTAGCCAAACCTTTGCACGGGGTTACAAAGGGGGATGACCAGGAGCCTTTTGAATGGGGGCGTCTACAACAGCAAACCTTTTGTAAGTTAAAGGAAAAACTTACGTTGGCTCTAGCCCTAGGACTACCAGATTTGAAAAGGCCCTTTACACTCTATGTGTCAGACAGAGAAAAAACGGCAGCTGGAGTTTTAACCCTGGCCAAGGCCAGTGGCCTGTCTCTCAAAACAACTAGATGGGGTTTCCAAAGGCTGGCCACGATGTCTAAGGGCCCTGGCTGCAATAGCCCTGTTAGCACAAGAAGCAGATAAACCCTTGGGCAAAATCTGAATATAAAGGGCCCCCATGCCGTGGTAACTTTGATGAATACCAAAGGACATCACTGGCTAACAAATGCTAGATTAACCAAGTGCCAAAGCTCGCTGTGTGAAAATCCCCACGTAACTATTGAAGTCTGTAACTCCCTAAACCTCGCCACCCTGTTCCCGGGTTCAGAGAGCCCGGTCGAGCGATATCTGTGTAGAGGTGTTGGACTCAGCATATTCTAGCAGACCTGACGTTAGGGACCAGCCATGGGCATCAGTAGACTGGGAGTTATATGTGGATGGGAGCAACTTCGTTAATCCACAAGGAGAAAGATGTGCAGGATATGCGGGGGTAACTTTGGATGCTGTCATTGAAGCCAAACCATTGCCACAGGGCATTGCAGCCCAGATGGCTGAGCTCAATGATTTAACTTGGGCTCTAGAACTCAGTGAAGGTAAGACTGTAAACATCTACACTGACTCCCAATATGCCTTTCTAACCCTCCAAGTGCATGGAGCATTATATAAGGAAAAGGGTCTGTTAAACTCTGGGGGAAAGGACATAAAATATCAACAAGAAATTCTACAATTATTAGAGGCAGTGTGGAAACCTCAGAGGGTGGCAGTCATGCGCTGCAGGGGACACCAGCAAGCCTCCACCTCAGTGGCCTTAGGAAACTCTCGAGCTGATTCAGAAGCTCGAAAAGCAGCATCTACCCCTTACCGGGCATTGGTAGTAGCCCCCTTAACTCCCTCAAACACCTGACCTGGTACGTACCCATTCTAAGGAAGAAAAAGACTTCTTCCATGCAGAAGGGGGGCAAGTCATACAAGGAGGATGGATCAGACTGCTAGATGGGAGGGTAGCTGTGCCGCAGTTGCTGGGAGCCACAATCGTATTGGCGGTGCACAAAACCATTCATCTAGGTCAAAACACTCTTAGGCCAGTACTTCTACGTCTCACACTTGCCAGTTCTTGCCAAAGCAGCAGCACAACGGTGCGTTACTTGCCGACAGCACAATGCAAGGCAAGGCCCTACTGCTCCACCCAGCATACAAGCTTATGGAGCGGCTCCTTTGGAGGATCTTCAGGTGAATTTCACAGAAATGCTGAAATGTGGAGGTAACAAGTATTTGCTGGTTCTTGTGTGTACTTCCTCTGGGTGGGTGGAGGCTTATCCAATATGAACCGAAAAGGCCTACGAGGTAAACTGTGTGCTTCTCTGAGATCTTATTCCCAGGTTTGGACTGCCCTTACAAATCGGCTCAGATAATGGGCCGGTGTTTATGGCTGACTTGGTACAGAAGACAGCAAAGGCATAAGGAATCACTTGGAAGCTACATGCCACCTACCGACCTGAGGGTTCCGGAAAGGTGGAGCAAATGAATCTGACTGTCAAAAATAGTTTAGGGAAAGTATGTCAGGAAACAGGATTAAAGTGGATACAGGCCCTTCCTATGGTATTGTTTAAAATTAGATGCACTCCTTCTAAGAAAACAGGATACTCCCCTTATGAACTACTGTATCATAGGCCTCCTCCTGTACTACGGGGGCTTCCAGGCACTCCCTGAGAGTTAGGTGACATTGAATTACAGCGACAGCCACAGCCTTTAGAAAAAATTACACAAACAATCTCAACTTGGGTAAATGAGAAGTTTCCCATCAGCTTATTCTCCCCAGTTCGCCCTTTCTCTCCAGGTGATCGCGTGTGGATCAAGGACTGGAACGTAGCCCCTTTGCAGCCACAATGGAAAGGACCACAGACCGTCATCCTGACCACCCCCACGGCTGTAAAGGTAGAAGGAATCCCAGCCTGGATCCATTACAGCCTTGTGAAACCTGCAGCCGAGGAAACCTGGGAGGCAAAACTGAGCCTGGACAACCCCTGCAAAGTGACTTTGAGGAGGACAACGAGCCCTGCTCCAGTCACACCTGGAAGCTGGCGGGTCTACACACAGCCGAAGCATGAGGAGAATCATCATGGGACTCATTTTCCTTATAACGTGGACTTGTATAGTAAAAGCTTCCACTGATTTTCCCTGCATGGAAGACTGCTCTCAGGGTATACATCAGGTTACCGAGGTAGGGCAACAAGTTAAAACAATCTTTCTGTTCTACAGTTACTATGAATGCCTAGGAACTTTAAAAGGAACATGTTTATATAATGACACTCGGGACGAGGTATGTAGCCCAGGAAACGACAGACCAGATGTGTGTTATGACCCCTCTGAGCCTCCCATGTCCACAGTTTTTGAAATAAGTAAGATTAAGGACTGAAGACTGGTGGGGACTCATAAATGATACAAGTAAAGTATTAGGCAGAACAGAAGAAAAAGGGGGCCCAAACGCATAATCTTCAAATTTGATGCCTGTGCCATCATTAACAGAGTTAGGAAGGGGATGTGGCTCTTTCAGTTGGGAAAAAGGCTATATGACTGAAAATAAGTACATTTGTAATGAATTAGGACTGTGTGGAAATGAATGTGGATACTGGTCTTGTGTCATTTGAGCCACTTGGATAAAAAATGAAAAGGATCTAGTCCACCTTCACAATGGAAAAAATGGCCCTTCCTGCACTAAGGGACAATGTAACCACTTAGAGCTAGTAATAACCAATCAATCCCCTTGATCCTCACTGGAAAAAAGGGGAGCGTGTGACCTTAGGAATCAATGGGGCTGGACTGGATCCTTGAGTAAATACCTTGGTTCGAGGAGAAGTTTACAAACGCTCTCCTGGGCCAGTGTTTCAAACTTTCTATGATGAACCAAATGTACCAGTACCAGAAATTCCAGGAAAAACAAGAAATTTGTTTTTGAAATTTGCTGAGCATGTAGCCCAGTCTCTCAATGTCACTTCATGTTATGTCTGTGGAGGAACTGTAATGGGAGATCAATGGCCATGGAAAGCCCAAGAATTAGTGCCTACAGACCCAGTTCCTGATGAATTCCTGACGCAAAAGAATCAGCCTGATAACTTCTGGGTCCTAAAAGCCTCAATTATTGGACAACACTGCATAGCTAGAGAAGGAAAAGAATTCACTCACCCCATAGGACGACTCCATTGTCTGGGACAGAAACTATATAATGGTACCACAAAGACAGTCACTTGGTGGAGTTCAAATCACACAGAGAGGAATCCATTTAGCAAATTCCCAAAGTTGCAAACCGTGTGGACCCACCCGGAGTCCCACCGGGACTGGACAGCCCCCACTGTATTATACTGGTTATGTGGGCATAGAGCTTATGCCAAATTACCTGACCAGTGGGCAGGTAGTTGTATTACTGGCACTATTAAACTATCTTTCTTCCTACTGCCCATAAAAACAGATGAACTCCGGGGTTTCCCTGTCTATGCTTCCTGCAAAAAGAGAAGCACAGCTATAGGAAATTGGAAAGATGATGAATGGCCCCCTGAGAGAATCATACAATATTATGGGCCTGCTACTTGGGCACAAGATGGCTCGTGGGGATACCGGACCCCCATTTACATGATCAACCGAATCATACGATTATAAGCTGTCTTAGAAATAATCACTAATAAAACCGGCAGAGCCTTGGCTATTCTGGCCCAGCAAGAAACTCAGATTAGAAATGCTATCTATCAAAATAGATTGGCTCTCGACTACTTGCTAGCAGCTGAAGGAGGAGTCTGTGGGAAATTTAACCTTACTAATTGCTGTCTACAAATAGATGATCAAGGGCAAGTAGTTGAAGACATAGAGATATGACAAAACTGGCACATGTGCCTGTGCAAGTGTGGCATGGATTTGATCCCGGGGCCATGTTTGGAAAATGGTTCCCAGCGCTAGGAGGATTTAAAACTCTTATAATAAGAGTTACAATAATAATAGGAACCTGCCTACTGCTCCCTTGTTTGCTACCTGTACTTCTTCAAATGATAAAAAGCTTCATCGTTACCTTAGTTCACCAAAATGCTTCAGCACAAGTGTACTATATGAATCACTATCGATCTATCTTGCAGAAAGACATGGGTAGTGAAAATGAAAGTGAGAACTCCCACTAGTAAAATGAGTGAGAGTCTCAAAAGGGGGGAATAAGGGAGGAGACCACCCCTCGTATTGTCTTATGCCCAATTTCTGCCTCCAAAGAAAGAAGAAGTAAAAACTAAAAGGCAGAAATGAAATCCACAGGCAGACAGCCTGGCTCCGCACCCTGGGCCTGGTAGTTAAAGATCGACCCCTGACCTAATCGGTGATGTTAGCTATAGATTACAGACATTGTATAGAAATGCACTGTGAAAATCCCTATCCTGTTTTGTTCCGATCTAATTACCGGTGCATGCAGCCCCCAGTCACGTACCCCCTGCTTGCTCAATCAATCACGACCCCCTCACATGCACTCCCTTAGAGTTCTGAGCCCTTAAAAGGGACAGGAATTGCTCACTTGGGGGGCTCGGCTCTTGAGACAGGAGTCTTGCCAATGACCCCGGCCAAATAAACCCCTTCCTTATTTAACTTGGTGTCTGAGGAGTTCTGTCTGTGGCTCGTCCTGCTACAATACCCGGAGCTTAAAAAAAAAAAAAAAAAATACAGCTGACCCTTGAAGAACATGGGATTGAACTGTATGGGTCCATTTATACGCGAATTTTCTTCCACCTCTGCCACCATGATACAGAAAGACCAACCCCTCCTATTCCTCAGACAACTAAATGTGAAAACAAAGATGACGGAAATGAAGGGTGAAGGAAATCGAGGATGAAGACCTTTATGATGATCCACTTCCACTTAATGAACAGTAAATGTATTTTCTCTTCCTTATGGTTTTCTTATTAACACTTTCTTTTCTTTAGCTTACTTTAAGAATACTGTACATAATACATCTAACCTACAAACTTTGTACTGTTTATGTTATCAGTAAGCTTCCAGTCAACAGTAGGCTGTTAATAGTTAAGTTTTTGGGTAGTTAAAAATCACAGGTGGGTTTCTGACTGTGTGTCAGGGTAGGAGGGAGGTTCTGGTCCCCCTAGCCCCCAGGCTGTTGGAGGGTCAAATGTATTGCCTGCTTCCGTCTCAGATGAACTGAAAGCAAGCCCCAGAAGTTTGTATTCTTAAAGGTTCCCATATTACTGGTGCTACACATGAGAACACTTAAGATTCCTAGGAGAAATAAAACATCACAATATAATACAAAAATAGTAATTTTGGGGGAAAAAAACCCCTCAACTTTTAAGTTAAGGTTACAGATTCTACGTGTTAAGGAACTCTAAATGAAGAAAGTAGATATCAGAAAGAATTTTCTAAGATTTAGAATTTGTTTACAATGTAAACTAATGGCCAAACATTTAAGATTTTAAGATTGCTTTATTTAAAAGGGGAAATCATGTCCAAATTACTTAAGCACGGTTTCTAGCTGAGAAAGGGATGTTAAAATTACAGCTGCTCCCATGAATCATCAAAGGTGCTGTATCACTGTGTGTGTCTGTGTTGCGGCAGTAATCCTTTTCCTGATAACATCTATGCTGTGCCAGGAAGATTTTTAGAATATATTAATTGCAGCAATTAAAAATCATCATCAGTTACAAGCCAACTTTACACGTAACATGCCATAATATTCCTTTAAAAAATCATTACATCCTTAAACACCAGGGTTCTTATAATTTATAAATCTAAGTTTGAAATTTAGAAATAATCGGCTTCACAAATACATAAAAACTACAGTGGATACGAGTTAGCAACCACATTCATAGCTCTTACAAGTTATCCTCTTCTCTTACTAGTTCCCATTTTAGTAGAATGTGAAACACTTTTGTGAATATACAGTTTTAACTACCGTGTCACTATGGTTTTTTACAAACTTTAAAAAGGCTCTCTCCTGGCTAGGTACGCCTCCCTTCTCTGACTTCTCCCTTGCCTCTTCAACTTCCTAAAAGAATGTGCTCCCTGTTCTCCAGTTCTTTGACTTCTTTCCAAATTGCTTCTCTTAGCAATTTTAGTGACTTCTATGGCTTCTGCTAACACCTCTATGCAAGTTAAGTCTCAATTCAGCATCTCTAATCCAAAATCATCTCTTCAGATCTAGAAGAGATGACCAAATTTACTTTTTCTTTCCAGCTTTCCTGAGGTCTGACAAATAAACATTGTATCTACTAAAGGTGTACAACAGTCATGTTTTGATATACATATTCAAGTGATGACTGCAACCAAGTTAATTAACATATCCATACTCACAGTTACTTTTCTTAATGTGTCAAAAGAATACCTTAAGATCTACCCTCATATACAGTATTAACTCTTGCCACCACAACGTAAATTAGGTCTCCAGAACTTATTCATCTTATAACTGAAACTACGTACCTTTCATCAACATCTCCCCATTCCTCCCCACCCCTAATCCCTGGTATCCACCATTCTACTGTCTGTTTCTATGAGTCCAACTTGTGTAGGTTCCACAGTAAGTGAGGTCATGCACTGTTTGTCTTTCTGTGTCTGGTTTATTTCACTCAGCACAATGACCTCCAGGTTCATCCATGTTGTTCCAAATGGCAGGATTTCCTTCTTTTATACGGCTGAATCATATTTCATTGTGTGTGAACATATACACCACATTTTCTTTATCAATTCATGTGTTGGACATTTAGGTTGACTCCATACCTTGGCTATTGTGAATAATGCTGCAACAAACATGAGAGTGCAGATATCTCTTCGAGACAGTGATGTCATTTCCTTTGGATACATACCCAGAAGTAGAACTGCTGGATCATGTGCTAGTTCTAGTTTTCATTTTTTGAGGAACCTCCATATTGTTTTCCAGAATGGCTGTATCAATTTACATTCCCATCAACAACATATAAGGGTTCCCTTTTCTTCTAAACTGTCTCTTCAGCCCTGGACTCATGTTTCAAGTGATCTTCATGTGGACTGCAGTTAACCATGGGTCACTTGGTGGCCTATAGAGCCTTGGGAGTCTCCAGAAATTGTATGCAATTGCTGTGTGTATATGCACATGCAAATTGTCTGGAGAGAAGGATCATAATTTTCTTCAGATTCTTAATGTACATGTGACTCTAAAGAAAGATAAACTCAGGTACGTCACATACTACCACTATACCAGAACCTCTGGCAAAAATACTAGTGTTTTGTTTTGTTTTTGAGAAAGAGTTCCCCTCTGTCACTGAGGCTGGAGTGCAGTGGTGCAATCTCGGCTCACTGCAACTGCCGCTTCCCAGTTTCAAGCAATTCTCACGTCTCAGCCTCGCAAGTAGCTGGGATTACAAGCATGTGCAAACATGCCTGGCTAATTTTTGCATTTTTAGTAGAGACAGAGTTTCACCATGTCGATCAGGCTGGTCTCGATCTCCTGGCCTCAAGTGATCCGCCTGCCTCGGCCTCCCAAAGTGCTGGGATTACAGGTGTGAGCCACCACACCCGGCCAACACTAGTGTATTTTTAAAAGAGAAAATAGTCCAGGTTAAGGTGTTTATTAAAGGACTTCAATAGTTAACTTTCCCAAGTAGTAGATTCCTGAAGCTTGCTAGCATCTTCTAATGCAATAGTATGGCAAACTGCAGCTGTGGATCAACCGTTTTTGTAAATACAGTTTTATGGGAACATAGTCTGTCTATTCATTACATGCTATGGTTGCTTTTGCAGTTGAGCAGTGACAAGAACTGTATGGCCTGCATGACTGAAATATGTCTACTATCTGACCCTTTAAGGAAAAGTTTGCAGTTATTTTAGATTTAAAAAATGTCTAAATTGAGAAAAACAGATCTAATCTTGAATAATCAAAAGAAATCCATCTTTTATTTGTAAGCAATTTTAGATACTGGTATCAAGCAAACAAAACCCCTGTATTTTTTTAAAAATAGGGTGTCTTACCTGCCATTGCTTTGCTGCTGTGGAGAGTGTCTGGAATGATCAGAAGGCTCTGACCGCTGGTCAGGAGATCGTGACCGGCTGCGGCGGGGAGGCCTATCGTGTGATCGACCAGAATGATCTGAGGCCAGTGACTGAATTTCTGAAATGTCTGTTAATAAAAGAGTGCTACTTATTTTCCCACAAAAATAATTACAGTCAAGTATAAAGTACTCCAGTAATAACGAAGATAGGCTGGTAAGTAAAATTATATATAAAATGGAAAATTTATGCATTAATTTCATCAGCCAGCGATCAAATCAATAGTGGCGAGTTGTCTACAGGAAAAAACACATATAAAACTTTTAGATTTTGAAGGTGTTTGGCTGGTAAAAAATTATCATTTCTTTCAAAGATGTCCAGTCTCCCTAGTGTTTTTAAGAAAACAGGTCACTTAGAGGGGGCCTTCAAAGAGAGTCACACTCACCGTCTCTCTCAGAGGCATTAGCAGAGTGGATGCTGTCAGACAGATCAGGGACATTCAACAGCGTAGCCCGTTCATCTCTTTGAACTACCATTTTTAATTTGCCTTTAGACCTTTCTATCAATGTCTTTGCATCTGTCAATGACATATTTTCTGTCACAGTACCATTTATCTGCAACAGAAAATAAATTACAGGTTTCAAGTAAATGATAAAATACAAATGTTAACTTGGTTTGTTATAAACAGAAATATCCAAACCACTCCCTTGCTGTAAGACCTAAAATATTCTCTTTATACTTTTCCAAATTATCAAAGTATTCCACCTTCCTGAGATGATAAAATCTTTACTGTACTGCTGCTGTCAGAAAAACCCAAAGTAGTATCCCCTAACTCCTCCTCAAAAGGCTATCACTTTCTATTACTTATAAACAAACAAATAAGCATTTCAACAATATCTGAAAGCAATTATCAGAATTTTTTAATGTGTAAGAACAGACATATCTTATCTACGAAGTAGTACCGGCTGGTGAATAATTATCTCAGGATGATCCTGTGATACCTAAAGTATCAATGTCGACATATAATAATGCATAAAGGAAATTTACATCCCTCTCCCCCAAACATTGATTTTTTAATTCTCTTTGGCAAAATTGCTTCAAACAACAGCACAGACCACACAGTAACTCTAGAACTTATTTTCTATTTCAGTTCATTAAAAAGGAAGAATATGACTATACCTTCAATACAACATCACCTTCTTGAATATTGCCATCTCTTGCTGCCAAACTATCTTGTGAAATTTCCTTAACAAATATATGGCTTGCCAATCGAAGACCATATTCTGAAATAATTTAAGTAAGTATTTTTAGTGTAACATCCTAAGACAGTTAAATAGATTTCACAAGTATACAACTAAACTAATAGCCACTGCATAGAGTTTTCAAGTACAATCAATAACGAGACATTTTTCTTGGCCACCCTGCAAATAAGACATTCTCTTTAATTAGCAAGTCTGCAATGTCTCCGTGAAAGCAAAGGGAAAGTGTATGGTTCAAACGAAGGACTGATAGACCGTGTTCCCATGTTACTGAAAAGGAGAAAATCCCCAAGAGGACATCATTTCTTTTTGACCAAGCATTGATACGCTAGCTCTTCAGAATGCTTAAGGAATACCATTTTCTTCAAGAGACAGGGTCTCACTATGTTGCCCAGGCTGGACTCGAATTCCTGGGGTCAAACAACCCTCCTGCCTCAGGCTCCAGAGTACCTGGGACTAACAGACATGTGTCACACTATGCCTGGCTAGAAAGATAATTCTAAAGAGTAAACTGCTTGAGGTTTGAAAAACTTTGAAAAGATTGACCATTTTATTGAAGACTATTATCATGCATATACTATTTCTATTTTTCCCTGCTCCCAGACCAAAAATATTTCTGATCCTATACACCCCATGACACTGGACAGACATACTCAGAGTACTAGCACGTACTAAGTATGAGTGCAAAGGCTTACAGCCAGCTAGGCAGATGTGGGCAGGAGTTATTATGCCAGTCCTTTCCTTTAAACCACCAACCAAGTATCCAAGAGTAAGGACACTGATTCTGTCTGTGGGTAAGGAATGTTGGAAGTTGAGGAAATTACTAGCAGAGTCCAGAGAACTGCCCAGGTTCCTGCAACAGCTGTAGAAAAATATATTTTAAGAAAAATAAGAACAATGACTACAACCACCAGTATAATGTCGTAAAAGGACTGCCCCTGGTTCTGTGAGGAGAGTCTTACTGCATTAAAAACAAAACCAAAAACCAAGATGGAAAACAGAAAATTGTTTTAACATGGGATAAATTAACAGACTTACTACTGAAGTGTCTAAAAATTACGTAACAGTAGGCTGAGCGTGGTGACTCATGCCTATAATCCCAGCACTTTGGGAAGCCAAGGTGGGCAGATCACAAGGTCAGGAGTTCGAGACCAGCCTGGCTAGCATGGTGAAACCCTGTCTTTATTAAAAATACAAAAAATTAGCCAGGCATGGTGGTGCACACCTGTAATCCCAGCTACTTGGGAGGCTGAGGGAGGAGAACTGCTTAAACCTGGGAGGCAGAGGGTGCAGTGAACTGAGATTGTGCCACTGCACTCTAAGCCTGAGAGACAGAGTGAGACTCCATCTCAAAAAAAAAAAAAAAAAAAAAAAATTTACATCAGAGTTACAGTTTAACTTAAGACAAACATACAAAGAGTACTCACAGCCAGAAATAGAATCAGGGTAAAGAAAACAGCCTTTTAGGAGATCTGGGCAAGGAATGAGGCAGTCATCCATATGGTCATTACATCACAGAAGGATACGGTATTGGTTAAAAGACTGTTCTTTAAGATTAAACACATATAAATGATCATTACACAGATGATCCCAAAATATTCCTTGTATATTAGTTTGTTCGTTCATTCTAAATATTTCTTGGGGTATATATCAACTAGGTACCAGGCATTAGGGAGAAAGCAGCAAATGAGACAGTTCCTGCACTCTGGCAGGAGTCAGTGAAAAAAGGGATGTCAGCATGGCAATTCCAAATGCGATGAGTTCAGAGAGCAGAAACACAAGCATTCTGCACCTCCTGGGGGAAGGAGAAGGCCTCCCTGAGGAAGAAATACTGAAGTTAAAACTTGACCTAAGAAAGCCCTAAACCTGAAGGGTATGTTTGTGTGGGAGGGGATGCACGGGGTGAGTGATGGCTGAACAGTTCAAAACAAATGCACCCAAGTTACGAAGAAAAAAACCTGGTGGACCTAATGAAGTCATAAGTCTAGTGTAGCAGAGACTGAGAATTAATGAAGAAAGGGGAAAAAGAGTAAGACAGAAGTGTCACAGAGGATCTATGAAGAAATCTGCAGAATCAACTTAAAGGGATCCAAGAGACAACCTACGAGACCAAACAAGTCTATGTAAGAGATGACAGCGGCCTGAAAAAGGGTGGAGGCAGTGGAGAAAGAGTGGGATGGGTAAGAGTGGTATTTCAGAGTGACGACATTCATCATGCACGGGAAAAAAAGAGATGTCAAGGGTAACTACCATGTCATCTGGGAATGGCCTGAGAAACTGGATCAAAAGGAACACGTTCAATTGAATACTTTATGAGAAATACAAAGAAACATTTTAAGAGGAAGATGTGTTTCATTTGAGATGTGCTGTGTTTCAGGGACCTACAGGAACATCTAAGTGAATATGCCTAACAGCTGGAACACTAGAGTGTACAGATTTGGGCTGGAGAAAGAGGTTCTGCCATCAGCAGTGACTGGAAGCAGGGGAGCAGATGAGATTGCCTAAATTGTTATTCAACCTGAGGAAAAGAAAAAAAAAAATTACCTTAAGTGGAAAAAAAGATTCTAGGAAAGAAACTGACAGAACATTATAAAGGGCAGGGTGAGAAGAATGAGCCTGCAAAAGATACAGAAAGGTGGGGGGGGAAAAAAGAGAGAGATGCAGTATTACCAAAAGAAGACATTATTTTTTAAAATAAGGAGTGGTTAACCATGTGAAATGATACTGTAAGGCAAGCAAGCTAGAGACTGAAAAACTTCCACTAGATTTAGTGTGAACATTTTTGGGGGCAGAGCGAAAAAGATACCACACCAGAGAGGGTTGAGGGGTAAGTGGTGAAATGAAGTAGAAACAGCAAATGTTGACGACTTCACTGACACTTCACTGAGAAGTCTGCTCTAGAGTGGGGGTACGGAGTACCACCTAGGAGATATGCCAAGTGGTAAAGCAGATCAAAGTAAGCCTTGATAATATTCCAACTGTAACACCCCTATATATCAAAATGATCAGTCATGCATGCCCACAGGAGGAGGAAGCCACAGTCAGATCCATTTTTTATCAAATTTAATGAGGTACGAGGGAAGGCAGCTGAGTTTCAGTTTCAAAAACTTCAAAGAAATACTGCATTATAGAGAAATGCCCTAAAAGGGGTTCTTTTCCTTAAATTCCTCCATTTAAAAAAACAGTCTGGAGTGAGGGGGAAGAAGTCACAGCAGGGCACAATGGCTTCCCGCCTGAATTCCAGCACTGCGGGAGGCCGAGGTAGGTGAATTGCTTGAGCTGACCAGCTTGGGCAACATGGCAAAACCCTGCACCCAAAATGAAAACATTAGCTGGACATGGTGGCATGTACTTGTAGTTCCAGCTACTAGGGAGGCTGAAGTGGGAGGACTGCTTGAGCCCGGGAGGCAGAGTAGCAGGGAGCTGAGATTGTGGCACTGCACTCCAGCCTGGGTGACAGAGCCAGACCTTGTTGTAACACCACCACCACCACCACCACCACCACCACCACCACCCCCACCCTCCCCCAAGATTTCTCTCCATGATTACATTACTAACAGTTAAGAAAAACACTGAATTTCCATTTGGTGATGGTGTGACATTTCTTGTTAGCATAATTTGTACTTGGTTATTCTCATCAGGACAAATCTGAAAGCCAACCCCTGGACCATTCACTTAAAGTGCTATCTGTTCCAACAGAGAAAATGAACAGTCCCTGAAGCCTGCCATAACAGGACCTGACTTACAGTGACAGAACACAAACACAAAGACAACAAAGCAAAGACATGAAGAGACAGCAACTGTACTTCTCACTAAAATTAGTTTTAAAGTTTCATGTGAAAATAACAGCAAGAGTTGGCAGAAACTACCTTCATTCTTCCGGGATTTCACCAGTGTGACTTTGGTGGGTTTAGCGGGCTGGCTGGAAGCCACTGACCGCCTGTCTGACCGTGGAGACAAGCTCCTCTCTCTACTTGCACTTCTATCCCTCGACCAAATCTTCTCACTCCTTCTGTTAACCACACCACTCCGGCCACTTCTTGGATCATGTATTTCCTCATCGTAACTATCTTCTTCATTATCAGATACTGGTTCAGGATCAGGACGACTTACTGGTATTTGAACTTTCTTCTTCCTTCTAATTGTCTGCAAGTTAAAAAGGTTAAAAAATAAGTTGACTGATTTTCATATATGTATGTTCAGTTCCAAAGAGAAAGGAACATTACACTTCTCATCCCGTATTATGAACCAGCAAGAAACAATACACAAACAACTACAACAAATTGCTAAAGAATACATTTCCATAAAGGCTGTGTTTTCTGCTCTCCCGATGAACAGATCTAGTTAAGCACAAATAAGAAAGGGTGGGCCTAATCTCTTTATTTACTTCACACAGAAAGATCTTCCTGGTGTAATAATCACAAGCTTACAGGGAAACTAACAACTGTTGGTGGTTTAAATAAAAAGGACAGCACTGTACTCTAATGCCATCAAATATACTCTAGGTGCTACCAAAACCACAGCAAACTTCTAAGTCCAACTTGCTTCCTTAAACATTTTAGACTGCATCAATATCAAAGCCCACCATTGCCCCAGACTTCTAAGAGATGAATTTATTCTACAGCCACACTAACATTCAATAATATGTTGGAGCTAATTAACTCAGCTGTACTTCACCAACACAAACTGCTTTCAGTCTCCGGATCTCTCCAATGTGTACTTCTGGTCTAGGTGCAAATTCTTCCCTCTGGCATTCTTCTCTCAATGACTCTGGTAACTGGCTCTGTATTGCCTGTCCACTTATTTCCTTCATTCTCTGCAAGGTGAAGATCTACATGTATCACACCTGCTGACTGAGTGGCCCTGTAATCTGTGGACTACACTTTGCCTTCCTACAATAGTATACACTTGACCTCACTGTAGCTCCGCAGGATCTTCCTGTGTATATCACTCCTTGTCTTCTATGTCGGACACCGTGAGCTACTGAAACTTTTCACTATCTTATTTCCAATTCCTTCATCCTCTCTTATTTTCAGTTCATCAGTTCCGTCCTGGTTTCACTCACGTTTCCCCCAAGTTGGCATGAGACATCCTGCTGCTGTATTTAAATGACTTTCTCTTGACCCCTCAATCATCTGCCATGACAAACTCCAGTCCTATTAGTACCTTCACTTCCACACTTTGCTGATTAGGCCCTCTGTAAATTCATTTTACAGAAGTCTTGCTCTTGTTCAGCAATCCTTTCATCTACATCTTGTTGCCTCTCTATGGAATTTGCTAATGTAGGTATTCTACAACCATTCTTTGAGATCCCAGCCACTCAGCCTGCTTTAAGGCTATCAGTGCCATTTTACTCCCCCTGCCCTCCTAAATTTTTTCAGTATCTCATTTATTTGGTCCTCCTTCCTTCTGGCCTCAAAGACCACAGCGATCTTCTTCCTGGATGAATGAAACTCTTCTATTTGAGCTCTCATTCTCATCCCGACTCATCTCTAAGATTTTTTCTTCATCAATTACCATACTCCAGTTTACCTGAAACTTCAATCGCTTTATTTACCTAAAATCTGTCCTCTACCTACTAAGCTCCCCCAATTAATCTTCTATTTCTCTGTCTTGCTATTCACCTGCATGTTATCATCTTATCTCTTCTCTATGTGGCTAAACTTCTTCAAAGGGCTGCTCTACACTTAATACTGCTGCTTCCTATTACTACTACTACTACTACTACTATTATTATTATATTATTATTATTATTATTATTATTATTATTATTATTATTATTATTATTATCAGGTGCTGGTTCAGAATCAGGACAAGGGCCTAAGCAGAGGGCCATTCTGAGGAAACAACGCTGAAGCTCAAGGATGAGAAGCAGCAGAGAACAGCATGTGAAAAGGAGGACAGCCAATGCCCTGTTATGAACTGAAAGAGAAAGGCTGCCCTTCTCATCTTGGAGCAACCCACAGCTGAAGTCCTTATCAGTTAATATCTTCTGTAAAGCATTCCTAATGCTAGCTGTCTGCTTTTACATCTCACGTCTACTTAATTTCCAACATATTACATTGGAAGCAATACCTGGTATTGGTATTTTAATCTTCAGTTCCTCCCTAGTAATAAACAAAAACAAAGTTGAGCAGATGAGCACTCAAGGCTTTCCCTATCATTTCTGTAAGAGTGCCACCTCTTTGGGATTCTACTGTACCTGACCTATTAACCTGAGTTGACATGTATTATATGGTTATCAGTATGTACACCCATCCAGCCCACTAAGATTCGAGTTCTTTGAGAGGCTCCTTCCCATGCATTTAACTGTACATGTAATGTAACGCTTGCACCTAGTAGGTGCTTTACTTATTGTAAGGTATCCAGTCCTACTGTGATTCTCTACTTAGGAGTTAACAGTTACAAACATGAATAATAATTAGTAGGTGTGACGACTATGCTTGATTTTAACACTATGAAAAATTTGGAATCAAAATTTTTAGGAAAAAAATGCGTACTTCAAAACAGTTTAGCTTAACTGAAGTCTTAAATGTAAAATAAAACAAAATGATGCCATGTAAGTACTAGAATAAAATACAAGAGAGAGGCTTTTGCAATTAAAAGGCTTTTGGAAGCATGACACCAAGGCAGAACCAATAAAGTGAAAGTCTGACAGACATGACAAAATTAAAATGAAAACTTTTCAATGTTGTAACAAAATGACACAAAACAACAAACACAAACAACTTACAAACAGTCACAAAAGCAAAGAAGATAACAACACGTGAGGTATGTACGACAAAAGGTTAATAATCTGACTACACAAAACACCTAGTATGACCATCACCACCATATAAATGCAAGGGACATGAACAGGTAAATGAAAAAACAAATGGGTAGTAAACACACCATGAGAGGATCAAATCCACTTGTGATTTTAAATGTTTCATTTCAGATACTTTTTTATCAGGCAAAGATTTAAGATGTGTTGAAAACTGAACTCTTGATAGCCTATTGATTTTCTGAAGAAGGACAAACTGGTAATACATACATCAAAAGTCATTCAGGTCCTTTGACTCTGAAAAGCCACTCTTAGAAAATTATCCTAAAAATTAACTAAGCAAGTAGGTAGCAATATGATTTTCACAGCCGAATTTTAAAAAACTCGTGGACTGGACACTGAAATGCCTGTGAGTGAGTGAGTTCCATAAATATGTATGCAGAGTGAAATGCTGCATGGCCATGTGGATACATACACAGTCATGCACCATGTGAAACAATGGACAACACATCTGCAGAGGCCCCATAATACTACAATGGAGCCGAAGATCTCCTATCACCTAGTGACGCCACAGGGTCATAATGTCGTGGGTGCACTGCAGTGCTGTTTGTCATGATGCTGGTATAAACAAACCTACTATGCTGCCAGTGGAATAAAAGTGCAGCAGATATAATATGTACAGAATATAAAACTTGATAATGACTGTTACTGGTTTATGTATTTACTATGCTACACTTTTTATCATTATTCCAGAGTGTACTCCCTCTACTTATTTTTTTTTAAATGTGAACTGGGAAAACAGCCTCAGGCAGGTCCCTCAGGAGGTGTTCCACAAGAAAGCATTGTTGTCATAGGAGATGATGGCTCCATGCATGTTACTGCCCCTGAAGACTTCCCACCAGGACAATCTGTGGAGGTGGAAGACAGCGACACTGATGACCCCGATCCTGGGTAGCCCTAGGCTAATGTGTGTGCTTGTGTCTTAGATTTTACTAAAAGTTTAAAAAGTGAAAAATAAAAAATTTTAGGCCAGGTGCGGTGGCTCACGCCTGTAATCCCAGAACTTTGGGAGGCCGAGGCAGGCAGATCAGTTGAGGCCAGGGGTTCAATACCAGCCTGGCCAACATGACAAAACCCTGTCTCTACTAAAAATACAAAATATGGGCGTGGTAGTGGGTGCCTGTAATCCCAAGGCTGAAGCACGAGAATCACTTGAACCAGGGAGGTGGAGGCTGCAGTGAGCCAAGATCACGCCATTGCACTCTAGCCTGGGTGACAGAGTGAAACTGTGTCTTAAAAAAACACAAACAAAAAGAAGAAAATTTTAAATAGAAAAAAACATTTTTGTACTGCTGTACAATGTGTTTGTGTTTTAAGTGTTATTGCGAGAGTCAAAAAGTTAGAAAGATATAGGTTAAAAAAGTTTCAGTAAGCTAAGGTTTTTTATTGAAGAAAGAAGACTTTTAAATAAATTTTATAAAGTTATAAAATATTAAATACATTAAAAATATTAAAACATGAAAAATAAATTTAGTGCAGCCTAAATGTACAGTGTTTACAAAGTCTACAGTAGTGTACAGTAATGTCCTAGGCCTTCACATTCACTCACCACTCACTCACTGACTCACTCAGAGCAACTTTCAGTCCTGCAAGCTCCATTCACAGTAAGTACACTAAACAGGCATAGAATGTTTTTTATCCGTTATATATTTTTAGTGTACTTTCCCCATGTTTAGGCAGACATATACTTACCATTGTTTTACAGCTGCCCACAGTACTCAGTACAGTAACATGTTGTATGGGATTTATAGCCGGAGAGCAATACACTATACCATATAGCCTAGGTGTGTTGGAGGCTATGCCTTCCAGGTTTGTGTAAGTACACTCTGATGGTCACACAAGGATGAAATCATGTAATGAGGCATTTCTCAAGACCTATCCCTGTCATGAAGCAACACAGAACTGTTCTGAAATGCTCACAGAGGTTTTTGCTAGGAAGGTGTTTTTGCCTCTTCATCCACTTTATAACGCTTTTTTACTATGTTCAGAATTTTAGTAAAATTATACAGGCTATTGGGGATATATAATATATCCCCAATGTTAAGTGACGCATGACTGTACTGAAGTTAGATTGGATCTTGTCATGTGTCAGTTTGAAATATATGGTCCTGTTTTCTGGTATAAGATGAGTTTACTGGGAAAGTTTTGCGTCGCCCCTTGAACACATGTATGTCAGCAGCTATTTTCCTTATTACTCTGATAGTCTGAGGAGAGAAAATGGAGGAGCACAGGAGAGAAGACAGACATCAGTAGAACAGAGACCAGGGAAGACGATCTGGTAGAGTTCAGAACTGGGGAAAATAAACATCACATATATCATGACCTGAGTGTTTCTGACGCTCTGGTTATGTCCAGGGATGAGGTTAAAAAAAGACATCTTATAATGAAAGGCCACACTCTCAGACACAGGCAGTTTATTCTAAGAGTCATACAGCAATGAAAGCTTTAAATTAATGACATGACTGAAACTGTCAAAATGCAGAAATCAACAACTGCTTTTTGCTGATTAAAACACCTTTCTGCCCAAAGCCCCTAGAGCCTTTAACCACACAGTAAAAAATACCTTTCCAACTGACAGAGCTTTGAACAGCCCCTAAATCCTTCTCCTTACATGCTGGGCCAAAATGTGCCATTTCAAATACATTATTGATTTCAGACCTACTTATAATATCACCTCTATGTGGAAAAGTCTGGAGTATAGCAATATAACTTTCTTGGATGTATTATCAATGTAGTGTATGTGTGCCAAATATTTTGCATGGAAAAACAAAACAGCTCAAGATTACAGAGGAATGGAGGGCTTAAAAAGTTGAAAGTATGGATGAAACTCACCACACCTGATACAAGGGATAAAAAACAAGTTTCCCGAGGTGCTGGCCTTGGAATGTGCAGCAAGCCACCTGAAGAACACTATGCAGAATAAGGATGGTGCTCAGGATCAGCAGCTAAAGCAAGACACTGAAGCTCACTCAACTGATCAAACCCAACAAAACTATTAGTAATTTGCTGTTTTAAAACAAACAAACCAAAAAAATAGCAATTTGCTTCTGTAAACAGTGCAACCTCTTGTTATAAAAACTGTTTAAAAACTTTATCATCCGCTAGGCAGTCTGTTAATTAATTGCAATTTTAAAGTAACATCACAGTTGTAAAACTACGGACTACAATGAGATTGTGAAAACATACAAAATAAAAGATGTTTGTTCTCTGGAACAACACCATAACCAAATAGTGGTCCTACTGCGATATGAGAGAACTCTCATCTCACCAGCAATGATGCTGGTGTGAAACAAGCCACACAGCAAGGCAGCCTACACAGGGCAGGAGGGCCGAGCAACTGCTGGGTGCAGTCTCAGGGAATAAATACCCTTTTCAGCTTTTACCACCACTCCCAGACATCAAAACTCAAAAGCAGACCTCCCTTTACCCACCCTTATCCTTTCCATCAGGTCTGCTGTGGTTCTGAGCATCTGCTGGGAGATAGAAAGGTTCTCAACGGACAAAGCAGGGCATAGCACCCAGCCTCTTCAGCTTTGTATACCTGAGCTGAGGCTTCAAGGCTACCTTCATTAGTCCTTTCAGAGGCAGGATGGGATAAAAACAGTGGAGGAGCAAAGTGGGTGAAGTGGCTCCTGTGTTCCTAAAAGTGTATCATTTTAAGTAAGACTTTTGGATGGGCGTGGTGGCTGATGCCTGTAATCCCAGCACTTTGGAAGGCCAGGGCAGGCGGATCACTTGAAGTCAGAGTTCAAGATCAGCCTGGCCAACATGGCAAAACCCTATCTCTACTAAAAATACAAAAACTAGCCAGGCGGGCATGGTGGCATGCATCTGTGTTCCTAGCTACTTGGGAGGCTGAGGCACAAAAAGTACTTGAACCTAGGAGGTGCAGGTTGCAGTGAACCGAGATCACGCCACTGCACTCCAGCCTGGGTGACAGAGTGAGACTGTCTCAAAAAAATAAAATAAATAAAACTTTTACATTAAATCTACTGTGCTACATTTACCAAGTTTTAACTGTGATTTGAGGCCCATTATCAAGAGTTAACTAAATTTCTTTTCCCTTAATAAAAAGTAGACTTCTCAGAGAAATATGAAATAAAGACTAGCTATACAGTAAAACAATAACATTAAATGCACCCTGAACAACTCTACAAAAAACAATCTTAGACTTTCCCTCTCCTCAAACTATCAGAGTAATAAGGAAAGTAGCTGCTGACATACATGTGTTCAAGGGACAATGCAAAACTTGCCAGGTAATTTCATCTTGTACCAGAAAATAGGGCCATCTATTTCAAACTGACACACGCCAAGATCCAATCTAACTTCAGTACCGTCATGCGTCACTTAACATTAGGGATATATATGAGAAGTCAATTGTTAGGCAATTCTGTCTTTGTGCAAACATCACAGAACGTATCTTCCCAAACCCAGATGGTATAGCCTACTACACATCTAGGCTACATGGCATAGCCTATTGCTTCTCGGTTACAAGCCTGTACAGCATGTTACTGTACTGAATACTGTAGGCGACTGTAACACAATGGTAACTATGCGTGTATCTAAACACGGTAAAGGTAAATACAGTACTATAATCTTATGGAACCACTGTCAAATATGCGGCTGTTGACGACCAAAACATTGTCATGCAGCACATGACTGTAGAGGAGGAAAACAGGAGGAAATATTAAGCCTAAAAGAGCTAACTATTCAACTGTCCCCTTTCCTTTTTCAATTGAAAAATTCCTGGTATCTAAACTGAGAAAATACACATACCAGGGACAAACCACACTACTGCTGAAAGAAACACTCCTAACTGTTAACAACTACCGTTGGAACTATTGTTTGTTTTCCTTTTCTTAAATGGGAAGGATGAATTCAAACACCAGAAATGTAAAGGGGTACCTTTACTGAATTAAAGATCAAAGATACTTACAATTTTTGCGTTTTTCCCACTTTTCCTTAGTTGCTGAACAGCAAAAGCATGTTCAACATTATCCATTGAAACTCCGTTAACCATTGCCACTCGGTCATTTTCCCTAAGGGGAAAAGGGCACAAAATAATATGTTAGAGATAAACATTCTGGTGAGTTTATGATATTTTCAAGATAGGTACTTCTAAAATGTATTCTAATTATGAGTCAATTAATCAATTTCTCTTCAGATCAATAAAATAATGTCAACTGATTTACTTTCAGATTTCTCCACAGAATGTTTAACAAGTAATTAACCACACGTCCTTAATTTTTTTAAGTCATTAACAAAGTATTTCCCCAGAAGACTGAACAGATACCACATCCATGAAATGATTCTTGGTAGTACAGTTACAGGGCATTAAATGATACTGACTCATAGAGCTGGAAAACCTATTTCCTTTTACCTTTTAAGTTTTTCATCTTTTAATTTTCTTTTAATACTTCTAATTGTAGTGCCATTATTTTGCTAGTATATTTTGTGTTTTTCTTTAGCTTACTAATCTTCATATGGAACAAAAAGGGTGCAAGACTTGGGAAGAGAGGCTTCTGAAGGCTAGATTCTACCCAAATGGAGTTACAAATTTTTTTTACAGTTACACATTCTATTTTTACAGTTACACATTCTATTAAAAGTGAGTGATACTAGCTTTCCAATTTAATAGGGATAAAGCTTCCTTTATTTTCTTTGGAGACAGGGTCTTACTCTGTCACCTGGACTGGAGTATAGCAGTGCAATCATGGCTCACTGCAGCCTCAGACTCCTAAGTTCAAGGGATTCTCCTGCCTCAGCCTCCCAAGTAGCTGGGACTGTAAGCACATGCCACCATGCCCAGTTGATTTTTAAACTTCTTTTGTAGAGATGGGGATCTCACTACATTGCCCAGGCTGGTCTCGAACTCCCAATCTCAAGTGACCCCCCTGCCTCAGCCTCCCAAAGTGCTAGGATTACAAGGAGTGAGCCACCATACCTGGCCAGTTTCCCTCTTAAGTAAACATATGTTAATTTAAGGAAAAGATATATGAACCATGGCACAGGTGGTGTATGAATATGGCAAAACACTAAGACAGTGTAAGACAGGCCAGTGCCTGAGGAGCGAAACACTGCTCGTCGCACAGGTGCCCACGATAAGCAGCACTCTTACTGTAGCTGTCCTTCAGCTGGTCCTCCTTTCAGCACATCTGAAATCACTATTGACGTTTCCCCACTCTGAAAATGAGGATTATCTCGTCCACCAGATATTGCAATTCCAAATCCAAATCCAGGAGCCTAAAGTAAAAATTATAGTAAAATATTGCTATTAAGGATAAAAATAATTGTTATACTCTACAATCCAGAGAAGTCGAAATACAAAAATTACAATCTTAATATATTTGTGATTCATAAACACTCACCTGCATGGTTACCTATTAGAATTATCCTTGTACAAGAATGTATGCTCTAATAACTACTGGACAGAACAGAATATTAAAAATCGCCAACTATATACATGTTCTTTAAAAACCAAAAGACATTGAAAATGTATTAACACCGAAATCCTCACTTCATTTTTGATTATCAGAAGAGGTCCTGAGGGGACTGGCAGTGCCCAGTGTGATCATCATTCATCCTGGCAACTGATTTAGAAGATGACAGACTTATCCAGCATATGTAACATTTGCCATTTTACATAAAATATCAATTGCTTTGAAAATCGAGTATTAGTTATTTCAACAACTTCTGCAAACTTCTAAAAATCTCTGTAGAATATAACGTCTTGTGCACATTAAACAATAGAAGGTGTACATTAGCCATATTGAACAAACACTGTAAAATTACCTTTTTTAAAAACTGAATTACAATAAGCTACACACTTCTGAAAGAGCCAAGAATCTTTACCACAATGACTCAGGACAGGCCAGTATATAAAAAATTCAATATATTTTCAGGTTGTTAAAAAATCACCTAATCTCAAAGAAATCACTTATTCCCCAGAAAGGATATGAAGTACTTAGAGTAGTCTAACTAGACATCATACATTTTCTTAAGACTACAGAATCATTAAACCAGAAATATATGTTTTTGTATAAAACGGTACAATTCAAACTGCCTGAGGACAAAGGTAACAACTTCCTCCCTCAGCTTTCCAGTCCGCAACAAAGGAGACTATGTTAACCACGAATAGTGCATACATCACCTTTCCTCCCATCCCAAAGCCTACAGAAGTCGCAAATGAAAAAAAACTCTTCTGAAGAATGAATACCAACTATTCCAAGTGTCCATCAACTGATGAATGGATAACACATGGTATACATCCACAAAAGGAAACACTGTGTGTAAAAAGGAAAGTACTCATACATAGTGTAACATGAATGAACCTTGAAAATGTCATGCTAAGGTGAAGAAACCAGTCACAGAGGTTAATAGATTCTATTATTTCATTTATATAAAATGCTCAGAAAGGCAAATCTATAAAGACAAAAACTTGATCAGTGGTTGTCTAAGGTTACAGGGATTGGGGGAGTGATAGGTCAATGGGAGTTTCACCCCCTGCCCCCCAGTAATGAAAATGTTTTAAAATGGACTCTGGTGATGGTTACACAACTCGGAACATGCTAAAAAACAACGAATTGCATACTTTAATTGTATGGTATGTGAATTATATGGCAATAAAGCGAATACAAAAAGAAGTTAATATGAAAAAAGAAAATAATAACAAACAGGGAGAATTCTGAGTAACTAAAGACAATGGCAACCATCTGAATCTGTTTCTCTATATATCTTCCCAAAATTTAATACAACAAAAATAGACCAACTACAGTGGTTCTTCCTTATCCTCGGTTTCATGTTCTTGGCTTTCAGTTACCTCAGGTCAACTGCAGTCTGAAAATTTTAAATGGAAAACTTCAGAAGTAAACAATGGGTAAGATTTACACTGCACACCATTACGAGCAGTGTGATGAAATCTTTTGCCATCCTGCTCCGTCCCATCTAAGACGTGAATCATCCCTTTGTCCAGTGTCTCCATGACATAGGGGCTCCCCGTCCATTAGTCACTCAGTAGCTGTCACAGTTATGAGATCAACTGTGGAGAGGTAACACAATGCTTGTGTTCAAGTCACCCTTAGTTTACTTAATCATGACCCCAAAGTGCAGTAGTAGTGATGCTGGCAATTCAGATATGCCAAAGAAAAGTTGTAAAGTGTTTCCTTCAAGAGAGAAGGTGAAAGTCCTCCACTTAATACAGGGAAAAAAAAAAAAATCATATGCTGAGGTTACTAAGATCTACAAGGAGAAGGAATCTTCTATTAGTGAAGTTGGGAAGGAAAACGAAATTTGTGCTAGTTTTGCTGTCACACCTAAAACTGCAAGGGTTCAGCCACAGTGCATGGTCTAAGTGTTTGTTTAAAATGGAAAAGGCATGAAACTTGTGAGTGGAAGACAGGAACAAAAATGTGCTCCAATTAACAGCAAAATTGGGTTTGATACTATCCGTGAATTTGGGCATCCACTGGGGGAACATGTGCCCCATGGCTCAGAGGGGACTACTGTACACAGAACCATACACTCACCATAATTCAAAGACAATACCCAAATTTCAAATTAAAAGCAGGACTAAAACTTCGAAAATAAATGATTAGAGACAAATGACTATTAGTATGGCATCAGAAAACGTTAAGAGACTACTGAACAAATTCAAAGAAATTTGAAAACCTAAATGAAACATAATTCCTTAAGGAAATACAGATTGCCAAAATTGACCCTATTATAAATAAAAAGCTTAAATGGCCCAATTTCTGGAGAAAAAAGCAGCAAAACTTATGAGGGAATTATCCCACAAAAAGGCACCATGCACAAACGATTTCCCAGGGGAACTGTGCCAAAACATGCAATATCCAGATAGCCTCAATACAATGTATTGTTTCAGAACACTGGTATCAAGGAAAACTTCTAAATTATTTTTATAAAGCAAGTATAATACTGACACTGAAACCTGATGACTGTCCATGATAATGACCAACCCCCCAATATTACAGCTCAACATAATTTATTCGTATCAGTGCAAAATACAAAATAAAAATAAGCAAACAACGGCCAACACTACATAAATACTCCATGATAAAGGGCTTAATTCCAGGAATGCAAGATTAGTGTATTAGGAAATCCACTGGCATAAAACATCCTATTAATAAATCTAAAGAAAACAATTATATGATTATCTCCAAGATCCTGAAAAAGGCTTTGACAAAATTTGAGTTTCACCGCTGAAGAGAAAACAAAGTTTGTGAAAATGCACTGTAACAAACCCTGTAGTATGTTGCTTTTTGTTCAAGTACACACAGAAAATCCAGCTTTTCATACACATGTACAGTCATTGAAAAAGAAGAGTTATTTTAGTAGCCTTTTTAGGTAATTATGAAAATTCATGCTTGATTTTATGCCAAAAACTTAATACGTTTTCTAAAGGAGAGTAACAATGTAGTTTGAAACCATATCAATCAACTGTCTGTATTATTGCATGAATATCTATTGGCCTATTTTACATTCTGAATGAGTATTTCATCCATGCAAAATTTTATTATAGCATGCCTTAGTCTTTTGGAAAATACTGGTTCCCTGAGTTAGGCAAATCTTCCAAACGATGCCACATTTCACCACATGGTGTAATTTTTAAATCACGTGTTAATATCACTATCAAGCTTATCAAAAGAGTCTTTAAGTACTGAAAAGCTACTGAACTTATGGTGGCAGATAAAAATTTTTCAAATTTCAATTTTTGTTTTAAAAATCAGTTTTCATTGTTAGCAACAAATACTATCAAGAATTGTTCTCCTTGAAGCAAGGTATTCATTTTGGAGAAATACGTTTGTCAAATATTCAAGTTTGGATAACCATACATTCCTTCAAGTAAACAACTGTTCCTTCAAGTAAAAGTGATGTTGGCCTTCCATCCCCCACTCAATACACAGCTGCAATTCAAATAATCACACAAGTACTTTAGTGCAAGGCAGAACTACTTTAGGCACACTTCCCATTTGCATACCTAGACTACTGAAAACGTGTGTACTCAAGGGTTGGAAAGTAACAAGACACAGTTCTTACTGTTTCAAGTCATTCTTAAATAAAACTGAAATTGTTCTTTTAATCTATGAGTGTGTGACAATGACTATTATAAGGTTTGGTGCCACTGCCTTGACACAGTTTTAACCACCATTGTTTCTAAACCTTCACTCAAATAATAACACAGCAAAGAAGATAAGAAATACCTTCATAAGGTATAAAAAGAGTTTTGCCCTTGAACCTAAAAAGTTTTCAGGGACCTTCAGGAGTCTACAGACCATACTTTGAAAATGTTGATATCAAGAACTACTTAAACATGAAGGAAGAAAACACAAAACAAAATAAAACAATGAAACAAACAATTTACAAAAGACATATGAGATGTTAAAACCCACAGATAAATGCAAGTTAAAACCAAAGAACACCAAGAACAGAAACATTAAAGCATGACATCTTTCAGAAAAGGGAGGCTATAGGGAAACAGGCTGTTTACTACTGATGGGCACACAAATTGCTACAACTTTCAGGAGAGGAATTTGGCAATAACCTAACAAAACTACAAACGTACTATCTTCTGACAGAGCAAACTAGCTTCTAGAAAGTACCCTAAAGATACACATACCTCTCTCACAATACAAAGATAACAAACGCACAAGGTTATTCATTGCAGACTGTTTGTAACTGCAAAATGCTGGAAAAAACCTAAACACCCCAGCCTTACTAAAGGATTATCCTTTCCCTTTTTTTCTCCTTCAAAGAGGTGGGGACTAATCTTTGTAATTTAGTAATTTGAAAAATTACTCTATGTAATTACAGTATGAACTTACATCTTGTTTGGTAGTTCTTTTATTTTCTTCTTTTCTTTAAAAGTTAAAAACATAAAAAGATTAAAGAAATACCAAAAACATTAGGAACTTCCAATAAGCAAGGCAGGGATGCGAGCATACATTTTAAAAAATCACCTGTGAGCAAGTAAATGTAGTTCGGGTACCTAGCAGGGCAGGTAATCCTGCTCCGTCAGTGCTTACCACAGTTCACTTAATGACTATGCAGGAAGCCTGCCACTTCTTACCCGGGCTGCAGGTAAGAATCACTTGGAAACAATTTCAAAACTGCTTGCTGATGCACAATCCTCAGTCTATACCAATTAAGTAAAAATGGAGAAGAGGAGTTGGTGGACTTAAAAAAAAAAAAAAAAAAGCCCCCAGGTGATTCTAATGAGCAGCCAGGAACGAGAGCTGCAGCTTTCAATGTTTTCTGAATGTAAGATCAGTTCATCAAAAATTTCAAAGGGTTCAACTCTTTTCCACGTTCCCTTCCTTCTACCTTCACATACCTTCATAATTGTCTTATTTGGCCCTTTCAACAGATTTCTCACCACTGCATTACAAGTGTTGGCAGTGCTGTCCCTCTAACAAAGACCTAATCCAATAGATCCTTGCCCATAAGTTCAAATTACTTAGCATGCAATGCCTTTGAATACAACTCCAAAGTTGCTTCCCAGCACCCCAGTCTTTGCTCTAAACCTACTTAAACACTGATTCCTGCTTAAGCAGATCATGCAGTATCAAACTATGGTTTAACATCTCCTCTCTGCCTAGGATTTCCTTATTACCTTATCAATCTTGCAAGTTTCAGCTCATCTTTCAAAACCCAGGTTCCATGTCATCTCATTCATAAAAACACCGTTGGCTTTCACAGAAGTGGTCCATCCTGTAACCTGCTGGGGCACACATACACACTTGTGCTACTTAACACACAGCACTACAAGTAGCCTGGGTCATCAAGGCCCTATTTGGGAGGAACTCACATATTTAAAATCGAAGGCTAACCTGATTAAGCCTGCCAAACTTAACCTGCCTTGCTTTTTCATCGCTTACTTCTAGTAGATCTATTTTAAAACCCCCACTAGCAAGTCACATAGCAAAAACTCCCACGAACTTCCTTATAGATAACTTCCGAATGTGGGTCACTACAGTAACTGTTGCTTAAAGTTACTTCCAGGAACCAGTGGGCAGCTCTTGTCCACTTCAAGCTGATTAAGACCACCAACCCTTCAACTGGGCCTGCATGAATGCCAGAGAGGTGACTGATGTCCCAGGGCCAACACCTCCTTCCTCTGATCATGGTGGTACTGCCATTTTTCAAACATGCATTCTATGAAGAGCTGTATAACTTGACTGCATGTATGCAGATCCTAACTCACTCACTTTTCCTTACTCCCAATCTCTCTTACCCACACCTTGGAGAACCCAGGTACTCTATTCCAAAAACATCCTTAAAATCCCATCTTTGGAGGAGGGTTTGAGACTTGTTCTCCCATCTCCTCATTTGGCAGTCTTGCGAGGAAAATCTTTTCTCTTTGCCAAAACAAGTCATTGCAGTGACTGGCTTGCTAGTTCAATATATCCATATGCATCTTTCAGTTCAATGCAACCCTGCAGAAGCCTGACACAGAGTGGTTCACCAAGTCAGTGAGCCTCAACAAGTATTTGACTGATTATTCAAGTTAACTTTAATTTTATTTCCCTTTATACACTCTTAAAAAAAAAACAACAAAAAAAACTAGCACTAATTACAGCACTAAAAACAGAATTCTGGAAAAATTAGCAGCAATGAGAGTAGGCATAAATGAATCTTACTGAATAAAAACAGGCAGGTTGACTACATAACAAACCAAGAATCCAAGTGCAACATTTACAACAAAACTAGGGGGTCAATGTACACCCTTCAAGTGCAAAATGCAACAAGGAGGGGATAGACAACAGGCTATGGAGACTTCCTTAGCATGTGAACCAAGCCATATTCTAAAACAAACAAACAAACAAAATCCTTCCCACCCACCTCCGCCTTCCGCAAACACACACACACACACACACACACACACACACCCATCCACCACAAATTACAGGCAAAAATGAGAAAAAGAAAATGATTAGAATCAAACTCTCTATACCAGCAGTCCTTAACCTCTTTGGCACCAGGGATTGGTTTCTTTGAACACAATTTTTCCACAGACCGGCAGGTGGAGGGGATGGTTTCGGGACGATCCAAGCACATTACATTTATTGTGTACTTTATTTCCATTATGATTACATTGTAATATATGATGAAATGATCACAAAACTCACTATATTGTAGAATCAGTGGGAGCCCAGAGCTAGTTTTCCTGCATCTAGATGGTACCATCTGGGGGTGATGGGAGACAGTGACAGATCATCTGGCATTAGATTCTTATAAGGAGTGTACAACCTAGATCCCTTGCATGAATGGTTCACAACAGGGTTCACACTCCTATGAGAATGTAATGCCACCACTGATCTGACAGGAGGCAGAGCTCAGGCAGCAATGCGAGCAATGGGGCGTGGCTACAAATACAGGTGAAGCTTTGCTCACTTGCCCGACGCTCACCTCCTGCTGTGTGGCTCAGTTCCTAACAGGCCAAAGATTGGTACATGTCTGTGGCCTGGGGGATGGCGACCCCCGCTATACGTAGTTACTATATAATGCATACTGAGGAGCAGAATAATATCTCTGCAGACAATAAAAGTATGCCTGAAAGAAGGCTTAAAAGACGGGGAGGATTACAACTGTTATTAGCACAAGAAGATACAAGACATGAAAGAATTAGAAAAATTGTAGAAATGAAGTGGAAGAATTTGAGACCAAATCTGAAATTTTAAAAAGTCATTTTAGATAGGAATATCAGACCAAAAAATACCTTGAGAAAAAGAAAAAAGAAATCAACCTAACGTTCTAAGATTAAATCAGTAATACATACGACATTAACAACATTACATACATTAACAACCTAACATCACAACAAAAAGAACTACAGAAACAAGAGCAAACCAACTCCAGAGCTAGCAGAAGACAAGAAATAACAAAAAAGAGCTGAACTGAAGGAGCCAGGCACAAAACACCATTCAAAAGACCAACGAATCCAAGAACTGAATTTTCGAAAAAAATCAGTAACATAAACGATTATTAGCTAGACAAAGAAGACAGAAGATCCAAATAAACACAATTAGGACAAAGGGGATAATACCACTGACCCCACAGGAATACAAGCAACCATCAGAGAATACTATGAACACCTCCATGCACACCAACTAGAAAATCGAGAAGAAACTGATAAATTCCTGGACAAACCCACCCTCCCAAGACTGAACCAGGAAGAAATGGAATCCCTGAACATACCAGTAACGAGTGCCAAAATTGAATCAGTAGTAAATAGCCTACCAACTAAAAAAAGCCCAGGACCAAATGAATTAATAGCTCCTCTACATGTACAAACAAGAGCTGGAAGAATTCCTACTGAAACTATTCCAAAAAACTGAAGAGGACGAACAACACCCCAACTCATTCTATGAGGCCAGCATCATCCTGATACCAAAACCTGGCAAACACACAAAAAATAAAACTTCAGGCAAATATCTTTGATACACATTGATGCAAAAATTCTCAACAAAATACTAGCAAGCTGAATCCAGCAGCATATCAAAAAGCTAATCCACCATCAAGTAGGCCTTATCCCTGGGATGCAAGGCTGGTTCAACATATGCAAATCATTAAATGTGATTTGCTACATAAACAGAACTAAAGACAAAAAACGCATGATTATCTTAACAGATGCAGAAATGGCTTTCAATAAACTTCAACATCCTTTCATGTTAAGAACTCTCAATAAACTAGGCATTGAAATTGAAGGAACACACCTCAAAATAGTAAGAGCTGTGTACGACAAACCTACAGCCAACATCATACTGAATGGGCAAAAGCTGGAAGCATTCTCCTTGAAAACCAGCACAAGAAAAGGATGCCCTCTCTCATCACTCCTATTCAACACAGTATTGGGAGTCCTGGCCAGAGCAATCAGGCAAGAGAAAGAAATAAAGGGCATCCAAATAGGAACAGAGGAAGTTAAACCATCCCTGTTTGCAGATGACATGATTCTATATCTAGAAAACCCCATGGTCTCAGTGCAAAAGCTCCTTAAGCTGATAAATAACTTCAGCAAAGTTTCAGCATACAAATTCAATATACAAAAAACACTAGCATTCTTATACACAATCAACAGCCAAGAGCCAAATCAGGAATGCAATTCATATGGAATCAAAAAAGAGCTCGAACAGCCAAGACAATCCTAAGCAAAAAGAATAAAGCTGGAGGCATTATGTTACCCAGCTTCAAACTAAACTACAGGGCTACAGTAACCAAGCAGCATGGTACTGTAACAAAGACAGACACTCAGACCAACGCAACATAACAGGGAGCCCAGAAATAAGGCCACACATACGAGCATCTGATCTTTGACAAAACTGACAAAAACAAGCAATGGGGAAAGGATTCCCTATTCAATAAATAGTGCTGGGGTAACTGGCTAGCCATATGCAGAAGATTGGAACCCTTCCTTGTAACATACATAGAAATCAACTCAAGATGGATGAAAGACATCAATGTAAAACCCAAAACTATAAAAACCCTGGAAGACAACTCAGGCAATACCATTCTGGACTCAGGAACTGGCAAAGATGGCATGACAAAGACGCCAAAAGCAACTGCAACAAAAGCAAAAATTGACAAATGGAAACTAATTAAACTGAAGAGCTTCTGCACAGCAAAAGAAACCATCAAAGGAGTAAACAGACAACCTACAGAATATGAGAAAACACCTGCAAACTATGCATCTGACAAAGGTCTAATATCCAGCATCTATACACAATTTTACAAGAAAAAAAACAACCGCATTAGAAAGTGGGCAAAGGACATGAACAGACACTTTTCAAAAAAAAAAAAAAGTTGCCAATCATCATATGAAAAAATGTTCAACAGCAGTAATTATCAGAGAAATGCAAACCGAAACCACAATGAGTGGCCGGGTGCGGTGGCTCAGGCCTGTAATCCCAGCACTTTGGAAGGCTGAGGCTGGTGGATCACCTTAGGTCAGGAGTTCAAGGCCAGTTTGACTAATATGGTGAAACCCCATCTCTACTAAAAATACAAACATTAGCCAGGCATGGTGGTTCATGCCTGTAATCCCAGCTATTTGGGAGGCTGAGGCAGGAGAATCATTTGAATCCGGGAGGCAGAGGTTGCAGTAAGGTAAGATTGTGCCACTGCACTCCAGCATGGGCAAAAAGAGAAAAACTCCGTCTCAAAGAAACAAACAAAAACACAGAGATATCATCTCACACCTGTCAGAATGGCTAATATTAAAAAGTCAAAAAAATAACAGATGCTGGTAAGGCCACAGGGAAAAGGCACTGCTTATACACGCTGGGGAAGGCAGTATGGCAATTCCTCAGAGCTGAAAGGAGAACTACCGTTCGAGCCAGCAATCCCATTACTGGGTATATACCCAAAGTAATATACATTATTCTATCATAAAGATACATGCACGTATATGTTCACTGCAGCTCTATTCACAATAGCTAAGATGTGGAATCAACCTAAATGCCCATCAATGGAAGACTGGATGAAGAAAATGTAGTATAACTATGCAACCATAAAAAAGAACAAGATTATGTTCTTTGCGAAAACATGGGTGTAATGGGAGGCCACCATCCTTAGCAAACTAACGCAGGAACAGAAAACCAAACACTGTATGTTGTCACTTATAAGCGGGAGCTAAATGATGAGAACATACGGACACAGAGGGAACACACTGGGGACTACCAGAGGGTGGAGGGTGGGAGGTGGGAGAGGAGCAGAAAAAGTAACTATTCGGCACTAGGCTAAGTACTAGGTGACGAAATAATCTGTACATCAAACCCCCGTGACAAAAGTCTACCTACGTAACAAATCTGCACATGTACCCCGAACCTAAAAGTTTTTAAATAAACAAATAACATTTTTTTTCTTTTCCTTTGAGACGGAGTCTCGCTCTGTCACCCAGGCTAGAGTGCAGTGGCACATCTCAGCTCACTGCAAGCTCCGCCTCCCGGGTTTATGCCATTCTCCTGCCTCAGCCTCCCGAGTAGCTGGGACTACAGGCACCTGCCACCACACCCGGCTAGTTTTTTGTATTTTTTAGTACAGACGGGGTTTCACCCAGTTAGCCAGGATGGTCTCGATCTCCTGACCTTGTGATCCGCCCGTCTCGGCCACCCAAAGTGCTGGGATTACAGGCTTGAGCCACCGCGCCTGGCCCAACAAATAACATTTTTTAAAAAAGAACGCAAGAGATTTTATAAAAAGGATTTGAGGAACATTACAAACACTGAAGACAAGCAAAAGAAGCATGATATATATGAACAGCAGGAACCCTAAAGAAGCAAATCAAAATAAGAGAAAAAACAAAAACCAAAAACAAACACAAACAAACAAAAAACTTTCCTGATACTATTTTTGAAAAAAATTGAAACTAGGTACTGAAAGAGTTTACATCACTGTGGATATGTGAGTTATCTGAGAATATCAACTCGGGAGGACTAAACACCAAAAATATATTTAAATGACTGAATTTTAGGAAAAAAATAGTGACTCAATGATTTTTTTTTTTTTTTTTGAGACAGAGTTTTGCTCTTCTCCCCCAGGCTGGAGTGCCATGGCGCAATCTGGGCTCACTGCAACCTCTGCCTCCTAGGTTCAAGGGATTCTCCTGCCTCAGGCTCCCAAGTAGCTGGGATTACAGGTGTCCACTGCCAAGCCTGGCTAATTTTTTTTTTTTTTTTTTTTTAGTAGAGATGGGGTTTCGCCATGTTGGCCAGGCTTGTCTCGAACTCCTCCCCTCAGGTGATCTGCCCACCCCGGCCTCCCAAAGTGTTGGGATTACAGGCGTGAGCCACCACACCCAGCCGAGTCAAGGATTTTATATTCAACAAAACTGACCTTCAAGTACAAAAAACACAAATAAACCAGTCAACATGCAAGAACAAAGGAAATATTGTCTTTATTATCTCATCCTAAGGAATCTAATAGAGAATAACATTCTGACAATCAAAATGACAAGAGATACATGGACAGGACTGGTGATAAGCATTAAATGTATACTGTACTTATTTATAATACCGAGATTAAACAAGGATTAAAGGGTTAAATGATATAAATAATCTAGATATGGTAAAAACCATTTTAAAACAGAGAAATAAATGATAGCCTATGCAAAAAAATTTTTTTTTACTGTTTCCGGTAATCAAAGTTGACAGAGGTAGATTACTCTGAGGCAATAATATGCTCTCTGCCTTAGACTTACTAACAGACTATCATGGCACATTCCCAAGGGGTTTTCAACAGAAATGGAAAATGTGACTTTTTTTCTCATCTATGTTTAATGTAAAAATTGTGCAGTTCTGCCAAGATAGTTGATTTTTAAAAGTATGTTTACATGAGAAAATGTACAGGATAACTTTTAGCTTCTGGGGATGGAAGAAAGAGCAGCAAAGACTTGCCATATTTCAAATTTTCGAAACCTTAAGCAGCCATGAGCAGCAATAACTTCTGCGTTGATATGTCTATGCCTGGCTAGACAACTGAATTTATGTTAGAACTTGGAAATGGGTCCTGGAATTTTTTCAGTTATGTGTCCCGTTTCACTGGACACGAGCCACGTCCACTCCTTTACATATAATTATGACTGCTTTTGCACTGAATAGTTGCAGGGACCTTGTGGTGCACAAAGTCAAGCTATTTATAATCTGGCCTTTCACAGAAAAGGGTCTGCTCACCCATTCATTGGTTAAAGTATTTCTTGGTTCCTTAAAAAAAAATTCCTGAAAGTTGCTCCTGTTTCACAAATAACTGCTTAGTTTCTTCTCCAAAGATTCCTCTCTGTTCCTATTGAATATGCCCAATTACCTACTTAAGGATTCCACTTGTTGCCTTTTGTTTTATTCTCCCATTTGTCCACATTAAACTTGTACAATCAGCTAACTTATAACTTTCCTCACTAACTCCAGTTTTATTTTCTCCTCTTATTCTTCCAATTAACTTTTCAATGGAATTTCAATTAACATTCAATGGGACCTGTTCTAGCCATTTGTTTTCACAGTGGCCACTGAGATTACAGAATCTGAAAACCAGATGGAGCCTCAGCAATTGTCTGTTCCAGCTCCCTTCTTACAGGTGAAGTCAGTAGGCCTGGGTCCCGGGTGCCAATCACGACCTTATGTAAGACCTCCACAGATTTAAGTTCCCTCATCTGCATAAGACAGATTTTAATGTTATCAACTTTAATATACTTTGATTCCATGGGGGTCTCAAAAGATTTTAAAGGCCTGTTCAAAATCAGTGGACAGCCCAAACAGATTAGAAGTCACAAGACCCAAGCACTGCAGATTTTCTACCAACTTGGTAGTTCTCAAAACGCTGTTCAGTCTTCTATGACTGTCAGATGGATTTGATTTTTTAACCCTTGTGTCCCTTGGCTAGTCAAATTGTGTGTGTCCTTCTGTTTATTCTTACTGTCATTCTGATTCCCAAATCATAGTTTTCATTTTTCATTCCTGTTCCATTTTTCTATTTCCAGTTTCCTACAGAATACCTCCAATTCCCCTTCTTTAAGACTGTCATTTTCCCTATAAAATTAGCCTCACCACCAATGTTCTAAACAAACATTGGCTCCTCCCTTGCCAAATTACCTACCCTTTATTTTATTCACTGTATTGCATGTACAGAGAGACCTTTGTGTAGTTTATGTGAATTACATGAGTTCTTAATTTCAGAAATTAGGTTCCAAAAACTTTTTGCTTTTTAGAGACAGGGTCTCACTCTGTTGCCCAGGCTGGAGTGCAGTGGTGCAATCACAGCTCACTGTAACCTCAAACTCCTGGGTTCAAGAGATCCTTTGGCCTCAGCCTCCTGAAATAACTGGGACTACAGGTGTACACGACCATGCCTGGCTACATTTTTGGGGGGTGTGTAGAGACAGGGTCTCACTATGTTGCCTCCGCTGGTCTTGAACTCCTGGCCTAGCGTGATGCTCCACCTTGGCCTCCCAAAGTACTGGAATTACAGGTGTGAGCCACTGTGCCAGCCACATTTAAAAACTGTAAATTAAACCTGACATATATATATGACATATAAAGAGCACAGTATGCTGAGTCCAAACCTGGGTTCAAGTTCTAGCTCTTAAGGGGCATTTTACTAGACGTTTCTGAGACTCACCTTATTTCACATGGTTAACACCTACTTCACAGACAAATATAAGGAAGGGTCTGAAAAACTCATAATGCACTCTGTAAGTGCAAATAATAGCCTTCTACCAGATAAAGGGAGTGTATCTTAGATTACATGTTTGCTTCAGCTTAAATACTTACATCTATCAGATAGCGGTTTGGAGCTGCTTGACAGATAAGTAGAATTTCTTTTATCACTTTATTGATACATAATTCATATATCATAAATTCACTCTTTAAAGTGTATGATTCAATGGTTTTTAGTATGTGCAGAGTTGTAACCATCACTGGTTACAGATGGTGCTTGTTAACCACATGCAAAATAATGAACTCGGACCCCTACCTCACAACATCTACAAAAATTAAGTTTTAAGAACCACAGATGTAAGTCTAAGAGCTTAAACTTTAAACCTCTTTGAAGAAAACACAGGAATAAATCTTCATGACCTGGGTTAGGCAATGGCTTATTGAATATGATGTCAAAAGTATAAGCAACAAAGGAGAGAACACATACATTGGACCCCATCAAAATTTTGTAACATTTTCATCACCCTAAAAAGAAACTCTGCACCCTTTAGCCATCATCTCTCAAACCCATAGCCTCAGCAACCACTAACAACTCTCTATTCACCTATTCTGAATACGTCTTATAAATGGAATCACATAATATATGTTCTTTTATGACTGGCATCTTTCACTTAGCATAATGTTTTCAAGGTTCATCAATGTTGTGGCATGTATCAGTACTTCATTTCTTTGTATTGTTAAATAATATTCCATTCTATGTATATATCAAAATGTTTATTCATTTTTCATCAGCTAATAGTCAGATCTATTATGAATAATGGTGCCATGAACACTCATGTATTAACTTATTATGTAGACATTTGCTTTCATTTCTCTTGGGTGTACACCTATGAGTGTAATTGCTATGTCCCATAATAATTCTATGAGGAACTCTAAAACTGTTTTCTACAGCAGCTGCGCCATTTTACAGTCCTATCAGCAATGTACAAAGGTTTTAATTTATCCACATCCTTGCCAATATTTATTGTCTTTCTGAGTATAGCCATCCTAGTGGGTGTGAAGGGGTATTTCACTATACTTTTTGATATACATTTCCTTGAAGGCTAATGATATTGAACATCTTTTCATGTGTTTATTGCACATTCATACATCTTCTTTGACAAATATCTATTCAAATCATTTGCTACTTTTCAACTGATTTGTCTTTTTATTGTTCAGTTATAAAAATTATTTATATATTCTAGAAACAAATCCCTTATCAGATATATGATTTGCAAGTATCTTTTCCCGTTCTGTGGAATATCTTCTCACTTTCTTGATGGTGTCCTTTGCAGCACAAAAGTTTCTAATTTTGATGGGGTCCAATATAATTGTTTTCCTTTTTGTTCCTTGCACTTTTGACATCATATCAGATAAACGATTGCCTAACCCAGGTCACAAATAATTATTCCTGTTTTCTTCAAAGAGGTTTAGAGTTTAAGCTCTTATACTTACACCTATGGTTCATTTAAACTTAATTTTTGTAAATCTTGCAAGGTAGGGTCCAAATTCATTATTTTGCATGTGGTTAACCAGCTGTCCTGGGTCTGTTAATGACTGTTCTTCCCTCCAGTGCATTGCCTTGGCACCCTTGTCCCAAGTTTACCTCTTAGGCAATCACCTCCCTAGTTGAAACACTCACTAGCTTACCCTTAAAATTATCTCTTGCCTAGTTTCCTTGCTTTCTATACTCATCTTTTAATGCTTTAGTATACAAATACTCATTTAATCCTTTACATAATTCTATTTTAGAAAATGTAAAAGCAGAGTAACGATGAGCAACTCAATCCTGAGGAATTCACTTCATTTCCCAAAGAATTAAAAAAATGTATGCATTTTCTAAGGGAGAATATCTGAAAGCTGAAAAGGTGTGGGTGTGTTACAGCTGCAGGAGAGATGAACACATGCAGTTACCATCTGAAGCTACACACCTACACTAATACGATAAGCATTAGACATATGACTATTAAGCACTTCAAATATGGCTAGCGTTACCTGAAAGGTGCTGACATTGAAAAGTGAACAATTTTGTAGGACTCAATTGATCAATTTTTAAACTTATCACATGTTGAAATACATTTTGTACATACTAAATAAGACCTATTATAAAGTTAGTGTCACTTTTTTTTTTTTTTACAGTTTTTAATAGGAAGACTAAAAAACTTAAATTTACATATGTGGTTTATATTATACTGCTACTGGGCAGTGCTGTTGTAGACTTCCCAAGAGTGACTTTTATTCAACATGACTGGTACCCTAGGGAATTCAGTTTTTTGGGGCAGAACTAGGTACCAAGCACTAAGCAGACAGAAAACTGACTTAAGATTTCCAACCCTTGTGAAAGTTATCATGTAGTAGAAGATGGGGTAAACAACTATCCGATGTACATATTCAACTGTCACTGAGGACCAGCAGAGAGATCAGAATCCATGAGGAGGCAATTTCTGCCTGTTTTTTTCTGACATAATTCCAGGGCCTACAAGAGTGCAACAGTGCTTGGCACACAGTGGAACACCAAAAAATTCTTAGTCTTTAAGAATGAATAGGGTTTCAATGGTTTCTAAAATGTAAGATGAAGAAAGCACCTTCTGGAAATACAAATGAAAGAATGAAGCATATATTATTCTAGACAGTAAATAGCAGAAAATGATAGGTTCTCATCAATTAAATGGTTTTTTTTACAAAATGACCTCCAACTTTTATAAAATTGACTGTCAGATGTCAAAGAATATGAATGTGTCCTCACTTGGCAATACAGAGTATCTATACTCCAGGTTACTGCTGAAAGAATACAGTTTCAGATTATCCCCTTCAGTCACTACCACTGCCAAAACCCCACCTGCTCACCTCAGAGAGAACAAGCTTTCTCACTCCTCTGTGAGTGTTCCTTAAAAGTGGGATGCCAGAGGCCACAGTCCTTCATTTCAAACTGAAGCCTATTTAAAATACGTGTTAGGGGTCCCAGCCCAGACAAACTAAGTAAGAATCTTTGATGGGTAGGGACTGCACAGTGGATCCCTCTTTATAATAAAACCTGGAGAGCCACTGCTCTAATCAGCGGTCAGTACACTATGGCCCACAGTTGGAACACAGCCACACTCATTCGTTTGCCTGCTGTCTATGGTTGCTTCTACAATACGGCTGCAGGGTTGAGCAGTTTTGACAGAGATTTATGGTCTGCAAAGCCTAAAATACTTATTTACTATTTGGCTCTTTAAATAAATACTTTGCTGACCCTGCTCTAGATAGTCTAAATTTTATTTGGCATCATCTTAGAACACCAAAAGACTGAGACAGTTGAAAGTATCGTTCTGTAGCCTCAGAGAATGAAGTCAACTAAGTTATTATGCTTTGACATAACTCTCTCAGCTCGCACTGGCAAGACTCTTCCATTGTCCAAAGATTTAAAAAATATTTTCATTTTTAATTATTATAGTAAATAATAGTTGTTATGGGATCCACGTCATACACTTTGACACAAGTATCACGTGTAATGATCAAATCAGGGTAACTGGGATATCCAGAACCTCAAGCACTTATCATTTCTTTGTTGTTACGAACATTCCAATTCCACTCTTTTAGTTACTGTGAAATATACAATAAATTAACAATAGTTGCCCTATTGTGCTACTACTTTTTTTTTTTTTTTTTTTTGAGACAGAGTCTTGCTCTGTCACCCAGGCTGGAGTGCAGTGTGGCATGATCTCAGCTCACTGCAAGCTCTGCCTCCCGGGTTCACGCCATTCTCCTGCCTCCGCCTCCCGAGTAGCTGGGACTACAGGCGCCCGACACCACGCCCGGCTAATTTTTTATATTTTTAATAGAGACGGGGTTTTACCTGTTAGCCGGGATGGTCTCGACCTCCTGACCCACCCGCCTCAGTCTACCAAAGTGCTGGGATTACAGGCGTGAGCCACCGTGCCCGGCCTATATCTTACTCCTTCTAACCGTATTTTGCACCCATTACCTATCCCCACTTCCCCACCACCCTTCCCAGTCTCTGGTAACCATCATTCTACTGTCTCCGTGAATTCATGTTTTCTTTTTTTTTTTTGAGTTCCCACATGAGTGAGAAGATGTGGCACTTGTCTTTCTGTGCCTGGCTTATTTCACTTAACGTAATGTCCTCCAGTCCCATTCATGTTGTTGCAAATGATACGATTTCATTCTTTTCTATGGTTGAGTAATATTCCATAGAGCGTATTTACATTTTCTTTATCCCTTCATCAACTGATGAGACACTTATGTTGATTCCATAACTTGGCTGTCACGAACAATGCTGGAATAAACATGTGAGTGCAGTTATCCCTTTGATATACTGATTTCTTTTTCTTTTCTTTTTTTTGAGACGGAGTCTTACTCTGTTGCCAGGCTGGAGTGCAATGGTGTGATTTTGGCTCACTGCCATCTCTGCCTCCCGGATTCAAGCAATTCCCATGCCTCAGCCTCCCGAGTAGCTGGGACTACAAGTGCACACCACCACATCTGGCTAATATTTTGGATTTTAGTAGAGACAGGGTTTCTCCATTTTGATCAGGCTGATCTCGAACTCTTGACCTCAGGTGAACTGCTCACCCTGTCCTCACAAAGTGCTGAGATTACAGGCATAAGCCACCGCACCCAGGCCTTTCTTTGGGATATATACACAGCAGTGGAATTGCTGGATCATATGGTTGCTCTATTTTTAGTTTTTGAGGAGCCTCCAATAATAAATATTTTTTTTCTTTTTTTGAGACAGAGTCTGGCACTGTTGCTCAGGCTGGAGTGCAGTAGAGCAATCTAGGCTCACTCCAAGCTCCGCCTCCCAGGTTCACGCCATTCTCCTGCCTCAGCCTCCCGAGTAGCTGGGACTACAGGCGCCCGCCACCACACCTGCCCCATTTTTCTGTGGAAAAATTTTTTTTTATTTTTGTATTTTTAGTAGAGATGAGGTTTCATCGTGTTAGCCAGGATGGTCTCGATCTCCTGACTTCGTGATCTGCCCACCTCAGCCTCCCAAAGTGCTGGGATTACAGGCGTGAGCCACCATGCCTGGCCTCCATACTATTCTTCATAGTGACTGTACTAGTCTGCATTCCTATCAACATATAAGAGTTCTCTTTTTTCTGCATGCTCACTAGCATTTGTTATTGCCTGTCTTTTTGATAAAAGCCATTTTAACTGGGACGAAATATTTCATTATAGTTTTGATGAGTATTTCTCTGATTAGTGATGTTGACCATTTTTTCATATACCTGTTGACCATTTATCCTTATGTCTTCTTTTGAGAAACATCTATTCAGCTCTTGTGCTTCAGATCTTTTGCTCATTTTAAAATTGGATGTCTTTTTCCTGTTGTTTTAGCTCCTTATATATTCTGGTTATTATCTCTTGCCAGCTGAGGAGTATGCAAATATTTTCTCTCATTCTGTGGGTTGTTACTTCATTTTGTTGAGTTTATTGTGCAGCAGCTTTGAGCTTGACGTGATCCCACTGTCCATTTTGTTGTGGTTGCCTGTTCTTTGGAAGTCTTACTCAAGAAACCTTAGCCCAGACCAATGACGTTCAGTATTTCCCAATGTTTCTTCTAGTAGTTTCATAATTTCAGGTGTTTAATCCATTTTGATTTGCTTTAGTATACAGCAAGAGATAGGGGTCCAGTTTCATTCTTCTACATGTGGATGTCCCATTTTCCCAGCACCATTTATTGCAGACTGTCCTTTCCCCAATGTTTCTGGTGACTTTGTTGAAAATGAGTTGGCTGTAAATGTGTGGATTTTTTTCTGGGCTCTCTATTCTGTTCCATCGGTCTGTGTCTGCTTTTGTGCCAGCACCATGCTATAGCTCTGAAGTGTAATTTGAAGTCACATAATGTATGTAATGTGATTTCTTCAGTTTTGTTCTTTTTGCCCAGGATTGCTTTGCCTACTCTGGGTCTTTCTGGTTCCACAGAAATTTTAGGATAGCTTTTCCAATCCCAAAACATTCTTCTGTGAAGAATGTCATTGGTGTTCTGACAAGGGTTGCAATGAATCTGTAAATTCCTTTGGGTACTGTGGCCATTTTAAAACACTGATTCCAACAACATTGAACCCATGACCATGGAGTATCTTTCCACTTTTTGGTGTCCTCTTCAATACCTTTCATCAGTGTTTTATAGTTTTCACTGTAGACATTTTTTGCTTCTTCGGGTAAGTTTATTCCTAGGTATTTTATTTTATTTGTAGCTACTGTAAAGATGATTATTTTATTGGTTTATTTTCCAGATTGTTTGCTCTTGGCATACAGAAATGCTGCTGATTTTTATATGCTGATTCTGCATCCTGCAAGTTTACTAAACCTCAGTTCTAACAGTTTCTGGTCGAGTCCTTAGCTGTTTCTAAATTTGAGACACTGTTGTCTGCAAACAAGGGTAATCGAACTTTTTTCTTTCCAATTTGGATGCCTTTTCTTTTCTTCTCCTGTTTAATTGCTCTGGCTAGGACTTCCAGGACCACATTGAAGAAAGGTGGTGAAAGTAGGTATCTCTGCCTTCTTCCAGATCTTACATACAGGAAAGGTTTCAGATTCCCCCCCCCCCCCAAACCCCTTGATACTAGCTGTGGGTTTATCTGTCTGTGGCTTTTACTGTGTTGAGGCATGTTCCTTCTACGTCCAGTTGTGTTTTTATTATGAAGGGATGCTGAATTTTACTGAATACTTTTTTGGCATCTATAGAAATGGACACGTTTTATGTCCTTCATTCTTTTGATGTGATGTATCGTATTTACAGATCTGAATAAGTATTAGGTGGTTCTCTCACTGCTATAAAGAAATACCTGAGACTGGGCAATTTATTTAAAAAAAGAGGTTTCACTGGGTCACTATTCTGCAGGCTGTACAGCAAGCATGACAGCATCTGCTTGGCTTCTGGGGAGGCCTCAGGAAATGCATAATCAGGGCAGAAGGCAAGAGGGGAACACACAGATCACATGGCCAGAGTAGGAGAGAGACGAGAGCAGGGAGGTTTAAAGAACCAGATCTCATGAGAACTCACTCACTATACAGTAGCAAGGGGAGGTGGTGCTAAACCATTCATGAGAACTCCACTCCTATGATCCAATCACCTTTCACCAGGCCCCTCCTCAAACAATGGGGATTACAAATCAACATAAGATTTGGGCAGGGACACAAACACAAACCGTATCAGAGTATGCTGAACCATCCTTGCATCCTTGGGATGAATCCTACTTGATTACAATGAATGATTTTTTAAATACATAGTTGAATTTGGTTTGAGGATTTTGCATCTCTGTTCAAAGATACTGGCCTGTAGTTTTCTTTTTTTTGTTGTGTCTTTGTCTGGTTTGGGTACCAGGGAAATACTGGCCTTGTAGAATGAATTTGGAAGTATTCTCTTCTTAGCTTTTTGGAATAGTCTGAGTAGGAGTGATATAATTCTTCTTTAAATATTTGGTAGAATTCAGCAGTGAAGCCATCAGGTCTTGGGGCTTTTCTTTGAGGGGAGACTTTTTATTACTACTTGCACTGAAAATCTATTTTTTTAATTCAAAAAAAAAAAAACAAAAACAAACAAACAAAAACAACCAAAAAACCATTCCTGGAGGGATGGCTGGTGAGGACTTTGATTTTGTCATAGTCTCTCTGTGATAAGGCTCAGAGGAAACCCAGCTATTTTCCTAGTGCAACAGTTAGTATATTTAACAACCAAAGAATTGTGAGTTATATACTTCTCTTATCTCTATGTATCTTCTGATGACATTTTCTGGGCTGCCCTCTCATGGCAAAAAAAAAAAAAAAATTGAGGCACAGAAAGAAGCCAGGTACAAAATGGAACCTGCACTAATCATCTAAAACAGGCATTATCATAACAGACTTGCCTGAGCCATTACCTACCACGATGAATTGGTATGACACTTTTTAACAAGGTCAGAAAAATCAGATTCTGTTTTCTTAATATTCAGGATCTTTCTCACTTTCCCTGAGCTAATGAGACACAGGTTTGTGGTAAATACATTTATTATTTTCCTACACATGAATTCCCAACAAAACCAAGCAAGAGCATACAAAGGGAAGACATACTTCAGCTAATTTAAAGGTGTCTTATGTTATTTTGCTTATTGAAAAAACTGAAAAGGTAATAGGGAGAAGATGTAATGTGGTAATAGCAAACTGCACCTGTGGTCTCTAACGAATAATCTCACTTCTAGTAAAAAAAAAAAACTATCAAAAGAGCTTAACTGAAACTCAAGGTAAACAAAAGGGTGAAAATATTAAAATAAGAGCAGAAATCAATGAAGCAGAAAACAGAAGAATATCAATGAAAACAAAAGTAGGTATTTTGAAAAGATTAATAAAATTGTCAAACCTCTAGCCAGACTGACCAAGAAGTAAGACACAAATTACCAATATAAATAATGAAACAAAACAAAACGGCCTTACAGAACCATCCAAAATCCAAAATTAAAAAAAAGGGAATAGTATGAACAATGTTATGCTCGTAATTTTAACAACTTACATGATAAAGACAAATATTGTGAAAGATACAAACTACCAGTCAGGCATGGTGGCTCACACCTGTAATCCCAGCACTTTGGGAGGCTGAGGTGGGAGGACTGTCTGAGGCCAGGAGTTCAAGACCAGCCCAGCCAACCTGGTGAAACACCAGCTCTACTAAAAACACAAAAACTAGCCAGGTCTGGTGGCGCATGCTTATAGTCCTAGCTACTCGAGAGGCTGAGGCAGGAAAAGCGCTTCAACCTCAGAGGCTGCAGTGAGCCGAGATCGTACCACTGCATTCCAGCTTGGGTGATACAGCAAGACTCTGTCTCAAAAAAAAAAAAAAAAAAAAAAAAAAAGATACAACCTACCAAAACACAAAACAAAGCTGTAACAAGGAAGAAACACATAACCTGAATATTTATACACAAAGTTAAAGAAACTGAATTTGTAATGAAAACCCTTCCCACAAAGAAAACTCTAGCACCAGATACAGGGAAGTTCCTCAATCTAACAAATGGCAAAACAGAAATACAAGGGAACTTCCTTAACCTGATAAAAGGCATCAGCCAAAAAAACACTTACTGGTGAAAGACAGCTTTTACCCAGTATTAGGAGTAAGGTAAGTATGCCTGCTCACCATTCCTAATTAACAACATCCTCAAAGTTCAAGCTAGTGCAATAAGGCAGGAAAAAGAAATAAAGAGCATTCAAAAGGAGGGAAAAAACTGCCTCTATACACAGATGACATGACTGCCTACACATAGGAAACCACCAAGGAATCTACACAAGAAAGTTCCTACAACTAGTAATTTTAAGACTGCAAGGTTGCTATTAAACAAACAAACAAACTGCATTTCTACACAGTAACAGGGAACAATCAAATATTGAAGTAAAAAAAAAAAAAAACTATTTACAACAGCACCAAGAAACATGACATATTTAACTATAAACCTAACAAAATGTGTGCAGGATCTATTTGCCAAAACCTACAATACATTAAAGAAATAAAACAATGAGGAGATAACATTATATTCAGAGTTTGGAATATTCAATATTGTTAAAATGTTAATTCTCTCCAATGATTTGTAGATTCAAATGCAATCCCAATAAATCCCAGCAGGTTTTATTTTCTTTGAGGGAAGGAAGATAAAAGTTGACAAAATTATTCTAAAATTTATACAGAAAGGCAAAGGAGCTGGAATAGCCAAAATAATTTTTTAAAGTATTTGAAGGATTTGCCCTTCCTGACTTCCACATTTAACATAAAGCCACAGTAACAGACACAGAAGTAGCTGGTGAAAAGGCGACACACAGATCAGTGGAGCAGGCAAGGGAGTCCAGAAATACATGGTCGATTTATTCTTGATAAAGGGAGAAAGGCAATTAAACGGCCAAAGTGTGACCTTTCAAACAAAACGCTTCTTCAAAATAAATACTGGACATCTGTGTGAACAAAAAAAACCTCTCTGCCTGTATCTCATGGCACAAACAGAATTAACTGAAATAAAACTTTTAAAGGAACACAGAGGAAAAACTTTTTGATTTTGGGTTTGGCAAAGATTTCTGAGATACAAAACCAAAAGCATGATTGATAAAAGCAAAAATTAACAAACTGGACTTTATTAAAAATTTTTCTTTCTTTCCTTTTGAGACGGAGTCTTACTCTGTCGCCCAGGCTGAAGTGCAGTGGCGTGATCTCAGGTCACTGCAGCCTCTGCCTCCTGGGATCAAGCGATTCTCCTGCCTCAGCCTCCCGAGCAGCTGGGACTACGGGCACATGCCAACACTCCTGGCTAATTTTTGTATTTTTAGTAGAGATGGGCTTTCACCATGTTGGCCAGGCTGGTCTCAAATTCCTGGCCTCAAGTGATTCGCCTGACTCGGCCTCCCAAAGTGCTGGGATTACAGGCGTGAGCCCCTATACCTGGCCAGAGCTTTATCAAAACTTAAAGCATGTACTGCAAAAGATACTGTCATTAGAAAGAAAAGGCAAATCACAGAATGTGAAAAAAATATTTACAAAATAATACCTGATAACCTGTATCCTGAATACGTAAATAAATAAATAAATAAATAAATAAATAAAAAACAAACAAAAAAACCCTCTCAAAACTCAGTAACTTCTGTGTACCAAAAAGAACAATCACAGAGTAAAAAGGCAATCCATGGAAAGGAAAAAAATATTTATAAATCATATATTTAATAACTGGCTAATATCCAAAATATATAAAGACTACTGCAACTCAACAACTAAAAAACAAGCAACATAGGGCTTAAAAATGGGCAACAGACTTGAATACGTGAAGTCTATGTTGTATTTTGTTTGCCACAAGGTTATAAAACCTCAGTAAGAAAAGCCCAATTAAAAATGGGCAAAAGATTTGAATACATTTTACCAAAGATATATGAGTAACAAATGAGCACATCAAGAGATCATTAGTCTTTAGAGATAAGCAGACTAAAACCACATGTGATACCACTAGGTACACATTGAATGGCAATTTGTCTTGCTCTGTTGCCCAGGATGGAGTGCAATGGCACGATCTCGGCTCATTGCAACCTCTGTCTCCTGGGTTCAAGCAATTCTCCTGCCTCAGCCTCTCAAGTGGCTGGGACTACAGGCATGTGCCACCACGTCTGGCTAATTTTTGTATTTTTAGTAGAGATGGAGTTTCACCATATTGGCCAGGCTGGTCTCGAACACCTGGCCTGAGGTAATCCACCAGCCTCTGCCTCCCAAAGTGCTGGGATTATAGGCGTGAGCCACTGTGCGCCTTTTATTTTTTTTTTTTCTTTTCAAATCTGACAATACGGATTGAGTATCCTTTACCTGAAATGCTTGGGACCAGAAGTGTTTCAGATTTCAAATGTTTTGGATTTGGGAATATTTGCATTATACTTACCAGTTCGGCATTCATAATCTGAAAATCCAAAATTCAGAATGTTTCAATGAGCATTTCCTTTAAACATGACGTCATCACTCAAAAAGTTTTGAATTTCGCATTTTAGATTTCAGATTTGGGATGCTCAACCCGTATCAAGTGCTGATGAGGATACAGAAAAACTGGAGCTCTTATACACTGCCAATGGTGGTGTTAGATGGTATAGAGAGTTTGACCATTTCTTTAAAACTTAAATAATTACCATGGGACCCATAGCAAGTCTTTTCTTAAATATTTACCCAAAAGAAATAAAAAGTTATGTTCATACAACAACCTGTACACGAAAGGAGGTTTGTTCATAATCAATGGAAACTATAAAACCCAAATATACCACAGCTGGAGAATGGATACACAATTATACATTCATACAATGAAATGCTACTCTGCAATAAGAGAAACTACTGATAGAGTAACATCATGGAGAAACCCCAAATACATTAGGCTATGTGTAAGAAGTCAGCCTCAAAAGGCTACATGTTGTATGAGTCCATTTACATGACATTCTAGAAAAGGCAAAAAAGTACAAAAAGAAACCATATCACTGGTTAAGTGGAGGTGAGGGGACAGGGATGATTAAAAATAGGTGTAAGGGAAAGTTTTTGTATTGAAGTTGTCTTGTATTTTAATTGTGGTTACATGACTGTGTATGCTTGTCAAAACTCAGAACTGTACACTAAGGGTCAATTTTACTATATGTAAATTATACCAATAAAAACAATGAAAGTCTTAATAAAAACAAATGTAATGTGATAAGAATAATAGCAAATCATTGACATCACCACCAGTCATAAGGTAAGAAGTTATTTTATATGTTTAATCATATGTATCGGATTTAAATATGCTGCCTATCAATACATTTCAAACAAAGGGAGGCCATATTGCAGGTTTATGAAAGTTAAAGTTAGTATTATTTAATGATTTCCTTCACCATTTAATAATGAAACATTACAAAGTTGACTATAAAGTTTTTTGAGAGGGAATCTCGCTCTGTCGCCCAGGCTGGAGTGCAGTGGCACGATCTCAGCTCACTGCAAACTCCGCCTCCTGGGTTCATGCCATTCTCCTGCCTCAGCCTCCCAAGTAGCTGGGACTACAAGCGCCCGCCACTATGCCTGGTTAGGTTTTTGTATTTTTAGTAGAGACAGGGTTTCACTGTGTTTTCCAGGATGGTCTCGATCTCCTGACCTCATGATCCGCCTGACTCGGCCTCCCAAAGTGCTGGGATTACAGACGTGAGCCACCGCGCCTGGCCAAAAACCACTATTTTTTAATAATTAATTTACCCATTATCTACTATGTGCAGATCCAAACATTCGTGAGATAATCAGGGGCAGAGTCCAGGAACATGATTCTTTTCCCTTTCCATCTTCCTACTAATGGATACAGCTGGTAGAAATAGTAAGTGTAAAGTGCAAGGTCAATATTTAAATATTCTCTCTTTCCATACATTTTCTAAGAAAGGGAGTAATCAGTAGATTCAGCTCTCTTCAAAGAGAGGAAAGAGAATTTTGAGAGGCACTTAACTTTACAAATTGGTAAAGCATGAACTGGTGTCAATTTGTTCCATTTTAAACTCGTGAAAATCAAGGCTTTCGAAGGTGACTGATCACTTCCCCATTTCTAAAGCAAGAGAAAGGAAGAACTAGAATTCAAATTGATAGCAGTCTCACTTCAGACAAAGTTCTTAGTCCCACCAAGTAAGAACTCATCTCTTACTACTACTCATCTCTCTTCTCGCATCTGCAATTGTTTAAGCAACAGCTTGGGTCAACATGGTCGAAATCAATTAAGTATCTTTTAGGATTTTATTATGCATACAACCCGGTTTAATTTCTAACTTCACTCCCACAATGCATGCATATATACTCAGAAAGGTTGAAGCAGTTTATAATAATTTATACTAATATACAGAGTCTTTTATCTGATCACTCAAAAATTTAAAAAGCAAATCACTTACTTTTTAAGTCAGGAATAAAAGCAGCAAATACTCAAAAGGATATATGAAAAAGTAATCATGCTCACTTTTGACCTTAATAAAAAATTATTTTAACTCTAATTTTAAACAAAAGAATATAGAAAAAGTTTCCTCCTTCCTCTGGCTTCCTGACATCTGGCTTTCCTCTATTGTTTTCAAAGCTGCCAGTATCCTGAGTTATACACAGATTATTTACTGCAACACAAACTTACCCTGTGAAGCGTCACTGTATGTTGTTCCCATATAGCTGTTTCCTCCATTGCTGTGCTCTGATAAAGGAAAAGAAAAATAAATCATTTACCTTTTAAGAAAATGTCCTTAATAAGGTGAGCAAGAATATCCAACAATTCAGCATACTGAAATACCAAAATTCACACTGTTAATATTAGAGATACTCTGAAAGGACCTTAATAATTATGGAAAGTTTTTTGTTTGCTTTTAAGAGACAGGAAACGACACACAGGAACTTCCTTTGTTTTTAACTTAATTTGGACAGCTGCTCTATATTCATTTCATGCAAGATGAAATCAGTGTTCAAGCTAACTCTGCAACTTTACACTTAATATTCGATAGAAAAGAGTAAAAATTGGAGCGGTATTATCTTAAAATACCTAATGGCATGTAAACATTTAAAAGCATCTCTTATGTTTTACAAAGGAAGAGAAATGCCTCTGAACACAATGATTAGAAATATACATGTTACAGGAAAACAGATAAAACCATTGCTAGGTTTGGCAAATGGCTGCTTTAAGGTCACAAACATGACTGCTCCACCTAGTTTCAGTTTTGCTACAGAATTACCTTCTCAAGCTTCACTTATAACCAAAAGAAAAAGAACAGCTTTTCTAGTGTATGTATCACACACGTAGACACACACAAGAAACAAAAACAAACAAGAACAATCTCCCAAACTCCCCCAAGAGTCATTATAAAATAAAAGCGATATGAGCTCCAATACAGGCCCCACCCAAATCACAGTGGACTTCACTTTTACCTCTTGTCAGGAGCCTCTCACTAGAGAGGAAAATAAATTATTATCTAAGGCAGGGGTGTCCAGTCTTTTGGCTTTCCTGAGCCACACTGAAAGAAGAAGAATTGTCTTGGGCCACACATAAAATACGCTAACACTAATGAAAGCTGATGAGCTTTTTAAAAATAAAAAACAAACAAACAAAAAAACCCCCCAAAAAATCTCATAATGTTTTAAGAAAATTTATGAATTTGTGTTGGGCCGCATGCGACCTGTGAACCACGGGTTGGACAAGCTTGATCTAAGGAATTAGCAGTAAAGAATTCAAAATAAATTTCTTTTAAATGGGGTTAACTGCTCTTGGAGACTTAAAGTATTTCAGTCTCTCTTAACGTTACCATTTTACGAAACTGGGACTCCAAAAATGTATTTACAAGTAAATTTTAAAAAGATTCTTCAGAGTTATCAAAAGGTAAAGTAAAATGGGAGAAGGCTAAGCATGACACTCTCAGACCACTAGTCACACCATATAAATGCCTATTTCATAAGTGAGGTCTGTCTTCCCTTACTGCTGTTATTAGTATCATGAGAATATGCCTATCAAGGTGCCACAGGCCCAATCTTTCCTTTCCCACAGTAACTTTAATTGAAGATTAATGCCATTTTAGAAAGTAAGTCCCTATAAAGAAAGCCTGCTTCCCTAAATTCAAAGCAACTAGATTAACTGTCCTGCCAGATGAATGAGAGAGGAGAGAGAAAGGATCTCTCTGTTCACTCCCATAGATAAGAACTGCCAACCTCACCAGCGTTTTGTTTCAATCTTCCAGTGCAGCAAAACCTCCCTTTAATGAGACCTCTACGGGAAACAAAGCTGGTTTTTTTTGTTTTTTTTTAAACAAACATTGACCAGGATAATGCATTAAAAAAATTTTTTTTTCCATCAATGAGAAGCAACAATAGTATGAGTAAATCAGCTAAACATCAACAGTCCCACTAACGTATACATGATAAAAGTATCTGCAATAGTTGCCAGTTTGTCCAATCTCAGCTGATATTAAGAATGAGAATTGCTTGCATAGATCTCAGCTCATCTTTTCTTGATCTATTTCATTAAGCAGTGACATTGTTTTTCTGCCTTTTTAATCTTTTTCCCATCAGTCCAAACCGCAAGTGATGTGATAACATGCACTTAACTCTCCTTGATAACGCACTCTATGGTATGAAAGTTAATCATCCTCTCTAAGGTCTTAATGAATACAGTTTTCCATTTTGTAAGAGGATGTTGATCAAATGGGAAAAATTATTTAACATAAAGGGGGGAGCAGGTTGTAAAACAGCGTGTACATGGTTATCCTAATTTTGTTTAAACATTAGTAGGGAATAAAGGCTGAAAGGATAAAATGTTAACACTGTTTATCATCTTCAAAGTAAAGGGACTGTGGGTGACATTTTTCTATCAGTTGTTTTATCTTCCTTTCTCCATTCCCCATCAGAACAAACTGGCAATGTATTTCAAACCATATTCACCAAATCTCATTCCTATTTGACATTTCAAATACAGACAGTCCTGACTTAGGATGGGTCAGCTTGATTTTCTGACTTGACGATGGTACCCATACAACCACTGCTTTTCATTTCCACTACAGTATTCAAGAAATTATGAGATATTCAACACTGTACTGTAAAATAAGCTTTTGTGTTAAGATAACTTTGCCCAACTATACGCTAATGTAAGCGTTCTGAGCATGGTTAAGGTAGGCTGGGCTAAGCTTATGATATTGGGTACACTGGGTGTATTAAATGCATTTTTGACTTAAAATATTTTCAACTTATGATGAGTTTAATCAGGACATTGTTCTAAGTGAGTTGAGAAGCATCTGTATCTGTTTTTCACTTGGCTTTTAGGAAAATCAAATAATGTTTAAGAGGATTAATGTTCTTATTGTTAATTATAAAAAATGTTTATTCTCCTGTTAGCAATCTATACATTAAGGTCTTATTTATTTATTTATTTTTGAGACGGAGTCTCACTCTGTCGCCCAGGCTGGAGGGCAGTGGCTCACTGCAAGCTCTTCATCCCGGGTTCACGCCATTCGCCTGCCTCAGCCTCTCGAGTAGCTGGGACTACAGGCGCCCACCACTATGCCTGGCTAATCTTTCTGTATTTTTAATAGAGACAGGGTTTCACCGTGTTAGCCAGGATGGTCTCCATCTCCTGACCTCGTGATGTGCCTGCCTCAGCCTCCCAAAGTGCTGGGATTACAGGCGTGAGCCACCACTCCCGGCACATTAAGGTCTTAATGTACAGTCTCCAGAAACTTATTTTGTCCAAGGGAGAAGACTAAAATACTAAAACATAATTGCCCTCACACCATTCCATATCAAAATCAATATAGAGTTTTTCTTTGGAGGACTGGAAAAGTACACATCTCAACAAACTTCTCTGTTAAACATCAAATATAGCTTGATTAATCTGAAGGAAGACCTATGTAGAAGTAATTGAGAATGAAACATCAAAAAGAAGTGGTTAGGCTCTTGACCAGCCACTAAACCAACTTAATCCATAATATAAGTGAGTTACTATGTTTTACCACTCCTTATCTTTTTTAAAAAACAACAGAAAAATATATTCCCAGTTTAAATCATGGACCATGTCATTTCTCTCCATTCTCTAGCCTTTCATTTGCTTCTGTGGCAAAAGCAGCAAATTCTATTCATGGTTGTTTATGTAACCAGACAGTCCTGATGAGGAGTTCTGAATGAACTGAGGAATGGACAGACGCACAAACACACAAATATGTAATAATGCAAATACAGTAAAATGATAACGGTAGAATCATAGTGGTTGGGATTCAGGTATCCATGGTAGACTTCTTTCAATCTTGTTATGTGTTTGAAAGCGACCATAATAAAATGCTGGGGAAAAACTAAGAAATCCTTCCAGTAAATCACTGAGAAATCAAGCTAAAATTGATAAAAGACATTTTTAGTACCAGTAAATTTATTAACCACTATTTTCATGAGCATTCCATAAAGAAAAAATGTTCACTAATGACTGAGAATTTTAATTCTTTAGAAAAGCAAGGGGTGGGGAGGTTCCTTTGGAAGAATACCTAAGAAATGCATGGTTTCTGGGGTGGAGAAAGGAAAACCAGGTGGGAGGAGTATCACTTTTCACTGGGAGCCCTTTGCACTTTTAATCACATTCATCTATTACTTATAAAATATTTTTAAAACTTAATATCCTTATCGTAAACTTGCTTGTCATTTTCTCATTTCAAAAATGCACAAGAGATAATTGCGTAACTTGCACAAAAAGCTTCCGGGAAATTACCAGTCTCAGGCTCAAGACATTTAGGCTTGTAGGAGATCAAGGGGAAAAATGTATTATTCCTCTAAGCATGATTCTAGCACTGCCGTTCCCTAGTAACTCAGACAGATGTTGGTAAACAGGAAATGAACTAGACCAAGCATAAGGAGACCCGAGCCCAAAGGTATCATCAACTAGAAACGTGATCTTAATTTTCCTCACCTATACAATTATGGAAATGGGTGAAATTATCGCAAATGAAAAGACTTTTCTAGCTCCAAAATTCTATTAGACTATAATTCCAATGAACAGGCTACAAATTCAATAATTAGTGAAGTACTGCAGGCATCAAAAGTGACTGCAATTCATGGTTGCTGGATTCTGAGTTTTGTGCACATTTCTAAGCATCAACTGACTAGAATCACAATTTCTGAAGGAGCAAAAAGCTGTATTTCAGAATCTGCCAAGAGTTTGTTTAGTTTCTTTGTTCTAAGCTCCAGCTGGCAAAGACACTACTCAGATCACCAACTCTGAAGGGCTTCCTGCCAAAACTTCAGATCCTAGTTCTAGGCAGTTTCACTGTCCTTTAGGACATTACTGAATGGGGAAAGACAGGAGGGCACAAGAACTGACAAGACAGGATGAGCCTGTAACTGGGAGAAGAACAAATCCAAAAGAAGATATAAAGTATACTCCAAATGAAGAACTCAACATTATCTAAATACACAGCCAGTTAAATTTTGCTATCCTTACGGCTGTAATTTCAAAAACAATCCATGTATCATTCATTCATTCATTCAACAAACATGTATCAGATATGGTAAGTGTTGGGGAGGCCAAAAATAGATCCCTCTTCCTGCCTAGGGGCTCAAAGCAGCAGCTGAGAACACTAAATAAATGGTATTTAAGTTGGTGCAAAAATAATTGCAGCTTTTGCCATTAAAATAGCATCAAAAGATAAGAGCTTTTTGCACCAAATAGATAAGAGCTGTTATGGAAGATGCAAAAGGACTGTGTCTGCTGTGAAGATCAGAGACCTATTCCCTGAAACAGCAACAGTTTTGAGTTCAAGCTTGAAGGATGTCCACGAAAAGAGTGGAGAAAGATGTCTCAGAAGAAACAGCATGTCAGCAAGATTGTATGCTGCTACACATGATGCTGGCTTTGATATGACTAAGTTGTACAATTTGTGGAACAGGGAGAGAGGAAAAGGAGAGAAGGTGCAAGGGTATCAGATCACAATGGGCTTTATAATATAATGCCTATGACTTTAAACTCAAACGGAAGACACTGAAGAATTTTTGACAATCAAATGACATAATCAGAATTCATTCTGAAGGCTGTAATGGGAAAATGATTTGAGAAAGGGAAACCAGTTAGAAAGTTAGTGAGAAGTGGGGGGCGGAGTTCAAGATGGCTCTTGAGTAGTCAACCAAGTAGCAGCGCTGAAGTCAAACGGAAAAGATGTAATTACCCAAGGACTGAGATAACCCTGTGGACAACCAAAGGAACTTGAGAAGGAGCAGACAATGAGGATACATGAAAACCAATGGAGCTAATACAAAACACTACTTACTGTCCAGAGAATACAGCAAAGCTTAAGATCCCTCAATTTTTGTTATCAATACACCTCATTTACCTGACATCATAAAATAATAAAATTTCCTCAGATCTTCAAGGAACACTCTTTCTTGATGACATGGAGTTCCCCACTAGGAAAACCAAATAGTAAAGGTATTAAGAACACTCTGTGACCCCTCCGAGTTCCTTCTGTGAGCAAAGCTGCTACACTGAACTGTTTCTGATTCCTTCTGAACTCGAAAGTGTTTCTGTTTTGGTCTTTTTAGCTTTTTTCCATCAAAACTGAAAGCAAGATCATCTATGGAGATGAGGTTGAGCCAGAAACTTAAGGAGAAGTACAATGTAAGTTTTAGTGAATAAAACAGATGACCCCTGCCCTTCAATGAAGTTTCAATTACATAATCTCAAATTGTGATCACTGCGACACGAATTACAAAGGGAATAGTGTTATGTGTTAAAAGGTAAAGCAAAATATGTATATTTGGACTGATCTGAGGGGCTGTCATTTAAATTCCCCAAATAAGAAATGTCCAGGAGGTAGTAAAAAAGAGCACTCTAAAATCAAATGAAGAAGGGACCTAAGGATATTCAGGGATTCAACAAACTTCATGAATAGAGGATACAAATTCAGGAAGCATAAGAATTAAAATAATGATCAAAATAAGAAGGTAGCAACTATAGGATAAAAGTCTCAATAGAAATTAAGTAAATTTAGCATCCAACACCCCACTGTATTCAACACTGGTTAAATTCACAAATATATCATTGTGTCCATTTCTTGGCTAACAGTTTAGGAAACAAATGATGAGATGGATATGATTAGGAAGTACTAGTTGGAAAGAAAGACATAGTGAACCTGTAATTTTTTGGTTGATCAAAGTTGAAGGTCTGCTAAAAACGTAAGTTCACAGATAAGCTGCTATATTAGCTATAAAATAGGAGTAAAAGAACATCAGCTTAAAAGTTACCATTACGTGTACATTATATATTGAGAAAATCTCAATAGGGACAGTTACAAATATTCCTGGAAACTTAAAATCTAGGGTGCTTTCCAGTTACCAAAAATAAAACTATTTTTAGGTATAGCATCTTCTAAAGGTTGAAGATAGATAAAAAGACCTCTCACAGTTTATTCCGGTAAAGAGGAGGAAGAAAGGAATGGTATAGCAGGGATGAAGAGAGAGTGACAGTCCTCTGAGTATATCTTTTTGTGTAACTCTCTTTCTTAGAACACAGTATTGTTTCACGACATTACCCTTCACGGACCAAAAAATTAAACTATTAAAACCAAAAAGACATGGACGGAAGGGAAGCAATCAAAAACAGAATAAAAACAGTAACAAATTAACTTAACTATATTACAGATGGAGAATGCAACCACACTAAAGAAGTTTAACTTTTCTATAAATCTAGTATTTTAAAATAAAAAGTTTAAAGAAAAATGTTATAATGGTATAGAAAAATGCAGAAAGATACCAATTTCAGAAAAAATCATATTTATGTACTCAGAAAAAAAGCTTGGTTTCAGAGTTGTGTATTTTAAGTTTTTATATATTCTACAATGAACACATGAATTTCATAATCCTTGAAAACTGGTAAACATCACATCTGAATTAAGAAACAAAAAACAGGCAAAAGGGGCCAGGCACGGTGGCTCACACCTGTAATCCCAGCACTTCTAGAGGCTGAGGCAGGCAGATCATTTGAGGCCAGATGTTCAAGACCAGCCTGGCCAACATGGTGAAACCCCGTTTCTACTAAAAATACAAAAATTAGCCAGGCGCGGGGGCGCATGCCTGTAATCCCAGTTACTTGGGAGGCTGAGGCACGAGAATCCTTGAACCCAGGAGGCGGAGTTTGCAGTGAGCCGAGACTGCACCACTGCACTCCAGCCTGGGTGACAGAGTGAGATTCTTGTCTTAAAATAAAAACATAAACAAAAAACAGGGAAAACTGACCTACACTGTTAGAAGTTGGGACAGGGTTATCTTTGTATATGTAGTAACTGGAAGGGATGAAGGTGGGGGAGCTTCTGGGACACTAGTAAATGTTCTTCCTTGATCTGAGTTGTGGGCAAACAGGCGTATTCACTTTGCAAATTAATCAATCTGTGTACACCTATGATTTGTTTAATGTATTATGTTACTTAACAATTCAGAATAAAGTAATCTGACACAACGGTAAATAATTTGACTGCAATGGATTAAAATAAATCAAATATGCTTCCATCCATCCATATGCTCATACCGATTCTAAAAAATGGTAAGTGTTGGCAAAACTCATTATTTTGAGAAACTGTACATATAGGACAAGAATAAGATATTTACTCTTCCTTTCCTATACAAACAGTACCAGTGGGTGATCAAAACAGTAGATGAAGGGAAGTTTATTTTTTTAGAAGCATTCCAGCTAACCAATGAAAAAGGAATAATAAAAATTGAATATCATCATTCTATAACACCTAGTGAATTATGGGATCTAAAACTGATCATCAGTGGCTGCAGACATCATCCAAAAACAACAGGAAAAACCCTGGGACTGAATGCCACTTGTGAAGTAGAACTGCAAAAACAAAAAAATCAACTCTGAATCTGATCAAGGCTCTAGACTGACATTCTGTGCTATCCAGTACAGAAGCCACCAGCAACATGGGGCTACTCAGCACTTAAAATGTGGCTGGTCCAAGCTGAAATATGGTATATGTAAAAGATATATATGATATGAAATGTGATATATTATGATATGCTATGTGTAAGATATACATGACACGTAAAATATACATGCAACAGTATTCAGAGACTGAGTATGGAAAATAATTTGAAATATCTCACCTATAATTTTATATCATTACATGATAAAATGGTAATATTTTGGATATATGTTTTAAATAAAATATGAAAATTAAGTTTACCTTAAAAAACGTTTTGGTGTGGCTACGTTATACAGATGGCTCATGTGGTATTTTTATTAGAAAGAATTGCTCTAGCTTCAGTTAACCAATTCACAGGAAATACAGTGGGCCAACCACCACTGTAATCACCACAAGGAAGCAAACACCAAAATCCATACTGTGAAAAATTCTACAAACAATTCTGTTTCTCAACCAATAAAGCTGCAAGGGAAGAAGGGAAAGAGAGAGAAAGAAGTGGCGGACCTCATATGCCTAAGAGAAATGTTAAACAATCACCGTAAGAGGACTTCATTAAGGAAAGCTGACATTTAAAACAATTAGAAAACACTAAATATGGCTGGGCGCAGTGGCTCACATCTGTAATCTCAGCACTTTGGGAGGCCAAGGCAGGTGGATCGCCTGAGGTCAGGAGTTCGAGACCAGCCTGGCCAACGTGGTGAAACCCCGTCTCTACTAAAAATACAAAAAAATTAGCCAGGCGTGGTGGCAGACGCCTGTAATCCCAGCTACTCAAGAGGCTGAGGCAGGAGAATCCCTTGAACCCAGGGAGGCAGACGTTGCAGTGAGCCAAGATCACACTATTGCACTCCAGCCTGGGCAACAGGAGTGAAACTCTGTCTTAAAAAAAACAAAAACAAAACAAAACACACTTAAGTACTTGGAGTTTATTTTAAAAGTGTGCTACTGATAATGCAATTACAGTACTTTAAAAAGAAAGACATCTTTTAGAGATATATATTCAGATACATGTTGAATATTCTCTTTCTTCTCTGAAATGCTTAGAACCGAAAGTGTTTCCGATTTCAGGATGGACATCCGAAATCCGAAAATCTGAAATCTGAAAAGGAAGACACAACGAATGAAGTATAGATGAAATGAGATTGGCTCCTAAGTTGTTAACCGTACTGGATGACAGTAACGTGGGGATTCATTATATTCCCCACATCCACTTTTCTATGGGGTTGAAAATTTTCCACTTAAAAGAAGGTAACTTGAGGGGACTAGAAATTAATTACTGATTTAGGAAAGGCTCAAACCAAGAATGCTGCTACCATGATGCCAGGACATTAAGCAGTGTTTCCATGAGTTGGCTATTCCAGCAACAGATTCCCCTTCCAGAAATAGTAACAAAAATGCAACTAGTCCTGGGGATGGATTAGTACCTTCTGCTGCTTTTCTAAGCTGAATTCAAGGTGGTCTAGCATTACCAGAAAGTGAATAACAGAAGTAAAAAGGTAACTTTCGTCTGGAAGGGGTATCAGATATTAATCAAATAATAGCAGAGGACTAAGTCCATGTTGTCAGAAGCGCTGTAAAGGGATACACAGTTTAAAGCACAGAGTTTTGACCTAGTTTCTGGGCTCTGGGCAAAGTCCTTGAGGAGAAGAACGAGGGATAGCTCTGAGGTGCGTGAGGGATGGAGGTGGGAAGGTTTCCGGGTAGAAAAAACAGCACGTGCAAGAGCCTGGCGTAGGAAAGAGCATCTCTCGTTCGTTCAAATAATGTTTGAGAGTTTCCTATATGCTAAACACTGCGTTCAACCACACCAATAACCAGACACAACTAGTGTGACCTTTGTTCTCACGGAGCTTACAGTCTAGCAGGAGAACCAGATGATCGAAAAACTCCATGGCTAAATATATAATCACAAGTTTAAATACGTACTATGAAGGAAGGAAAAACAGTGCCATGAGGAACTCAAAGAGAAAGCTGATAGGAAGTACACCTGCTAGGAACTAAAAAGAGGAAAGTACAGTTTGCGAACAAGAAGCAAGGAGGAAAAAGATCCAAGATGTGGCTAGAGGGGTAGGCAGGGGCCAAATAATCCGCTAGGAGCTTACTGACTACAGTAAGGATTAATTGATCTTTTACTCTAAAGGTAATTAAGCAGCCTAGGAATTCCAGGATGAGTGTTCGTATGTATGTGTGTGGTGGGGGGGAAGGGAGAGAAACTAATCAAACTTGGATTTTGAGAAGATTATTTTAGAAAAACAGATTGTCAGGGGAAGAGGAGGGTATGATACTACTTAGGAGGCTATTACAGGAATCCAGAGGGAGGATTACTTGGTGGGGGCAGGAGGGAGGAGGGAGAATGTAAATGGTTCGAAGTAGAGATAAAACAAGTAGAAAGACCAGAGATGCTCAGATGATCAAAGCTGAATGGAACTTGCTAATCAACCATTCACCACACTAGGTAGACATCCAAATTCAGCCAGGTACCCTGGATTTGGAATAGTCTTTCATCTCTATTGCCTAATCCATCAGACTAAAGACTGTATCTCTTACCTAATGCCATTGTAATAATTTTTTCAAAAGTATCTCAGGAACCCAGGGAACCTTCCTCCGGAACCATAAAACATCTTGCTGGGCTGAAACTACTAACCTACAAGCTGATTGATCTTGGTCCAGAAATAAATAAATGAATGAATAAATGAATCCTTCTTCTGAAACCACAAAACATCTTGCTGGGCTGAAAACTACTAACCTACAGGCTGATCTCTGTTCAAAATGAATGAATGAATGAATGTCCTATAGAATCTACAGGCCAACCTTTGTCCATAAGTAAATAAACAAGTAAATAAATAAAATTCCTATATGCCTCCTCTCCGATACTAAAATGGGCTTCACTTAAAATGTTTTTAGAAGACACGGCTACCATAATAGCTTAGTATGTGCTGAGCCCACAACCACCCTGAGATGGGTCCTGTTCGCCTTTTTACATTTGCATTTCGTGTACAGATGAGAAAACAGCCATTTAGTGGCAGACTCAGGATTCAGATTCCAGAGCCTACACTCACAGAGTAAGTAAAACTTAAGAGTTGCTCAATGATAATCTTCTCAGTCCTTCTTTTACTTGACCTCTCCGTGCAGGATCTGGCCTGCTGACAAGTGAATGGTGTTTACATGGGTGTTCACTTTGTAATAATTCATTAATGTACATTTGCTCTATGTACTTCTATACACATGGCAATATATTTCACAATAAAAAGATATAAAAAACTAAGTCAACTCGCAAGACTTAAGTCAGGGTGATTTACATGAAAATCCAGACTTACAACCTCTTTTGAAAAACTGGGAGATCTGGCCTGTCTTCTTCTAAGACAACAATCAGCTGGGGCTGAGCAAGAGCTGCTTCCTTTAGACGAGCTGGCTTGTGCTCTGATGGACCAGTGCCCTCTCTTCCGGCTTTCACGATTCATGCTGCTTGTCTGGTCTAAGACTCACCTAACACCATTCCATACTCTTCTCCCTGGCACTCTCTTACAACACATAAACATATAAGGATGTGAATGTATGAGTTATAGAACATATAAGTAGATGCATGATTACCTATGGCAAGTAAATTTAACCTCAGATCCCTCACCTGTAAAAACAGAGACTATGGTAGTATCTAACAGAATTGTGAAGATTAAACGGGGTAATGCACATAAAACACTCAGTATCTGTCACAGAGTCAGCATGCAATGTTAGGGGCTACTGTTTGTTTTGACACATATTTCTCACACAACTAAAATGTAAGCCTACTTGCCACGGCTGACTTGAATTTTATAGTTGATACAGCATCAAAATAGCGTACTTCTGTATTTAAGTATTAATATTCCAATAATTACCAGTTAGAAAAAAAAAAATCAGTAAATAAATCTTCCTTACACCTTCAAATGACATTACCAGAAAATTTTTCCTACAATTATATTTTGAAAGGCAGACTTCTTTTTGCCAAATTCATGTATTTCCCCTGATTGTGGCTTTTGGTGGTCTGATCAGTTAGGTAAGTGGGTATCTTACTACTAAAACATAAACTTTAGTACGACAGATTTAAGATCTTAGTCATAAAACATCCTCAAAACTATGACCAACTTGATTTTTCAAGATAATCACAGGAACACCAAAAGAAGCTTACTACCTTTTACTCAGCTGTTGGTACTCCAATGACTGCCTAATAACACATATCTAATTCTTGCCCCTCAGACAGACATATACAGTATTTTTCTCCAAAAAGCCACAAAAGTCTAACTGAAACTATTTTTCTCCCAAAACCAATAAAGTCCTCATACAATGGAATACCACGAAATACAAGAACAGAATGAAAACTAATGAGCTACAGTTATCCACAACATAATCTTACAAACATAATGCTAAGCAAAAGAAGCCATACACAACAGAATTCACACTAGAAGATTCCGTATGTGCAAAGTTCAGAGAGAGTCAAAACTAGTGCTTTCAGAATGCATAATTAGGTGGTAACTATAAAGAAAAACAAGAAAACGAGAACCCTAGAAGACAAGATACATGTAATCTTTGAGGGAGAGAGAACATGACCCAGAGAAGGCAGGTTAGGGATTCTAGCACTTATCATCATTTTTATTTGCTGCTCTCTACCCACACCATTAAAAAGCCCTATCAGTACAGAGATGTGTTCACTGCTCCATCTCCAGCACCTACAGTGATTGGTACACACAAGGTAACCAACAAAAATCTGTTGAATGTAAAAATGCCTGCTTTAGGAATCCAAATTGTTACATATTTCACAGCTTCTTCAACCCTAAATCTAACAGTAACAGGTACTATAGTGTCCATTTGCCTTGTCAGTATATTCAACAAATTGTTAAGCATATATGCCCAATTACTTTATAATTCTTAATGTGTCCCTCCTATTGAGATATTGATACCAAACATATGCAGAAAACACTTACATGAAAGTATCCAGATTCAATTCAAACATTTAAAAATATTAACAAGGAAAAATACAGAAACTGCTGAACAGCAAGCCCAGGTTCTAGATAATGAGTTTGCCACCTCCTCCAACCAAGAAAGCACACAAGATTGCTCTGTTATTACAGGATGACCATAAGTTTGCTCATTTTTTTTAAGAGCGTACAACGCAAATCCTTTGTTTCTTGAACAATGAGTTACGCAATTCACAAGGTCATCATTACAGCGTACAGCAGTTGAAAACTGTAAATTTCCAGATCAGGATCCCAAACAAAATGTACTCATTTAATATTTGTTAAGCTAACAAAAATAATTAGTCATTACTGGTATCCTCCTGAATTTTAAAATTACATACTGAATTAAGTGAGCTAATCTTAACTTGTGATATTCAGTTACCAGAATCTGTTGTACAATCTCTAAGATAGTGACAATTCCAAAAGAGTGAAAATTCCTAAGATAACCAAGAAGGAAAATGAACTTTTCAATCTTTGGGAATGTACATTTATTTAAAAAGCAAAAAATATTTCAGTAAATCAAAAAAAAAAAATTAATTAAACTAGGTATATGCTAATCTTATGTTCCTAACTAGAACCCACAGAAAGTAGTATGAGCTTCTGTTTTACATCCTTTCTGGACATAAACTAGAATTGAGCTCATTCATCAATTAACTCACTTCCCAGTATTCCCAGTGTAACAACTGAAATATATCCCCAACACAAACTAATAAAACCTTATCTCTTGATCTATCCCAAAGTGAGGGCCACCTGAGATTCAGTATTGAGCACTACATAAGTGACAGTCAGGGTTTTGTTATCACATTTCAAATGGTGTTTTACAGTACAAAGTTTGGTAACACTGGCGTTCTCATGATCTACAGCTGTGTTCTTGTGGTAAAGGCAATCATTCAGAGTCCATTTATTTTCATCCACGTTTAGGATATAAGACAAAACTTCCTACCCACGTATTCCCCACATACTTCTCATTATTAAGAATTTATCTGTTTAAGAGGAATGGAAATAAAGCACCTGGCTAACCCATAAAGGAGCAACCTGAAGCCACTCTTCTTTACAATAAATAAATAAAGATGCACTCTAGGTCAGAGACAGCAAAAGTCTTACTTTTATTGCTGGCTTATGCAAGAAATACTGAAACAAACCGATTTTATAGGATTAACTTTAAAATCTGTAAACTATCCTAATGTATATTTCTTTCTACAAGACTAAAAGTTGTTAAAGTAAAAACGTTTTTCAAGATTTGCTTTCAAAATTCAGAGGTGCAAAGCAAGTTCCAGTCAAATATTCCAGGAGGATCATTCTAGACATAAACTATCTTTTCATTTAACATATGATCAAAACTTTGCTAATTAAAAATAACTGTGCTCATTCCACTAGCTTGTCTTCAGCTATTACAATGCTCAGTCATACACAACGCTGAGCACGTGAATGCTTTCAGACAGGCCTGAAATGAGCAACGATGTCAGAGATGGGTGGCACTACACATGAATTTACAGCTGGACTCGCGGTCTTTCAGTAAAGTGAATTTTTACCATATCGGGGTATGTCAAGAAACAGAATTGCATCTCCAAATTTTCCACGAAAACTATTATTTTTGAAGACATCTTCCTTAGCAGCATGGTGATCTCTCATATTTATACACAGTTTTATTCTTAGAACTGTACAGAGTTTACATTTGGTCTCTAAATAGAAAAGAGATTACAGAGCAAGTGAGAGTCAGAGCCAGACCTCGTTTCCAGGATTGGGGGGAAAAAGGGGAGTGGAATTACTGTACTTTTTTTTCCTTCAAATCAAACGGGAAGCAGTACTACATATACTGCATTACAGCCCTCAAAGCCACAGATTGGTTTCCACCTCATTATTTATTGGTGTCTTTCCTTTTTTTTTTTTTTTTTTTGAGATGGAGTCTCACTCTGTCGCCCAGGCTGGAGTGCAGTGGTGTGATCTCGACTCACTGCAACCTCGGCTCACTGCAAACTCTGCTTCCTGGATTCAAATGATTCTCCTGCCTCAGCCTCCCAAGTAGCTGGGATTACAGGCATGTGCTACCACACCCGGCTAATTTTTGTATTTTTAGTAGAGATGGGGTTTTGGCCATGTTAGTTATGCTGGTCTTGAACTTCTGCCCTCAGGTGATACGCCCACCTCAGCCTCCCAAAGTGCAGGGATTACACACTTAAGCCTGGCAAATTGGTGTCTTTCCTAATAATACAATGTAATTTGTGCCAATATATAACCTGAGGGGGAAAAAACACTATAATTTGAAACATAACTGTCTTATGAAGCTGTCCTGAAACAAACTTAAGAGTTGTAAAATGTAGTTAGGATTATCAGCCAACTATATAAATTAAACCTGTAACCATGATGGTCTAAAATGCCAAACACATACAAAAATTATTGCTACAGTGAGGATCATTAAGCTGGCAGTCGAACTTCAGTGACTTCTCATAAACTACAATTAGTCAATTAGTTTTTTACTTTTAAAACAGTGTGAAGCAAGTATGCATTGATCAGTAACTATCATAATTAAAACTATATTGCATCACTCACTCAAAAAACAATTCCTATATGTAATGACTGATTTGTGTCATTAATTTTTGTTCATTAGCTTGGCCATTTTCTGCAGTTCTTAAAGTTTCAAAAATGCTGCGATATCAAGAAAAGCTCAGTGTATACACAAATTAACTCAAGATGGATTAAAGACTTCAATGTAAAACCCAAAACCATAAAAACTCTAAAAGAAAACCTAGCAATACCATTCAGGACACAGGCCTGGGCAGACCTTCATGATGAAAACACCAAAAGCAATTGCAACAAAAGCCAAAATTGACAAATGGGATCTAATTAAACTAAAGAGCTTCTGCACAGCAAAAGAAACTACCATCAGAGTGAACAGGCAACCTACAGAATGGGAGAAAAACTTCTGCAGTCTACTCATCTGACAAAGGTCTAATATCCAGAATCCACATGGAACTGAAACAAATTCACGAGGAAAAAAACTAACAACCCCATCAAAAAGTGGGCAAAGAATATGAAGAGACACTTCTCAAAAGACGACATTTATGATGCCAAAAAAAGGAGGTATTTATGCGGCCAAAAAACATATGAAAAAATGCTCATCATCACTGATCATTAGAGAAATGCAAATCAAAACCACAATGAGATACCATCTCACGCCCGTCAGAATGGTGATTATTAAAAAGTCAGGAAACAACAGATGCTGCTGAGGCTGTGGAGAAATAAGAACGCTTTTACACTGTTGGTGGGAATGTAAATTAGTTCAACCACTGTGGAAGACAGTATGGCAATTCCTCAAGGACCTAGAACCAGAAATACCATTTGACCCAGCAATCCTATTACTTAGTATATACCCAAAGGAATATAAATCACTCTACTATAAAGACACATGCACACATGTTTACTGCAGCACTATTTACAATAGCAAAGACATGGAACCAACCCAAATGCCCATCAATGATAGACTGGATAAAGAAAATGTGGTATAGCTAAACCATGGAATACTATGCAGCCATAAAAAAGAATGAGTTCATGTCCTTTGCAGGGACACAGATGAAGCTGGAAGCCATCATCCTCAGCAAACTAACACCAGAACAGAAAACCAACCACCACATGTTCTCACTCATTAGTGGGAGTTGAACAATAAAAACACATGGACACAGAGAAGGGAACATCACACACCAGGGCCTGGGGCCTGCTGCCGGGAGGTGGGGGGACAAGGGGAGGGAGAGCATTTAGGACAAATACCTAATGCATGTGGGGCTTAAAACCTAAATGATGGGCTGATAGGTGATGCAAATCACCATGACACACGTATACCTACGTAACAAACCTGCACATTCTGCACATGTATCCCAGAACTTAAAGTAAAATTAACAAAAAAAAAAAAAAAAAAAAAAAGCCCACTGTGCTCCACTTGATACAATAAATCAATTCCTGGGAATCATGTAAATCAGTGTAACAGTAAAAAGTGACATAAATCATTTTCGTACTAACCTACATTGTAATTTCAGATAGCCACAGTGGGGAATACTACTATTCCTGATACTTAACAAAAACATTTTAGTATGCAGCAAAATCTAATAAGCATATACAATAGCACAATCTTACATTAAATTGTACTGCTTCCTCCAAAGGGAAACAGCTTGAAAATACAGAAGTCACTGAGACTTCCTTCAGCTACTTTCTGTGATTCAACCAATGAAATTGTTTCTTATAATGATTCATAGCATTTTCTTACACATTTAAACAATTCTTTGGTGACACAGAGAACCATTCTAATTCTTGTTTTTCAACTTTCTAATAATCTTATATTAAGTACACCAGTAAACAAAATTCTGATTGCAAATGCAGATGTATATCACACATACAGAAAACGTTTTTTTCCTTTATTTATCTATTTAGAGACTGAGTCTCGCTCTGTGGCCCAGGCTGGAGAGCAGTGGTGCGATCTTGGCTCACTGCAACCTCTGCTTCCCGGGTTCAAGCGTTTCTCCTGCCTTGGCCTTCACAAGCGTTTCTCCTGCCTCGGCCTTCCCAGTAGCTGGGATTACAGGTGCCTGCCACCATGTCCGGCTATTTTGTGTGTGTGTGTGTGTTTTTAGTAGAAATGGGGTTTCACCACGTTGGTCAGGCTGGTCTTGAACTCCTGATCTCGTGATTCGACCCCCTTGGCCTCCCAAAGTGCTGGGATTACAGGCATGAGCCACCACACCCAGCCACGTTTTTTCCTTTATTACTTTTTGTTTGTTTTTGAGACCGAGTCTCACTTTGTCACCCAGGCTGTAGTGCAGTGGCCCGATCCCAGCGCACTGCAACCTCCGCCTCCCAGGTTCAAGCAATTCTCCTGCCTTAGCTTCCCAAGTAGCTGGGATTACAGGTACACGCCACCACGTCCAGCTAATTTTTGCATTTTTCATAGAGACAGGATTTCACCATGTTGGCAAGGCTGGCCTCAAACTCAAGTGATCTGCCCACCTTTACTACTTCTTTAGTATCTTCTTTTCAATCTAGGTACATACATACATATATATATTAAGTCGTATTCTATATTTTCTTCTGCTATCATTTGTATTGCTCTTTGTCATTTAGATTTCCTTTGTTTTTTTAGCCCATGAGGCAGAAAACATTTTTAAAACATGGATAACCAGTAGTCCTAGCACCATGTATTGAACAAGCCACTCTTTCTCCAATAGACTACAATGTTATTTTTACCACATATTTAGCCACCTTGCTGGCTAAGTGAGCTTAAAAGTTATTGTATATCTGCGTTTCAATTTCTTCACCAAAAAGTAGAGATAACAGTTCACTTCATAGGGTTACTGTGAGAATTAAATAAATTAAGCACTTAGAATAATACCTAACATGCATTAATACCAATGATCATAATTACTAAAAGTCCACAAATGCACAGATGTTTCTGGACTCCCTGGTTCCTGAACTGATGGGCTGCTTTAAATGTGAATTTCTAGCAAAATTCTAGGGCCTTCTTTTTCCAGAATTTTGTGGCTATCATTTTATCAGGTAGGTTTTCTTATCAATATGTGAAGTTTTCCACAATACGACACTAGAAGACACTGGCTTGGGGAAAATCAGTAAATTCTACAACAGTGACTGTCTCCATCCGGAAAATATACTGTTTCATCTCGTTTTTTCAGATTTCACTTTATGTCCTTCATTAAGATTCCAGTAGCTCACCAATATTTGTTATATTTATTTCTAGGTAGTATTTATAGAGAAAGATTTAGTAGTATATATCAGCATTTAAACTGCACATAGCTCTTGCCTCAGTAATTCCATTTTTAAGAATCTGATAGGCACTAATATATGTGTACAGATATAAAAAGGTTACTATACCAACAGCAAAATCCTGGAAACAAATGATCAATAAAGCAAAGATAGCCTAAACAGCAGCATATTCATAGGATGACAAACTATTCAACCATTACGGAAAAAAAAAAAAAAAAAAATCAAAAGCACGGGCTTATTAGACAGGAGTTTTCCAAACTATTATGCTAAAACAAACAAACAAAAAGGTGCCAAATTAATATTGCCGCTGCTGCTTTTCTTTTTTTTTTTTTTTTAACTGAGCGGGGGTGGAGAAAACAAAAGCATCATACGTAAAGCACTGAGTCCAGCCTGGCTCTTAGTAAGCATTTTAATCACCTTCAAAAATTAAATGTGATTTAGGGAAACAGGTCACTGAATATGATTTCATTTCATCTATTTATTTATGGCCTGTTTTGCTCTATATAAAATTCTGAGGTGGCTCCATAATACAGCATCCTAAAAAATAAGCTTTCAACTTGCATTTTACTCGTAAATATTTAGAATACAAAAAACGTCCCTACAATGTAATATTTTCAATATGCCATACGAATCTCAATACTATAATTCAAGAGAAGTACTCCTTCTTCTTCTAAATCACCTTACTGTGGCAATCCACTGAAAACGTATTTCTCTCCATACTTGAAATAACCTCTTAAAAGTGTGTTGTCTTGCATATTAAGTACCAGAAATCACACTTCAGGAACAAAGTGACACTCTGTGTAATACGGAAACAAAGCCTTTCCTCCTAGGAAAGGAAGCCCCAGAAAAGATAAATAATGGGAGCTTATTTTAAAACCAAAGCAAAATGTTGCCTTTTATCCTAAATTTCTGGATAAAGTTTTACCTTTTGACCTCAATGTAAGGTCAAAAAGGTACAAGTTAAATTTTTCTTAAACGAAGAATAGTATATCCCTTAAAACGATCTATTCATTAATAAGTGTAACCTCTAGCTTCTCCCAGCCAGCAAACAAGCTTCTGTGAGAGTTCAACAGTTTCAGAGGCGAATAAGTATTATTCCTGCTCCCAGATGTTACGAGTAAGCATTTCAAACAAAAATGCACACATAAAACCACTACCTGCCCAAGTATCTCGACACTATTTTAAGTAACGAATTGATTTTCTTTAAAAGGGAGATTTTTACTGCTTACATTTCTGTATTCCTTTAATTGTTTGAAATAGCAAGTATTACTTTATAAAAAAATTAATATACAAAATGGGAGAAGGATTCTGTTTTTCAGGAACTTTGGCTTTTTAATGTAATACACAAGTCAGTTTCCAAGCAATGGGAAAATGGAATAGTATTTCAGAGCACATGGGAAAAGTGACAGGAAGAATGTTACTTTTTTTTGGCTGAACTCACCGGTCTTTACTAATTTTTAAGAGCTCATCCTATTATCCATTCGTAGGAATACTTTGTATTACTTCTGAAAGTTTAACTCAAGTTAAATTATTAAATGTTACAGAGGCTATTTTCAAAGTTACCTTAAGTAAGTCGTACGGCACGAAAGAAACCCGACCTACTACGCCTCACAGGCTGAGTGGAGTGTTTTGCAGTCTCAAAGCCTTATCGCTGGCGTGCGCATACCGCAGGGAGTGACATCAGATCGAAACTACAAGGTTTCGCCGGGGACCAACCACTCCTCCAAAGACAGCAGCTCCCGGTCAGCTGGAGGTGGCACCCCAAGCCCCGACCCGCCGAGGGCCGGCTCACGGCCGCCGCAGAACCCTCACCGGAGCCGAGTTTCTCCGCGAGGGACCTGTTGCGCGTCCCCGCCCTCGGCGAACCGCAGCCAGGAACAGGCGCCGGCAGCGATGCACCTGCCCGGGACGGGGGCCGGGCGCCCGCAGCCCCCTCCCCGGCCGCCCCCAGCTCGGCCCGCGCCGCCCCCGCCCGAGGGTCTCCCCGCGGCCCGCGGCCCCGCGCCAGCCCTGCCCATCCCGCCGCCCCGGGGCCCAGGTAGCCGCAGGCGAGGGAGGGCGGGACGCCGGCCCGATGCCGGCGGGCGGGCGGCGGGGCTCGGCCCGGTCTGGCCCTGGCGGCCGCGGAGGCGCTCACCTTGGCGGCCGCAGCTCTGGCGGACATCTTGTCTCTCTCCAGCGCCGCGCGAGGCTCCTCGGACCCGAAACTCCGCGGCGCCGGCCCGCCTGCTCCTCACGCCACAGCCCAAATAAACATCTCCCGAGAGCGAGCGGGGCAGGGGCGGGGGCGGCCGGAAGGGCCCGGCCCACGGGGAGGGAATTCAACTCGGACAAAAGTCCGGGAAGCGCCCGCCCCGCCCGGGTCTTCTCCACGGGGCGCGCCCGACCGGCACCTCCCTCCGAGCGCGGCCACCCGCTCGGCCTCCCGCAGCTTTCGCAGCCCGGCCACGTCGGCCCCGCCCGGTCGCCCGCCCCTCGGCAGCACCCGTGGCCTCCCGGCGTCTCCTCGGAAGCCGACTTCCGCACGTAACTTCCCGGGAACCTGCGACCGCCAAGAACGCGGCGTCCGCTGGCTCAGCCGGCGCCGGCAACTCAGCGGCCACGCAAACCTGCCGGCCCGGCCCACTGAGCATGCCCGGCCCGACGGGGGCGGGGCTGGACGAGGCGAGGCGAGGCGAGGCAAGGCGGGGCGGGGAGGGGGCGGGACCGCGGCGGAGGAGGGGGCGGGGCGAGCGCCCGGGGTCCGACCCCAAGCGCGGAAGGAAAAGCCGGGTAACCCAAGTAACTTGGAAAGACAGTTTCCGCTGCCCTGCGAGTCTTCCTGTTTGTTTTTATCCAAGGTCCGGCAGAATTCGCCCCGAGGAGAAAGCGCCTGTGCACCAAAGCTTTCCTTGAGAGACTTGTCCACTTGTTCCTCGACAAGCCACGCTGGATGAGCCCCATGCACGAGTGCGGCTGGAAAGGCCGGCAGAGCAGATACCCGACAGTTGTTTCCTTCACTGGGCAAAAAGCATGGTCACGGCTGTCACCGCGTGCCTGGGCGTTGTTTCCACGGAAGGCGGAATGCATTTTCTGTAAGGCGCGTCATGGCTTTCATCTCCCAGGAGCTCCAGCAGGGTCAGAAGCATTGCTTTCGTTCACCAGCGCCGACTGCCAAGGCTGAAACTGGTGATGAGGGCACCCGGAGGCAGCAGCCTGAGAAACACCCTAGAGACCTGTGCCATCTCGGCCCACACCCCACATTAGACCTCAAGATATATCCAAAGTCTCATTCCCGCCCATCTAGACAGGAATCTCAAAAGTTTATTTTTGGCCATCAAGATTGCTGAAATTCTTGTTAACTGAAACGGGTCAAGCTGCCCTGCATTCCAAACGCTGTCCCTGCAACTCAAAGTTGGGCAGAAAAGGGTGTAAACACGTGCAGTCCATGGTCCAGTTTAATCAGCCACTACACAAACTTCCCACAATGTTGACGGCTTTGCTAAACACCAAGGAACAGGGTAAGAAACCTTTCCTAGCCTCACTAATCTACACTTGTAAAGGTTTTCAAAAACGCCAGAAATTCTTAGTAACATCAATGATAACATATTTAAAGTATCTGGTATAGTGCCACAACCGGCACAGAAGAAATGGAAGAAAGCATAAACATCATGTTTTAGACAATGGTTTTCTCTTTAGAATTCAACTATGAAAAGAACAAATTTAACAAAGAAATACGTGTAGATGATACATAAATATCAATTAAGGCTTCAAAGTAAAGTGCCACACATCTTGCAATTCAATGCCATCTGAACTAGAAAAAAGCCATTTTGTTCTTCATAAAAATGGTTGAAGTCATTCTTGTTTTAAAGTCATGTTGTAATTGTTTTGGTTTTGGACAAAGTATTATTTATTCTTTTAAGAATTGTGGGCCGGGCGTGGTGGCTCACGCCTGTAATCCCAGCACTTTGGGAGGCCGAGGTGAGCGGATCACGAGGTCAGGAATTCGAGACCAGCCTGGCCAATATAGTGAAACCCTGTCTTTACTGAAAATACAAAAATTAGCCCGGTGTGGTGGCGCGTGCCTCTAGTCCCAGCTACTCGGGAGGCTGAGTCAGGAGAACCCGGAGGCGGAGGTTGCAGTGAATGAGATCGCACCACTGCACTCCAGCCCGCGACAGAGCAAGACTCCGTCTCAAAAAAAAAAAGAGAATTGTGGCCAGGCGTAGTAGCCCATGCTTATAATCCCGGCACTTGGGGCCCGGTGCGGTGGCTCACGGGCCCTAGCTCTTGAGAGGCCAAGGCAGGCAGATCACTTGAGGTCAGGAGTTCAAAACCAGCCTGGCCAACATGGTGAAACCCCATCTTTACTAAAAATATAAAAGAAAAGTAGCCAGGCATGGTGGCGGACACCAGTAATCCCAGCTATTCGGGAGGCTGAGGCAGGAGAATCGCTTGAACCCGAGAGGCGGAGGTTGCAGTGAGCTGAGATGGTGCCATTGCATTCCAGCCTGGGCAACAAGAGCAAAACTCTGCCTCAAATCATCATCATCATCATCATCATCATCATCATCATCATCATCATCAT